>NW_028230439.1:16340314-16681799 GCF_043228905.1 Azolla caroliniana
GGTTAACGGAACCGTTGCCATTATACTTCACTTTGTATATCCATATGCAACCAATTGCCTTCTTGTGCGGTGAGTGAGGGACGAGATCCCATGTCTCATTCTTGTTGAGAGGTTGCATCTTCTCGTTCATCGCTTTGACCCATTGCAGATCTTTAGCAGCGTCGGCAAAGCTCTCCGGATCTCGAACTGTTGCCACATTCATCATAAAGGCATAGTGGTATGTCATATAGTCATTGTAGCCGAATCAGCTAAACGGATTCTTCTCTCGGGTGGAGCGACGGAGTTTCTCATTTGCCATTGTGAGTACTTTCTTAACTCCGGGTGACCTCATAAGAGGCACATTAAGGCCATCAAACTCACTATCGAGTGTGTGAGTCGATTCATTGTCGTCGAAGTGATCATCTTCATATTACTGCATTTTAGCCTTCCCTTTGTCCATCTTTGGACTTGGTCGAGATATGCTTTGGTTGCTCAGAGGCTCTTGTGGTCCGCTCAATCTGGTTGAGATCGGATTCGCTTCGAGTATTGACCTTAGTTGATCATCGTCTTCGTGTTGTCGAGGTCGTTCGTAGATGGTTCAGGAGGAGTCGGCTCGGATTTGTACCATGATGTCGATTCATCAAAGACGACATCTCGACTTACACGAGCCTTCCGAGTAGAGGGGTTGAAGCACTTCTACCCCTTTTGCTCCAGTGAGTACCCCATGAGGATGCACTTCTCTGATTTTGGGTCAAGCTTCTGCCACTTCTCATCGAGAATGTGCACGTATACAATGGAGCGAATATCCTTATATGGGATAGATCCAGCTTCTTCCCATAGTATTTCTCGTGCGGGGTGACCTCGTGCACTCCGGATGTTGTGCACCAGTTCATGAGGTAGACATCGGTATTTGCAGCTTTTGCCCAATATGACTTCAGCATATGCTTCTCATTTAGCATGGCCCTTGCTACTTCAAGGATGTGCCGATTCTTGCGTCCAGCTACACCGTTCTGTTGCGGTGTGTGTCGAGACAAGTGAATTCCCGCCCAATTCCTTCTTGTCGAAGTTATGCCGTGAACGCATCAGAGAAGTATTCCTTTTCTCCGTCCGATCGAAGACATCGTACATGGCGGCCAGTTGTCTTTTCGACTTCTCTTGTGAATTTTTGGAAGTGTGTAAACACTTCGCTCTTCATCCTCATGGGAAAGCTCCATGTGTATCTAGAGAAGTCGTCAATGAAGGTAACATAGTAGCGACATCCTCTAAATGTGGCTGTCTGTGCTGGTTCCCACACATCCGAGTGGACTACGTCCAATAGGCCTTTGCTAACATTCCTCTCCTTTGGGAACAGGTGCCGATGTTGCTTGCCGAATTGGCATGCTTCACATACTCCTTCAATCTCTTTCTCTTTGAAGGTCGAGATCCCAATTACGACTCCTTTCGATTGCATCGCCTTGAGTTTGTTGAGATTGATATGACCAATTCTTTTATGCCATAGTTCCATGTTGGTGTCAGGTTTGAGGCCCTTTCCAAATGTGGTCGATTTTACCTCGTTTGCTTTGAGGATAAACATTCGGCCTTCCCTTCGAACACAAACAATTAGTCTGGCTTCTTTCTTGATGAAGCAACCACCTTGGTTGAATCGAACTTGCATCCCTTGCTCCACAATTTGGCCAACAGAGACCAAATTCTTCGTTATGGTGAGTACATGTAAGAAATTTTTTATGCAAGTTTGTTCGCCGTCTTTCACAAATGTGACATTGCCGACATGTCGAATTGGATGAGTGGTGTCATCTCCGATCACGACATAACCGGGTCGATCCGACTGTCGTAAGGCTCGAAACCATTCTTGATGGGATGTCATATGGTTTGAGGCACCAGAGTCGACGAACCATACATTTTCCGGATTGGAGGTATTAGTCAAAGTAGAGGCCGACATAGAATTTGCTCTATGTCTCATCACGAACGTTCCTCCATGGTCTTCATAATCGGAGTTGGTGGCGTAATTTGTGAGTTTTCGGTTGGTGGAAGCCGACTCGCGCTTCTTCTTTAGGAACTCTTCTTCATGGTGGCCGATTTTTCTGCAGTATCTGCATTCGATCGAGGTTTGTTGGCTCGGACCGGAATGGAAGCTCCCCCTTCTTCCGAAGGTTCCTCGATGTCTTCCGTCTTGTTGTCGAAATTGCGAGTTGTATTCATAAGTCAGGCCTCATCCGCCTCGTCCTTGGCTGAATCGGCCTCTCCTTGCACGACTGTGTCCTCTTCCTCCGTTTGAGTGTGGGTAAAGCATGTGGCCTTCCGTGACGTTGCTCCTAGTTCGAACATGGTTTTCTTTGACCAACAACATGGATTGAAGATCGAAGGAGGGCAGATTCTCCCATGCTAGTACGACGGTCCTCATCGCGCCAAACCGTGGTACAAGGCCACCAAGGCATATTTGTACCATCTCAGCATCATCCACATTGACGCTTGTCGAGCTGAGCGAGTCGCAAAGCTCCTTGATCTTCAAGGTGTAGCTCGTGATGGACATATCCCTTTGTTGGATGTTGTTCAACTCTTGGCGGAGTTGAAGCTTTCTCGTGGTTGTGTTGGCGGCAAAAATCTTTCGTAGATTCTCCCACGCTTCCTATTGTGTCTCGGCTTCTCGAATGTAGCCGAGCATGTGGTCGTGAACACATGTCGCCAAACAATACATTACTCGACCCGCCGCTTGCTCCCATGTTGAGTAGTCAGCGTCCTTTGGGTCGGGTCGATTTTCTGGTGCTCCTTTGATGTAGCACCAATAACCTTGACCAACAAGGTATTGGTGCATCTTGTACTCCCAAGATGCAAAGTTTTTTCGATCTAGCTTCTCGTTAGGGAATGCGCTCCCCATTTGAGTATTCATTGTAGATGAATATTTCTTCCTTCTTCTTCTTTTTTCTCTCTCGAATACGAACTATGTAGTCGCACTACGTTAGCAATGGATCGGTTCTTTTCGAACGTCGGTGTAGAACACCACACAAGCGAATGGGCTAGATCGAGCCACCAAAGCCCGTTGATCCCATGTAAAGAATCGATGGTGATTCTTGTGCAGCGGAATAGGTTAGAGATGTGTATTCTGTGTGTGTGTGTGTGTGTGTGTGTGTGTGTGTGTGAGAGAGAGAGAGAGAGAGAGAGAAAGAGAGAGGAGAGAAACACAAGTTAGATAGAATAGAAAATGGAAAATACTCAAGAGGATGTATATTACAAAGGAGATTAACCGACCTATTAAGAAGTACGAGAAGAGTGCTTTATATAGTCACTCTCTCTCTCCATTAACTACTGAAGCTCATGAGTCATGGGGAATGTGGAAACTCATTAGTTATGTGTCATAGAATATGATTCTATGACACATAGTTAATGTGTAAAGAGTAGTGGTGTGACTTTTGACCTTTGAGTGTTTATACACTCTCAAGGATGTGTTCACACACTAGGCTAGGTTGAGCTTGATTCTCAACAATATATATAGATCTCATGTGCATGGGTGCACATGTGTGAGGAGAATATAGGCACAAAAGTGCAAGTCCTACATTAAATGTACTTAGGAGTGGAGGATCTAGAATATCCCACTTAAGTTCAAGGTCCTATTTAAGGCGTTATAGTCAACACTTCTAACTAGATTCTATCTACATAACTATGAAGTTACATGGTTAACTAACTAACTAAACTCAGTTGAGCTTAATCTCTCAACAAGGTGTATATGGCACTATACATTGATGTTTTATCCCACGTTGTCGCGAAAATTATGACGAGGATACGTGAACTTGAGGTAGGACCTCGGGGCCTCCGACGGGAAGATATCAGATTCGTGCGTTTATATTTTTAACAATTAACGGAAATAAGATATTTAATAATTTTCATTAACAAAGGAAAAGAAAGATTACAATCAATCTCAAGATTGAGATTACAAAAAGTTTAGCTAATGGAGATTACTAGAGTAATAGATAAGAGGAAATTAAGATATGAATTCTATAGAAAATTAGGGTTTTTGGCTTCTGGAGGGAAAATTAGGGTTTTTGAGTATTATGGCTTCCATAGGGAAGATTAGGGTTTTTGAGTGTTGGGCTTCCGTAGTGAAGATTGTGGTTTACTTTAGAGTTATGGCTTCCCTAAGATAAGAGAGTTAAGAAGGAAAAGAAAAGAAATTTAAGATAATATGGTGAGAGCATGAGTATGGAGTTCCCCATTGATCATATGCATGTCTACTTTTTGTTGCATGGCCTCTACTTTTAGTTGCATAGCTTTTTCTTTTAGTTGAATCTATTTTTAGTTGCATGGCTTTTTCTTTTAGTTGCATGCGATCGTCCACATGACCTTTACTTTAGTTTTCTTCACTTCACTTTAATTTGTTGCATGATCCAATCTTTTGTCCGTCCGCGTCCAACCTCGTCCGGTAACCGGTTCCGCACAATCGCCGAATCCCTCGCCGACCGATTCCATTTTGCTTGTGGGCCGGTTCCGGTTCCAGTTTTGCGTATCAGCTAGTTTCCGGTTTTGCATACCGGCCGGTTTCTGGTTTTGCTTTTCGGCCAGTTTCCGGGTTTGCTTGTCGGCCCGATTTCCGATTTTGCTTGCCGGCCCAATTCCGATTTTGCTTGCCAGACAGTTTCCGGTTTTGCTTGTCGGCCCGGTTTCTGGTTTTGCTTCCCAACCCGTTTCCGATTTTGCTTGTTGGCCCGTTTCCGGGTTTTGGGTACTTAGCCACCATTATCCATCAAGACAAAGTGGCCAAAGTGCTCTTAGCACAAATGAAAATGAGGGACTCAAGGTGCTTATATAGCTAGGGCCTTAAGTTTCCTATCTATGTGGGATAAATAATAGTTCTATTTTCCCTATCTTCTCAAACAACCATCTTCTATAACATGCCATTAAGCTAATATAAAGTACTTATTTTATTATTTATTATTATTTTTTACATAGTGTGAGAAGATTTGCACGACAACGTTCACCTAGAAATGCATTAAACTCAGAAGACATATACTACCCCCCTCGATCTGAACGAAGGGTGCTCATTTTACATGTTGACCGATTTTCAGCCAAAGCTAGAAACTGTTTGAAGCACAGAAACACTTCGGACTTTGCCTTCAATGGATATACCCATGTATGCCTAGAAAAGTCATCAATGAAAGTCACGAAGTAAAGATAGTTGCCAAGAGAATGTGTTTGCATAGGACCAGAGACATCACTATGAACAAGCTGCAATTTCTGTGTAGCTCTAATTGAACTAGCTTTTGGAAAGGATGGACATTGCATTTTGCCCAAAATACAACCTTCACAAACATGATTCCGAGGTGCCTCATGTTTGGGCAAGTAGGACACCATTTCATATTTCTACAGGCGATGAAAACTTGCAAAATTCAGATGACCAAAGCGTGCATGCCAAATCTTTGCATCTGAAATGGCCTGAGAATCCTGTATTGCACAGGCTGAATCGTTTATAGATCTTTCATAATCTACAAGCTTATATAGCCGACGACATAAAATGGCAGAAGCAATAATAACATCCCCATTGGATAGATCATGAACTGTACACTTGTCATCAACAAATTTAACAACCAAGCCAATCTTCGCTAATGCTGAAACTGACAACATATTTTTCTTGATCCTTGGCAGAAACAAAGCATCTGACAAGATGAAAGGACTACCATCAACAATAGTCAAATTTATTTTACGAACACCCATAACTGGATAAGATGAGTTGTTGGCGCATGTGACAGTATTCCCTGTAGGGGCAGGTTTCAATGAAGTGAAGAAATTGAGCTGTGAGGTAATATGTTTGGTTGCCCCATTGTCCAAGTACCAAAGATTTGATTCTACAACAGACATACATTGTTCAAGTGAAGATGGGTCAAAACTGCAAATTGTAGTAAATGCCCATTCTTCATTCTGCACAAGATTTGCAGACTCTGTTTTCAGTGGAGAGACTTCTGCAACAACGAGTCCTGCCTCTTTTGCAACCAATTTTGGACATTTCTTTATAATATGATTAGTTCCTTTACAATATTTGCAAAATAGATTTTGTTTCTGCTCTTGTTTTTTTCCATTCACTTGTGAAGTATTGGCAAGTCTCTGCTCGGTAGCATATGAGCTCCATTTACCTTTGCCCTTCTAACTAGCTAGGAGAGCTTAATCTACAACACGCATAATAGACCTATTTTTCCTAGACTGGTCTTCCTATAACAAAATAGAGACTAACTCGAATGATAAGGCATTGGGATTACCTTTCATCATTAAAAGAAGAGTGGAAGCAAAACATTGATATGAATCAGAAGACCATTTAGAACGGTTTGCACAAGTGAACTATTTGATATCATTTCATCAGTAGAAATTAATTGTTCCTTTAGATCTTTGATTTTCATATGAAAATTGTCCATAATATCACCTTCATTCATGTGCTCGCTCTCCAACTGTTTTCAGAGATAAGCAACATGAGCCTCATTTCTTGCTTGGTACAAAGTGGTAAGAGTATCCCAAGCATCCTTTGCTATCTTGCAAGAGTGAATATGGGGAATAATGGCACATTTCACAGACAAAGCTATCAAAGCATGTGCTTGAGCATCTCTACCATCCCAACAAAGTTGCTCTGCATTTGGTACAACAAAAATTGCAGCATGTGCTTGAGCATCTCTACCATCCCAACAAAGTTGCTCTGCATTTGGTACAACAAAAATTGCAGCATGGGCATGAGCAAGATGATCAACATCCTCAATAGAATCAGTACCATCAGAGAGAGAGAGAGAGAGAGAGAGAGAGAGAGAGAAGACAAGAAATGGAAATGAGATTATATTATGAGGAAACAAGGTTACAAAGAGTAGGCTAAGGGCTAAAGACTGGTGTTGAACCGAATGAGTTGTGATGAATGAATAGACACCTATTTATAGGTCCTTATGAAGTATTCTAGAATGTTGTAAAATATTTTAGATATTTATGATATTTAATATAATCATGGAATATCCTAGAATGTTCTAGAATGCTCTAAATATCTTGTAATAACTAATAATATATTTATTATAACCATACATCATATATGTTATTATAATGGTTAAAGGTCTAACATATAGACCAAGACGGCTTGGGCACAAATCCTTGTAAGGCCAAAATTTATAGTCTTCATGATATTATCCCCCCTTTTTGGCGACGAGTTCCACGAGTCGGAAGATGAGATTTCAGACTTGGCGTATGGGGATATTTGTTGTGAAACGCGACAACCATTTCGAAGGCATTAGCAAGATTCTCGAGAGGTTCCCATGCTTGACCAAATAAAACAGTTTGTTGCGAACAATCTTGGAGTCGAGAATGGCAACAACTTCATATTCGGAGCCATCTGAAACTTCGATTGGAGGTGGGGGAGATGTAAGACGGCATGGAATAGAGCTGGTTGTGTACGAATCCAAAAGTGAAACATGGAAGACCGGGTGAAGATGCATATAAGGGGGAAGATCAAGGCGAAATGGCACATCATTGATCTTACTAGATATCACATATGGGCGAAAACGTTGATAATCCAATTTGAAGCAACGTCGGGTTATTTTAATGCGACCTTGTAAAAGCCATACTCGATCTCCCACTTGAAATGTAGTCGATGAATCACGTCGATGACGGTCGACAACCTTCTTTTGAGTGTTTTGAGCATCACATAAATGGTGCAAAAGGATATCTTGAACTTCTTGGAGTCGGGTGAGCCGATCTTCAGCAGCCGGGTTTGTCGGGAGTTCAGGATGTTCAACCATAGTCCAACGAGGTGTCAAGAACTACATGCTCCTAATGAACAATGCTAGGCCAAAACCAAGCTTAGAATCAAACACAAAAAACGGGAATGAATGCACGACACAATGGAGAGAAGAGTACACAGGATGTCTACGTGGAAAACCCAAACACGGGAAAAACCACGACAGTCCACTGACAGCTAACTATCACTATGTAACAATATACAGTAGATGAATACAGAGGCAACGACCTCTTGTTCACTGTCTTCGCCACGGGTGGCGGTTACAATAGAGATACGAACTCTTCGTCTCTTTCTCTCTCTCTCTCTCTCTCTCTCTCTCTCTCTGTACATTGTTGCGCTCTAATCTTACACCAAATAGAATGATAGCAACAATACTAAGTTTGCCCTAAGTCATATTTATACTAATATGACTTTTCGGCTATTTACAAATATAGCCCCGATGGACTCTCAGAAACATATTTACGAATATGTCCCTTCAGTCGGTGAGCACTCCTCACCGGGCCTGCATCATCCGGCGCTTGCCGGGCACACGTCATCCGGTTCTCACCGGGTCTTCCGTTGCCGGGTACTTCTCATCCGGGTCTTCCGTTGTCGGGTACTCCACATCCGGTTCTCACCGGGTCTTCACCATCCGGCTCTTGCCGGGTACTCGTCATCCGGCTCTCACCGGGTCTTCCGTTGCCGGGTACTCCACATCCGGATTTGGCCTCGGCCGAGTTTCTCATCAACAATGTTCTTCTCACTTCCCATCCGGAGGGACTTGTCTCCTAACAAACTCCCCCTTCACTCCGGCATGGGATGTCTTACTAATTCCATCTGCTTCCGGCATGCATCCAACTTGTCGGGTATCAGTACTTTGGTCAGCATATCTGACCCGTTCTCGGCCGTGTGGATCTTCGTTAGCGCGAACTCCTGGTCATCTACTCTTTCCCGGATCCAGTGATATCTTCACTGGATATGCTTTGTCTGGGAATGGTAGGCCGCATTCTTAGCAAGGTGGATGACAATTTGACTGTCGCAATAGAGCCGGTATTCATCTTGTCGGAACCGAGCTCTCCGATGAAGTCCTTCATCCATAATATTTCCTTGCCGGCTTCCACCGCCGCCATGTACTCCGCCTTCGTGGTTGACAACGCAACCGTCTTCTGTAGCCTCGACTGCCACGAAACAACTCCCCCTACATATATCATTACATACCCGGATGTAGACCAGCTGGTATCCACATCAGCCGACATGTCCGAATCGGTAAAACCGTCAAGTTGAGGTTTTCCGGGGCCGCATCGGAGACACATGTTCGAAGTGCCCTTCAAGTACCGGAGTATCCATTTGACCGCGTTCCAGTGCTCCTTGCCGGGATTGCTCACAAACCGGCTCACCATTCCGACTGCGTATCCTATATCTAGTCGGGTACACACCATTGCGTACATTAAGCTCCCGACGGTAGAGGCATATGGAACCTTCATCATATCAGCCTTCTCTGCTTTTGTCTTCGGACTTTGCTTACCGGATAATCTGCAGTTTGCCGGGAGTGTCGATCCGACTGGTTTCGCTTCTAACATGTTGAACCATTGAAGCACCTTTGTCACGTACTTCTCCTGTGACAGCCACAATTGCTCCGTTGGCTGGTTCCGGATGATATGCATCCCCAGCATCTGTCTTGCCGGACCCAAGTCTTTCATTGCGAAAGTTCGGTTGACAGCCTTCTTCAGCATCCGTATTCTGGCTTGGTCCCATCCGACGATCAACATGTCATCCACGTATAGAAGGAGTATCAGGAAGTCGCCTCCTTCGAACTTCTTCACAAACACGCAGTGATCGGCCTGCGTCTTGTGGTACCCTTGATCGGTCATGAAGGAGTCGAACTTCCAGTACCATTGTCGGGGAGCCTGCTTCAGTCCGTATAGGCTCTTTCTTCAGCCAGCATACTAGGTGCTCCTTCCCTTTCTCCACGAATCCTTCCGGTTGCTGCATGTAGATCTCCTCTTCGAGGTCACCTTGAAGGAATGTCGTCTTCACGTCTAGCTGCTCGACCTCAAGGTCCATGCTTGCCGCTATACTCAGCACCGTCCGGATGGAGGTCATCTTTACTACCGGGGCAAATATCTCGTCGAAGTCCACGCCCTTCTTCTGTTGGAACCCCTTCACCGCAATCCTGACTTTATATCTCAGGGGGTTGCCAGCATCTCCCGGTTTCAACTTGTACACCCACTTGTTTCGGAGTGCCCGCTTTCCTTTCGGCAACTCCACCAATTCGTATGTATGGTTCTCATGCAGGGAATCCATCTCATCCTGCATGGCAGTTAACCATTTGCGGTTGTGGGTGTCATCCTTCGCTTCTTCGAAGCTTTCCGGCTCCCCCTCATCGGATAGCAGCACATGCTATGCGTCCGGAAATCTCTGGGGGGGCCTTCTCTCTCTGAGAGGATATCTCCGTCTTTTGGCTTCAGTAACCGGCTCCTCCATTTGCTCGTCATCCGAATCCAATTCGGGGTCTTGGCTGGTTCCGGTTTCAGCTTCCTCTACTTCTTCTTCTGCCGGTTCGGTATCCTCACCGTAACCGGCTGGTTCCTCGAGTGTTAACCGGTCTCTTGCCGGTTGGGTCTGCTCATCGTAGAATCGATCCTTACCAGTCGACTCGGGGTTCATTATCTTCTTCTCCGACTCCCAGTCGGCTAGCGTCTTGTCCTCCATGAAGATAATATCTCGACTCTGGAATACCTTCTTGTCGACCAGGTCCCACACTCGGTAGCCGAACTCATCGTCGTCGTAACCGAGGAATATGCATGGCCGGGTCTTCGGATCAAGTTTTCCTCTCCGGTCCTTAGCTACATGCACATACTCAAGACACCCGAATACCTTCAGATGCTAGTAGGACACTTCCTTACCGGTCCAGACTCTCTGTGGCGTGTCTCCATCCAAGGGTACTGAGGGTGATCTGTTTATCACATATGTCGCCGTCGACAGTGCCTCAGCCCAAAACTTCTTGGGTAGTTTTGCATGCGCCAACATACTCCCGACCCTCTCCATTATGGTCCGGTTCATCCTCTCGGCCATCCCGTTTAGTTCCGGCGTCTTCAGCACGGTAAATTCGAGCCGGATTCCCTTCGAGCGACAATACTCCTCAAACTGCCTCCGGTATTCACCTTCGTTATCTGCTCGAACCGCCTTCAGCTTCCGGCCGGTTTCTCTTTCCACTCACGCGTGGAGCTCTTTGAAGACGAATAACACCTGATCCTTCTTTTTCAACGGTGTGGCCCACAGCTTTCGGCTGTGGTCATCTATGAACGTCACGAAGTACTGCGATCCGGCATGTGACTTCGTGTCCACTTGACATACATCAGTATGCACCAACTCCAGTGGTGCATTACGTCTCATCGGTGGCCTCAATCGGAAGGAGTTCTGGTTTTGTTTACCGGCCAGACAATCAATGCACTTCTCCAAGTGCACGTTCTTCACTGGAATGAGGTTGTCGTCTGCAAGCCTCTTCATCCCCTTCTCGTTCATGTGACACAGCCTCTTGTGCCACAACTCACCGGTAGTGTCGGATGCTACGTTCACTTCTTCCATGCATAACCGGGCATTCATCAGGTACATCATGTTTACCTTCTAGGCCCGAGCCACAATCAGGCTCCCTTTGCTGAACTTCATAACACCGTTCCGGATGCTACCCATGTAGCCTTCATCATCTAGCCGACCGGCTGATATCAGGTTCAGACGAACCTCCGGAACGTGTCGGACATCCTTCAGCAGCAACATGCATCCAGTTGGTGTTGTCAACCACATGTCTCCTATGCCGACAATTCGGCATGTACCTTCATTCCCCATCCGGACACAGCCATGATCACCGGCTGAGTAGGATGAGAAGTATTTCCGGTCCGGGGTAAGGTGGAACGACGCTCCGGAGTCGACCACCCAGGTCATCTCGTCGCTGGCAAGGTTTAGCTCACTCTCCTCGGTGATGAGCATCAACTCTTCTTCACTTGCCGCGATTGCCGTCGTTCCCTTCCGGTCCGGCCCCCTCTGTCTTTATCGTTCCGGTCCGGTGTCCGCTTCAAATCGGTACCGTCGGTTTCCTTGTCTTTCCGGAAATGCCGATAGTTCTTCTGGAAGTGTCCCGGCTTGCCGCAATAGAAGCAAGTAGGCCTCCCTTGACTTTCACCGTGTCCCCGACTTTTCCCGGTTCTTGGGGCTACGGTTCCTTTGTCTTCCGCATTCCGACTCGGTGAGGAGTGCTTTGGAGTCGGAGCTCGTATCCTTATCTTTCCGACGCGCCTCCTCATCTAGCAAGCTCGACTTTACTCTTGCTAGGGCTAACCGTTTCCCTTCCGGCCCAGCGTTGCCGAAAGTGACAACCAACATCTCTCAGCTATCTGGGAGGGAACCGAGCAGGAGTAGCGCTAGTACCTCATCGGCGAGAGGTACTTCCAATGATGTTGCCTAGTGGATCAGCCCCTGGAAGGCATTCATGTGCTCCACCATGCTGGAGCCATCTTGGTAATGGAGTCTTACTAGCTTCCGAAATACCGAAACCTGATTAACAACATTTTTGTTCTGAAACATAATGCCGATCTTTTCCCAGAGCTCATGACACTTGCTCTCTTCATTGAAGTTGTTGTATAGACTCATGTCGATGAAACACCGTATGTATGTCGTTGTCTTCATGTGCATCACCTCCCATATCGTGGTGTCGATTTTGTCCGGTCTCTTGTCCCCGAACTGAACCAGCAACCAAAGATCTTTAACCACAAGCATGTCCCTCATCTTTGACTTCCACACTGAATAGTTGGAGCCGGTGAGCTTGAACATGCCGCCCAACGATTCGTCCATTTTCTGTGGTGTTTCGCTCTGATACCACTTTGTCAAGAACTACACGCTCCCGATGAACAACGCTCGGCCACAACCAAGCTTAGAATCAAACACAGAAAACGGGAATGAATGCACGACACAATGGAGAGAAGAGTACACAGGATGTTTACGTGGAAAACCCAAACACAAGAAAAACCACGGCAGTCCATTGACAACTAACTATCACTATGTAACAATATACAATAGATGAATACAGAGGCAACGACCTCTTATTCACTGTCTTCGCCACAGGCGGCGGTTACAACAGAGATATGAACTCTTCGTCTCTTTCTCTCTCTCTCTCTCTCTCTCTCTCTCTGTACATTGTTGCACTCTAATCTTATGCCAAAAAGAATGACAACAACAGTACTAAGTTTGCCCTAAGTCATATTTATACTAATATGACTTTTCGGCTATTTACAAATATAGCCCTGATGGACTCTCAGAAACATATTTACGAATATGTCCCTTCATCCGGTGAGCACTCCTCACCGGACCTGCATCATTCAGCGCTTGCCGAGCACACGACATCCGGTTCTCACCGGGTCTTCCATTGTCGGGTACTCCTCATCTGGTTCTCACCGGGTCTTCCGTTGTCGGGTACTCCACATCCGGTTCTCACCGGGTCTTCACCATTCGGCTCTTGTCGGGTACTCATCATCCGGCTCTCACCGGGTCTTCCGTTGTCGGGTACTCCACATCCGGATTCGGCCTCGACCGAGTTGCTCATCAACACTGTTCTTCTCACTTCCCATATGGAGGGACCTGTCTCCTAACACGAGGATGGTACCCAATGTTTGCAAAAAATGGGGAATATCCAATATGACAAGAACTACATGCTCCGATGAACAGCGCTCGGCCACAACCGAGCCTAGAATCAAACACAGAAAACAAGGAATGAAAGCACAACACAATAGAGAGAAGAGTACACAGGATGTTTACGTGGAAAACCCAAACTTGGGAAAAAACCACGGCAACCCATAGACCGCAAACTATCACTATATCATAATGTACAATAGAAAAGCACCGAGGCCACGACCTCGAGCTTGCTATCTTCGCCATAGGCGGCGGTTACAACAGAGGCAACGACCTCTTCCTCTCTCTCACTCTCTCTGTACACTGTTACACGCTCTAATCTTACACCAACAAGAATGACAACAACTATCTACTGAGTTTGCCCTAAATCATATTTATACTAATATGACTTTTCGGCTATTTACAAATATAGTCCCGATGGACTCTCAGAAACATATTTACGAATATGTCCCTGCATCCGGTGAGCACTCCTCACCGGGTCTTCACCATCCGGCTCTTGCTGGGTACTCGTCATCCGGTTCTCACCGGGTCCTCCGTAGCCGGGTACTCGTCATCTGGCGCTTGCCGGGTACACCACATCCGGTTATCACCGAGTCCTCCGTAGCCGGGTACTCGTCACCTGGCGTTTGCCGGGTACACCACATCCGGTTCTCATCAGGTCTTCCGTTTCCGGGTACTCCTCATCCAGTTCTCACCGGGTCTTCCCATCTGGAGGGACCTGTTTCCTAACACAATAGAAGAATGTTCTGAGTTGTTGTAAGCAAATTCCGCCAAATGTAATAGATCAACCCAATCATCTTGTTGATAGTTGACAAAACAACGAAGATATTGTTCTACTGTTTGGTTGGTGCGCTCACTCTGCCCATTAGTTTCTGGATGGTAGCTGGAAGAGAGTTTGCAAGAAGTATGTAAGAGTTTGAACATGTGCCGCCAAAATAATGAGATGAACTAGGGACCCTAATCACTGATAATATCATTAGGAAGACCATGATGCCGAAACACCTCTCGCATGAGTAACTCGGTTGTCTCTTGGCTCGTAATGGCCTTTGTGTAGGGAAGAAAATGTGCCATCTTGGTAAAACGATAGATACTACCGTGAGAATAGAATCAAAACCCTTGGAAGGTGGTATATCCGTAATGAAGTCCAATGAAATAGATTTCCATGGACTCTCAGGAATAGGCATTGGCTGTAATAAACCATATGGATGATGTCGAGGTTTTTTGGATCGGCAACATGTATCACAACTACGAACATAATCCATAACAAAATGGCGAAGTTGTGGCCACCAATACCTTCGAGAAATTAATGCCAAAGTCTTTTGGATACCAAAATGTCCAGCCATTGGTGTGTCATGACATTATTGCAAGACTTGGAGTCGAGAAGGACCATCAAGCACATATAAGAGATTTTGTCGAAAAAGTAAACCATCATGCCAATTGAACTGGTTGTAGTCTTGATAATGATTTTGAGATTGTGAACAAGAAGTACGATCTGGGATAATATGGTTCAGAATGTCTTGGGTGAATTCATCAGTCTCAATATGCTCCCGAATGGAGTCCAGAAGACTTGAATCCTCGGGTGTGTCTATAGCATGAAATGCCATTAGTCATAGATGGTCAGGACCCAAGAGGATTTGCTTCTGACTTTCAAATGCAATCTCTCCTGGTTAAAGTTCCATATACGAACGTTGAGATAAAGCATCTACTTTTCCTTGTTGCATCCCAGGGCGATATAGAATTACGAAATCAAAATGAGTTAAGAACTGCGCCCAATGAGCTTGTTGACGACTCAAGATTCGAGCACTTCGGAAATACGTTAGATTTTTTTGATCATTATAGACAATGATTTGTTGAGACGAACCCTCCAAAAAATGACGCCATTGTTGAAAAGAATCCACAATGGCAAGAAGCTCTTTGTCCTGAATCTCATAGTTGATTTCTATGGCTTCGAATTTTGATCATTATTTATTTATTAATTTGGTCGCTGGATGCCGCCTCGCCGGACTTGCCAGCTCCGTTGGATGCCGATTGTCGGTTACCATCCAGTTTCGTTTTGGTTAGCCAAAACCTTTACGAGTGGCTAGGCCACCTCCACTCTTAGTTCAAGTTACCTTGAACTCTCTATGCTCCACACATAAACACAAAGATAATAACTTTCGCTCTACGTTATATATGGTGAGAGCCTTATTCGTCCTATCTATGTGGGATATCTCACAATTTTCTTTTTTTCTTTTGCAACTTCTTACCCACATAAGTTGACACTTAGATGTTTGTTTCTTATGTAGTAAAGTGCATCTCTTCAAGATCTACGTCTTTTGTACAAAGATATTAAATTTACTTAGAATTAGTATATTCATTATTATTGTTTTATATAATTGACACTTGATTTCGTAAGTCTTATGTGATTTTCACACCATTGCAGAAAATCTTCACGACAATGCTTCCTAATGCAAAGTCGGATGCATCAACTTCAAGTATAAAGCGCTTCAATGGATCAACATGCATCAAAATTGATGTGGATGTAAATGCTTGATTTAATCCTTCAAATGCAGAGTTTGCATTTGTACTCCACACAAATGGTCGATTCTTTTGTGTTAGTTGAGTGAGGGGCAATACAATCTTTGAATAATCTTTGATGAACTTGCAATAAAAGTTTGCGAAGCCCAAAAAACATTGTACATCTTGCATAGATTGTGGTGTTTTCCAATCCAAAACTGTTGAACCTTTGTTGGATCCATAGGGATGCCATGTGAAGAGACTATGTACCCCAAAAATTGCACTTGATGTTAGTGGAAACTGCACTTCTCCAATTTTTCATAGAGACCATATTCACACAACTGTTGCAAAGCTTGTCGAACGTGTATATCATGATCCTCTTGAGTTTTTGAGTAGATCAAGATATCATCCAAGTAAACTATGACGAAAATATCGAGGAAATCTCGAAAAATATCATGCGCCATATGTTGGAAAACTATCGGTGCATTCGTGAGACTAAATGGCATCATTGTATACTCAAAATGGCCATAGCGAGTACGAAAAGTTGTCTTCCATTCATCCCCAGGACGAATTCGAACAAGATTGTAAGCAGCTCAAAGATCTAACTTTGTGAAATACTTAGCTCCACTGAGGCGTTACAAAGAAGGCTCGAAATCAATGGTAGAGCATATTGGTTTCGAATAATTACTTTATTCACTCCTCGATAATCACAACCAGACGAAGCAAACCATCTTTCTTCTTAACGAAAAATATGGGTGCGCCGGTAGGAGATCTTGAACATTGGGTAAACCCATTTGCCAAGTTCTCATCAATATATTCCCGATGAACCTCGAGCTCCATGGGCGAAAGGTTATAATTGGGCCCCATGGAGGCTCTTTTCCAGGCTGCAAATCAATCGGGAAATCATATGTTCGATGCTTTGGTAGTCTATTCGCCTTCACCTTATCAAACACATCGGAGAATTCTATATATTTCTTCGGTAGTTGGACCCCCGATTCTTGTGAGCTCGATGTGAGAGTTGCTAAAACTGCGAACAACAACGTGTCTTCCTTTTGTCCTTCTTCACGTAACTGATGTATAGAGATTGTCGAAATCTTTTGGAATGTCATATCCTTTGTTGGAGTTTTCAGAGACGCAGACTGTATTGTGACCTCTTCAATGGTTCTTTTTCTCCAATCAATAGTTGGGTTATGTAGCTCAAACCATGGAAGACCAAGAACTAGGGAGTGCTCTGGACTACTAATGATGTTGAATGAGATGACACTAGCCAAATTGCCTAGGACTACACGAATTGGTTCAGACTCTTCAACTATATCACCTAATGTTATGGGGTGTCCATCAATGACTCCGACAGACACTAGGCTTGGGAGCTTATGCACCTGAATATTATGCATTACAGCAAACTCACGATCCATGAAACAAGAGTTGACTTCAGAGTCGAAGAGGGCAAAAGCTGGGACTCGATGGCACCTAGATGTGTTAAGCTCAACTTGTGCAGAGAAAACTCGACTAACTTGACCGGATGAAATGGAACCACAACTAGGGACGGATATTATATGCTTAGGGTTGTCCAACCAAATGGCTCCAATTTTGGCCGGACTTACTCGTTTAACACATCATCTAATTGGCTCAAGACATCAAATGTATTTTTATGACAGAGACTACTCCACCTACTTGGGTTACGAGAAGGCGGGGCAGAAATTGAGATGGGATTGTCATGAGCACTTACTTGGTTAACTTGTCGTCGTGGTTTATGTGGACAATTCACAACAATATTCCCTACACCACCACAATAGAGGCATGGACAATTCGCTCGTCGTCGATGCTTTTCAGCATCCGATAATGGTCCTCGACATTGTGTTGTCTCGATTTCCATTGGAGTAGGGCCTTCCACCACAGTTGACTTTGATACTTGGGGTGGAGTTGCGACCACCGAAGCATATGTTTCGGTTGGTCGGAATCATAACATTTGTTGGCGCTCAGAATGCTGCTCAAATAAGCGATTGTCACATCGCACGGCCCGACTTACTGCTTCAGTAAGAGATTTTAGATCATCATGGAAGGTAAGAAGTAAATCCTTCACATCATTGAACAAACCTTGACGAAATTGGTCCATTAACACCGCCTCATCCCATGGAATATCACATGCTAGAAGGCGAAAATCTACAACATAAGCGGAAGCAAGACGATCTCCTTGTCGTAATCGCTAAATTTTGTTTATTGTGGTCCTCATACTATCGGTGTCTCCAAAGTTGGCTTGGAACTTATTAATAAACCCTTCAAAATCTTCTAATAATGGTGAGTGCTTCTCTAGGAGTGGTGCAAACCACGTTAATGCGGTACCCGTTAACAAGGTACCAACTAGTCCCACGCGAGCAACATCAGTTCGGTAACGGCTAGGATACAATTTAATCACAAGCCGTACCTGATTTAAAAATCCACGAAATTGAAACCTTGTACCATTAAACTTGGCCAGTAGACTAATCTTTGGTTCTTTCAGTGAAGTTTGAACTTCCACCGCGTGTCGTTGCAATAGAGTAGCCTCTAATCTTCAAATTTTTGTACCTTCTCAGCACTTACTTGTTGTAGGTCACCTAGAAATCTTTGATTTTCTTTCTCCAGGGCCACGGATTTGATTGTTAGCATATCGGGTTTGGAGAGAACGCGCATATATTCTTGCTGCTAACAGACTCCATAGTTACGAGAGAGATTTGCTAGATTTGATTGAATAAGTTTAAGAGAAGAAGAAGAAGAAATTGGAGAAGAAGAAAAGAAGATTCGGTTCAAATTATCGAGACTCGTGAGAGAGAGAGAGAGAGAGAGAGAGAGAGAGAGAGAAGACAAGAAATGGAAATGAGATTATATTATGAGGAAACAAGGTTACAAAGAGTAGGCTAAGGGCTAAAGACTAGTGTTAAACCGAATTAGTTGTGATGAATGAATAGACACCTATTTATAGGTCCTTATGGAGTATTCTAAAATGTTGTAGAATATTTTAAATATTTATGATATTCAATATAATCATGGAATATCCTAGAATGTTCTAGAATGCTCTAAATATCTTATAATAACTAATAATATATTTATTATAACTATACATCATATATGTTATTATAATGGTTAAAGGTCTAACATATAAACCTAGACGTTTTGGGCTCGAATCCTTGTAAGGCCAAAATGTATGTCTTCATGACAGTTATAGGAATGTCTTGAAAGAGTCAAGGAGGATGCTTTTAATAGAATTGAATCGACTTGGAAGCAAAAAAAAGACACAATTGAAACTGCATGGAAGAAGAAAACACACAAAAATTTGTTTTCCAACAGCATAAAAAAGCCACCACAGATGGCGCAAACGAATTGCGTATGAGAGCCGTTGTCGGGGTAGTTGTGGTTCGTGCAGGGAACTCGCATGGACTGAGGTTAAGGGAAGTTGAAGAAACTTTTATAAGGCTTGCGCACAAATGTTGGGAAAATTAAGAATAAGAAGAATAAGAGTTTAAAGTAATGTGTGAGAGAGAGACAAGCACGGATAAAAGATAAATGTATGATTCAAGAAGCAAGATAGAGACAAAGTATGATTCAAGAAGCAAGAGTATATGATATGAACATGATGTCTATTAATAATACAATATTTTACCAACATTACAATGTTTGATCGCAAGACCTTTCTCTACCAAATTCCGACTTGAACCCTCAACTTCCACTTCTAAACACAAGATGCTTGCCAAAGGAGCTAACTTCTTCTTCTTCTCCTTTTTATTTTTTGATTTCCTCTTTTCCCTCTCACTCTTTAAATAGCTACCCCCATGCATATGATGCATGTGAGGGTACAAGACATGCATGTAGTGCATGAAATGCATGTGATGCATGATCACCATTTGGCGTTTATGCATTACATGTGATGCATGATAGACATCTCGCTCATTTGAGCTTTCATGTATGAAAATATACATGGCATAAGTACAAACATGAAAATGTAGTCCTAAAAATAAATGACCTAGCCTAATGGTATGTGCCTTGTATTTGGTATGTGAGGTTGTGGGTTCAAGTATCTCAAATGTTTATTCAATACAATATTTTAGTTATTTTTATACCCTTTATGACACCTTAAAAACAAATAACCTAACCTAGTGGTATGTACTTCTTACTTGGTGTGTGAGGATATGGGTTTAAGTCTCTCAAATGTTACCGAATACAATATGTAAGTTTATTTTTATATCGTGAAGCAAATCCTTCACGACACCCACCCCCTCTGAACTTGCACACTGGTTGTGCAAAGTTCATCCAAAATCATGGAAAAACTCTTCATTCCGTTTCCGAACTGGACCTTCCCTCAAGCATTCTTTATTTCTTTCGTGATTGGGTCTCACAGTTAAGAATTGGATTTTCTTCCTTCCATCTTGACACTTAATCCTTCCAAAAGCCGAACCATCATCAATCACCTTTGTTTCTATCCTTATAGCGGTGATGTCTGGTTGACCAAGGATGACGAGGTAGGTTGATCGATCTTGCACAAAGAAATTTTGATTCACTGCCACATCTCCAATTGTTACCTTCACACTAGGGCATGCTCCGAATAGATCCTCCGTAGTCTCTGTGGCAGCTCTTATCTTCCACCCATGATTCTTGTCAATCGGCCACCGTCCTTGAGCGTAAAATTCCGACGACATCATGTTAATCTCTGATCCATGATCGATCAAAGAAATACATGGAATTTGTTGCTCCCCAATTTTTGTAGGTGCCTCTATTGTTGCTCAAGCCCAATGGTCCCTTGTATAGTGACTTCTATCCCCTTCATGAACCCCAACATCATTTCTATTTTTAAAACTTCCAGCGTTGATGGTGCCACCATACAAATCTTGGAGTGTTGCTGCACACCCTCCCGTAATTTCCTCCATCACCTGTCTCTTTCTTCTAAAAATATCTATGATAACTTCATGAAATTCTTTCTTTGTTATACCCAACACTTCTCTTAAAGTAAATCCTACCTGACTATTTAATATTCTTGTTTCTAGTACCTGTTTTATATCTGTCGTTGCTTCTATGTCCGAAGCAAGCTTAAAAGATGGGCCTGACTTCCCTTTTACTTTATCAGCTTCCTTCGACTTAGGGGCACCCTTTTCCATCTCTCTTCTCTTTTGTTCTCATGTCTCATGTTTCATTGCCAGATCAGCCTCCTCAGCTCTCTTTCGCTTCTATTCCACTAGTACCTCTTGTGCATTCACTTGGGCGAATGTTGATAGTGCGTCTACTAGATCATTCCATCCAGTGAAGTTCCATATTTCATCTCCTAGTCTTTTTAATTATCCACTCGGACCTTCCCTTTTTTTACATAATCCATCACATCTTGCCAAAAGCTAGATCCACCATATGAGTCTTCTACACGCAACCCTAAGGTTGCCACAGATTATATCGCTTGAGTTGTTTCTCTCTCGACATCTTCCAGTAGCTTTTTCATTCCCTCACCCGAAGTTCAGTTGAAGTGGTTATCGTGTCTTTGTCAAGTGAATCTTACCATCTTGATAATAGATTTTATGATGATTAAGAGCATCCCTATGTTCATGACAATCTTTCTACTTATGGTCGATACTGTCACACCACATACACCTTCAGACCATTCTACCTCCTTGCCTTGATGAAGCTGAGCTTTGTCCCAATTCCAGCTTTGTCACTTTGATCGACAAGTCTTTCATGCATTTCACCAATTCGTGCAAGATTGACTCTTTTACTCTCTTTTCCCTCAACTTGTTCCCCATTTCTTCTTCATTTCTCTTTGGCAACTCCATAAACCATAACTTCCTTTTATAGAAATTGGCACAAGCCCTTTTTACCTCTTCCCAGTCTTCGGTATGTCCACTTGGACTATTCTGATCTTCCAAACACATTCCCAATTCCTTCCTGTCTTTAATATTAGTAGCTTGTAGAAACAATATTACTTTATTTACATTATTATATTTCTATCCCTAACATTTAATTGCTCAAATCTTTCTGAAAACTGTTTTAACACTTCCAAAACACTTAAATGTTTATCAGACTCTACCCAATCCATGAAAGCTCGTCTTGTCATCCTTCAAGTATGATTGAGGTTGTATTCATTCAACAATTCTCTTTCAAAATTTGCCCATGTCTAATGCTCCCTTTGTACCTCCTGGATCCATTCTTCTAGCACAATCGTAGCGACTCGACTAAAGCTATTAATTTTTGCAGCTTCGTCGACACCACGTTTAAGCATTTCCTCATTGTAAATCTTCAAAAATCTTGTTAAATTCATACCTTTGAAGATTCCTACTCATGTGAGAATATTGTCGACGGCTTTGTCGATACTTGCCATCATCCCTTGCTCCCGTGTCATTCGTTCCATTATCGTACACATAAGCCTCATTTGCTCCTCCATTTCTCCTTGTCGCCACCTTCACGTCGGGTTCACCAAATATGTTGGGGTAGTTGTGGTTCGTGTGGCGAAGTCGCAAGGACTAAGGTTAAGGGGAGTTGAAGAAACTTTTATAAGGCTTGAGCACAAATGTTGGGAAAAATAAGAATAAGAAGAATAAGAGTTTAAAGTAATGTGTGAGAGAGAGACGAGCACGGATAAAAGATAAATGTATGATTCAAGAAGCAAGATAGAGACAAAGTATGATTCAAGAAGCAAGAGTATATGATATGAACATGATGTCTATTAATAATACAATATTTTACCAACATTACAATGTTTGATCACAAGACCTTTCTCTACCAAATTTTGACTTGAATCCTCGACTTCCACTTCTAAACACAAGATGATTGCCAAAGGAGCTAACTTCTTCTTTTGCTGCTTTTTATTTTCTGATTTCCTCTTGATTCTTTCCTCTTTTCCCTTTCACTCTTTAAATAGGTGCCCTCATGCATATGATGCATGTGAGGGTACAAGACATGCACGTAGTGCATGAAATGCATGTGATGCATGATCACCATTTGGCGTTTATGCATTACATGTGATGCATGATAGACATCTCGCTCATTTGAGCTTTCATGTATGAAAATATACATGGCATAAGTACAAACATGAAAATGTAGTCCTAAAAATAAATGACCTAGCCTAATGGTATGTGCCTTGTATTTGGTATGTCAGGTTGTGGGATCAAGTCTCTCAAATGTTTATTGAATACAATATTTTAGTTATTTTTATACCCTTTATGACGCCTTAAAAACAAATAACCTAACCTAGTGGTATGTACTTTTTACTTGGTCTATGAGGTTATGGGTTCAAGTTTCTCAAATATTATTGAATACAATATGTAAGTTTACTTTTATATCGTGAAGCAAATCCTTCATGACATCGTTGCCTTGATGTTCGCGTGTAGCAACCGACATCATTGCCTTGATGTTCACGTGTTGCGTTGCTACATAAAGGTCGCTTAGTAGCTCTAAGACCACTGTTGGGTTCTTGTTTTGAATAAAAAAAACTTGCCCACTTTAGGGTTATGAGAGTATTTATAGACAGGGGAAAAAAACCTCCTAAAGAGGGAAAAAATGCCCCTGTTGTCCTAAGTGTGTTCACACAGATCACTACCAAAATATGTCAACAAGGGTGGGGGTGGCGAGTGTAGCTCTAGGTTTATGGTGTATGTGTGAATGAGTGGGGTTCACAAGGGGTAATGTGGGGGAGTTGAGTAGTAGATGGCGTGGGCGGATGGTGCTTCGGGGGACCCGAGTAGTCTTAAGGACCCATACAAGGGTGGGGCTAGGGTTGTTGCATTGGCCCATGATTACGGTATGGGGGACTTGCCAATGAGCGATCTAGCCTTTCTGGCAATCGGTAGCGCTAGTGTCAAAGAGACTTGCTCGGGTGTGGTGATTGGTTGTTGCCCGGTCTGGTCGAGTGTTTAGTGGGGTTGAGATTTGCGCAAGCCAACTAGTGGTTGTCAAGTGGCTATGATTGGTGCTAGTATAGGGTGTCTTGTAGGTAGTCAAGAACGTTTGGGTACCCAAAACTAGGTGGTACTTTCCCACCAACGTTGGGCTTTGGTGAGCTCTTTACGCACTCTCCATAGGCTGGGTGCCCTTTTCGTGGTCCTTCAGCGAAGGTTGCATGGAAGTTCTCCCACTTGTATGAGTGATTTGACTAGGATCATTTATTATTGTTGTGCGAGCGTTTTGAGGTTGCGTGTTGGCAACGTCAAGGTTGTTTAAGGGGCTTTTGGGTCTGGGGCATGGGCGGTGTCGGTGCTGTATTGACCAATTGTTCTATTTTCATGCTTTCATCAGTTGGGACGTGGATGGTGTTCATGTTTGGTGATATTAGGCATTCATTAGCATGACACCAATCTAAACCAAGGAGGCGTGATATGTACAACACCTCCAGTGGGAGGGCGCAGGCATGGATCGTATAAGTGTTGTGTTTCGTCTTGACATTACATGTAACGAGCCCAAGGCAGCACAATGTAGATCAATTGAAGTCGTGAAAGACGTCGTTGCATACTTCGAGATCGGGGAACCCTAGTTGCTCCCATGTCTCGAATGAAAGGAGGATCGATGAAGTGTCGGTGTCAACAATCGTCGTTAGGGGGAACTCGTTGACATCAATGACTTGGTCATGAGATCCGCCTAATTTGAGATGGCACAAGCTAACAACTCTATTGCTATTCGTGTTATGACATATTCATATATACTTATCTCATATATTTCATCTTACAACACTAGCCTTTTCGGGGAAAAACATGATATGTTTAAAAGCTTCATATCACTTTGTGTTCTTGTCTGTACAGATATATCGAAAGTTCAAGATGATGAGGTTGGAGATGGGACAATGTCAGTGGCCGTTCTAGCAAGGGAACTTTTATGAGAAGCAAGAAAACTTAAAATGAAAAACATACACCGCATGACCATCATTGAAGGTATTGTTTGCATCAATGTCTAACCTTTTATATTCCGATCTCTTTATCTAACTTTCTTTCTCTACATAATGACTATGCTTATGAATGTAGTTTGGGACATCATATTGACATTAACGTTTGCATACACTATTAAAAAGTGATACAGAAAACTATGTTCAAAAGGGTTTAGTGTGTGTATATTGTCGACATTCAAACATGCCTTTGTGTACAAGGCTATACAAGATTGAGAGGGATGTTGGGTGAAGAAGCCCCGATGTTTTGTGATGCTTGCTTTTCGCGTTCGCATGTTGTACCACCCACCAATCTTTAGAAAGAGAAAAGTCTCAATATCCTAAATGTGCTCATTGATGAGCTCAATGTTGTTGTTGATACTTGATTTATCAGGGCACCATGGGAGCAAACATCAGGGCATAGAGAAATTGTTGGAATTTCCTAGTTCTCACATTCTGGGGGTCTTTCTATAGGTTAGTTTCGGTTGCTTTTACTTGTTTGGGGAACCTAACTCAACTCTTCTTAGAAGTTGTGTTCTTGGAGAGTGCAATAGCTCTTTTCAGAAGTTTTATCAATAAAATAGAAATCATATAGTATGCTCCTCTTATTTCAAAATAGTATACGAATCGAAATGCAATGCTAGTTTTGATCATCAAACAAACATTGTATCAAAGCGGATTATCATGCTAGTTTTGATGAATCTTTGATTGATTCAGAAATTTGTTTCTTGTACGTGAAAGCAAGGATTGTGCTTGCAAGATAATGCATATAACAAATGATCAAACAACAAGAGATAATAAATGTTCATACTTGTTTTCTGGTGCTTGATTATGTTAATGTCGTTAAGTTTGTATATGCAATAATGTTCGACCTTGGTCAGTTTTTTTATTGCAAATTGCAGGACAAAGTTGTGTCAAGTTTATGATAAAAAAATAAATTATTTGATTTGGTATGTGCTAAAAACAAAATTTCAACATGTCCCGGTTGACATTATCGCTTGTAGGAAAGTGGCCGATTAAAATTTTTAAATTTCAATTAGGATCATAAGTAGTAGGAAAATTTCCGGTAGGGGCTATAGACTTTGCCCAATACAACTCTAGTGTTTTTGGGTAATGTTTCCTAATTGTGTGTGCATTACTTTGTTCTTACACATTGTGTTTTCAATTTATGTGGTACTTGATGAGCATTTATAGGAATTTGCATATGATGTTTAATGTTCATTCATAAATTTGTGAGTCATCAATTGTAAAGAGGGTGATGATCCCTTCTAGGATTGGAAATTATGTATGCATGTATATTTTATATGTAAGGGCATTTAAAATGGGCAATTATCAAAGAACGCACATTATACAACCTTCTTATATATAGTGGAGTCCCTAGGAGTCTAGTGAGGAGAGTATAGAGGTCACTGTAGGAAGTGATTCCAACACCAATTGACTTAGGAACTGTCAAAAACCGAGATTTCTTCTTTACCAACACCACTCTGATTTGAATGAAATAAAGTTTACTAGACTCGTCTCACTGACGGGATCCAAAGAAACCTTGAACGTAGAAAACAAACTATGTATGCCTTTAGTAGAGTCTTTTGATCCCCATATGAGCTACGCAATCACTACTTACATAGACCAAGCAGTCCCCTATTTTGGACGTGGGCGGAGCTTCATATACCTTCCACTATTCTTGTCACGATATCTCACGTATACTTAGCCTTTTCTTTTTCTTCTTACGTATCCCATCTTTATCTTCTTTTGTGCCCATCTCAAAAATAGCACCATTCCTAATTACAAACATGGCCTAAGACATTATGCCAAGTACTTAAACCCCACCCTTCCACACCTATTGTGTCATTATTATTTTTAAACATAAAATAACAACACACACTTAGCTCTTATCATTAGTTTCACAAATTACATCCATGCTGAATTCGGCAAAATATCATCTATAATCTTTGGGACATAGAATGTGTGCATTTAGAGCCCTTGCAAGTTAGGTGTGGGAGATAGAATGTGTGCATGTAGGGCCCATGCAAATTAGGTGTAGGACATAGAATGTGTGCATGTAGGACCCTTGCATGTTAGACGCGGCCTTTCTTGTAATTAAGGCAAAGTTGTTTAACTTGATATATATTGTGAGAACCTACCCTTTTAGAATATCGTTCTTACATATTTATCAATCATAACCCTCCTATGAGATGTAGCATACAACAAATCTTTACCCTGACATATTTTTCAAAATGTTGTTGCAAACATCTCCTTAAGAAAGTAACTTCTATTTTTTATGTTTTCCTTTTCATATATTTTATTAGTTGAAACTTAATTATAAGGAATTTGACCACCTAAACATTCCATGGTAGAACCTCAAACTCTATAAGAGGTATGCTCATTTGCAAACAACTTCATTAACTTTTGTACATATGTTGAACTACAGATGTGTAGTAAAATATGAGAACTCATTTGACATTTATTTCTAGTAGTAAAAACAAAGTAAATGCATGTCATTATTTTTTCTAGAATATACGAATAAAAGGTTTCATTTTGAGCCTTTGCCATAACAACAACATTCACCTCTAGGACTAGTGCAAAGTTTTTAGGTAGTGAAGTGGTTTTTGCTTATCCACTTTTATGTGTTTTATTTTGTATAGGTGTATCTATTTTCTAGGACAAATGTATCTAAAATAAAAAAGGGGGTTTAATTCAATGTTTCGCCCACCCAACTATCATAGTTCATCTACAACTCAAAAACTTGAAATGCACAATTGACAAGCTTTATCATCAGTGTACTCTTATAGATATGGATAGGTTTTTGTTAGGTTTGCAACATATTCTTAAAACTTCCACCCAGATATAGATCTGTTTTATCTAAATGATTTTTTCACTTGTATGTGTGTTAGTGTGTGCATGTTCAATGTTTGTACGTATTTGGATTACATGTTTGTGTGCACATGCACTTTCATTTATAAGATTTGTTACTCATATTTGTAATTTTAGTTATGATTTTTGGATACATATTTATTTGTTGTATATTGGTTTCTTGATTGCCATTTCTTATTATAATGACAATGATTACCCGATAAAGTTACAAAGCCATATTATCGATAATGTAATGACCATGCTTCAAAACAATATTATCAATTGTGCATAGTTATAAATGATTGAAACATCATGATTTCAAAAGGGCCACATGTATATAATTCTGCCTAGAATGTTATATGAAACTATGATTGAGTGAGCATTGTATTAATAATGAGTTAATCATTTCAATGATTTCTTTTAATGCAAACAAATTGCTAAAAGAAGTATAAAATATTCACATCCAAGCTAAGGTATAACCATATTTGGTGCTATTAAAGGGTTTTGCAATTCAAAATATAAAAGATTAACTTTATTCTTGCTGAAAATATAACAAGTGGAGAACTTGAATGATAAAAAGTGGTATACTTTGTCTTACACAATCACCATCAAAACTATACCTATCTTTTAAAAGTCATACATGATGACGGATTTGAGTTGTTTCTATGCAATGGAATGGATACATCATACTCATTGCTTATTGTTTTTTTAGTTTCCAAAATGGTACTCATTACTTACTTTCTATTTCTTTTTGTGGGATGTATAAGAAAAATATTCATTTGTACTCATTAAATAGTTTTATTTGAGCTACTTGTAAAATAGTTTTATTCACATTACTCATAGCATACTAAAAGAACTGTGCAAAAAGTGGTTGGTGATAATACATGAAGGCATTCAAAGATTCACTTGTTTTGTTGTCAAGACAATGTATCCATAATTAAAGGCATGAAGTACTTTGCCCGGTCAATAATTAAAACTACTCTCATTGAGTATGTATTTTACATGGATGCACGAATGCAAGTAAAGTTTTCCATGTCTTTTTACTATGATGTCCAGTAGTCGAAACCATTTCTTTGCTCCTTGATTGATTCAAGCGAATGTATAATGTTGGTTCCCATCTATATGGTTATACTACATTCGTTTAAAAGGAATTTTGGTGTAGCCCATTTCTAGCGAATAGCTTGTTCTTACAAATGGGATTAAAGCACCATGTACTAATGAGGTTTGCAAAGGGGTGAGATTTGACAACTAGTTATCTTCCATGTTTGCTTTTGTAGATAGATTGGCATGGGGTAATCACTCTAAGAATGACAAGTTGTAAGCTTTAAAACTACCTTGATAGACCTTGATTTGCATATATTGCTTTCATTCGGTTCAATCAATGTCTATCATGGTACTAATAAAGGCTACCACATGACAAATCGTTTTAGGTGAGTGAATGTACACGATTATGACCATAACATTTGGATTATGAAAAACTACAATGTTTTTTACCATTTTGTGTATGACTTTATATTTCACATGCTCGTGCAAGAATGCCAAGGATATCTAGTTGTAGGACTGATCCAAAATTAGCATATATGGGAACAATGAAAAAGATACATGAATAGGAGGTATATACAAGTAGAGTTTTGTGGAGTGACATCAAATTACATACATGCCCAACTTTTCTTCATCATATAATATTAGGATAAAAGATCTAGTCAAACCATATTAGAATATATGAAAGGGGGGTTATAACTCAATCTTCAACACAAATGCCCACAAGCTAATAACCCAATCATTTTTTACCCTTACTAATCGGGGAACAATTTCTCAAGCAACAATTTCTCCCTCTATTTTTGTTGTTTCAGTGTCCGAATTAAGTCAATAGAGTTGGTTTTCTTTTTTGTTTTTCTTGAGGTAAATGAGACCAACTTATACTATGTTGGATAGGGCTCTTTAATTGTAGTGGAAAAAGTTTGGCCTTGGGTAGGTAGGTGCACCTTGGCGTTATTATATATATGTCTACACGCCTCCTTAAATATATATGCCTCCTTATATATGCATATATCTATATAACATTCATAGATGGATGAATAGTTTCTATTGGGGAGACTCTAGAGAGAGAGAGAGAGAGATGGTGGTGCTTTGGGCATATGAATCCATGGGAGCACTTGTGCTTAGTATCCTCATGTTACTCCTCCTCTTGGTTCTATACATGAGACGGAAGTTTTCCCCTAGCATTTACCTCCTAGATTATGCATGCATCAAGGAGGACGATGAAAACAAGGCGACGATCGAACGGCTCATCTACTTCTCGGGTGAGCTCCAGACCATAACCATGAAGGACATCTTGTTCCAGATCAAAGTCTTCTTGAAGTCGGGCATCGGGGAAGAGGCATATGTCCCTAGGAGCAACCTAATGAAGGGTCATTCCATGGGCATACAAGATTACTACGAACAAGCCGACATCCTAGTCGTGGGTGCGGTTGAGAAGGTCCTTAAGAAGACCGCGATCTCGCCACAACTCATCGACGTGCTCGTCGTGAATAGTGGTATGTTCAACCCCACACCCTCCCTTACGTCTCTACTAATCCACCGCTTCAAAATGCGGCCCGACATAAAATCATTCCATTTGTCGGGAATGGGGTGCTCGGCGAGCCTAATCGCCATCGACCTCGCGAAAGACCTTCTCTCCGTGCACGACCATCGGGGCATGCGCTTTGCCTTGGTGGCGAGCACCGAGATCTTGGGGTCGCTCTATGACGGGAAGCACCGGTCGATGATGGTCACCAATTGCTTGTTCCGGAGCGCGGGCAATGCGCTGCTCCTCTCCAACCGTAAGCTGCCCGGGGCAAAACTGAAGCTTTCCCACCTCGTCCGGGTCAACACTGCCGCCCAAGACGACGCCCACTACGCGGTCGTCGTGAAAGAAGACGAGGACGGTGTCTTCGGGGCCGAGCTGAGCCCACAGCTCATAGATGTCGCGACGAAAGCTATCAATGTCAACATGACGAAGCTCGCGCCCAAAGTGTTACCCTTGCGGGAATTGTTGAAGGCAGGCGTGAATCAACTGCAGAGGCATGTGTTGAAAATGAAGAAAGTGAAGGCATATGTGCCTAATTTCAAGCTTGCCTTTGATCATTTCTGCATTCATCCCGGGAGCAAGGCAGTGATAGAAGGGGTAGGGAAGAGTCTAGGCCTAAGTGAGTATGACATAGAGCCTTCATTGATGGGTTTGCATAGGTTTGGCAACACATCTTGCTCTGGGATATGGTATGAGCTGGCGTATATTGAGGCTAAGAAGAGACTCAAGGTTGGGGATAAGGTATGGCAAATTGGGCTAGGCTCGGGCTTCAAGTGCAATAGTGCGGTTTGGGAGGTTTTACGAACATTGGATGGACCGATTTTCGACGCTAATCCATGGCATGATTGCATTGAGAGGTACCCTCTTCGCGAGGACCTCTCGAAAGTCCCTCATGTAACCCATTTATTAAGCACTCTACCGAAATCATAATGCAACATCGTTTCGATCGCGATCGAGCGCTAAAACGTAACATTTAGAAATGCATAGGCATAGGTTGAACTTGCACCAATTTTTTACTAGCTCGTTGTGGGAAACATGGGGGATGAATGCATGACCTTCTCAACTTAGACAACGGTTACCTTACAAAGTGAGCTACACGTTTGTGATCCTCCCTAGTTTTTTTGGCTTGGCTCGACAACCTTACCAAGTGAACTGCACCCATTTGATTGGTTTGATCTTTGTCTAGCTATAGATCACCTTGTTGCCAACATCTTTACTAATTAATGTACATAAGTTCTCTTGTCCCCTCTTGCAAGTTCTTTGATACTTCATTGATTGAGATCCATAAATCTCAATGAGACGTATCATCTCCATTCCCATTCATGTTTCATTGTCCCTACCACTTTTTTCAACCATTTTTTTTCTATGTTAGATGTTGGTGGTGTATCGATTTTTGCCCATTAATGTTGTATACCTATTGTCAAGTAGCAACCACAACAAAACAATAAATAAAAGAGTATCCGTCCTACTACTCAAGTATTTGCATTTAACGTGTACAAATTGACAAAATATCTGTAAAATACATCATATTTTTAATCACAATTGAAGCTTCTATCAAAATTAATGCACATGCATAAGGTTGATGGGGAGATTTTATGTAAAGTAGATAAGACAACATAACTCACATATTTTTTCCACCCACTCTCACGATGTAAACCATTGGCACACCTTTTTGAGGACAACACATTCATGTTAAAATCTTAGCTTTAACCATAGTGTGGCCAAAACCTTTGCATAACACCTTGATTTGTCACTGCAACTTACAAGTTAATTAGAAGAATTTCCGTATTGTTTCCTTTGTAGAATTGTTAACATGCATTAGGAAGGTGAAATACAAAGAAAGATAAAGACATTTTGATGATAAAGCTATAAGGTTGGACTTCAACAATGATAGTATGAAAGAAACTATATCACCTAGTAGGCCTTGTGCCCACCACAACAAAATCTTTATATGTATTCTCATCTACATTATTTTTTTACAAAATTAAACAATATTTTTAGGAGATCATCCTATGGTCTCTTGTGTAATATTGCTCAAGGATTACAAAAGTTGTGAAGGTAGACCGGTCATCAACTCTTCTAAAATTAAAGTTAACGATTGGATAATTACCGTGTGGGACTAGATTCTTGTATAGTGGTGCCCAATAATTACAAAAGTTATGATGTTAGATGTAGAAGATCACGAAGAAGCCATCAATACTTAAAGTTTGACAATTGGTCATTATCATAGAGAAGTAGTGTGTGCATCCAAAGGTAATATATTTATCTAGTTTCCATTTCATGTCCATGTGTATCGTGATTCACCACTTCATTTCTACTTAGTAGATTTCATCTTGTGCCCGTGATATATTGTAAAGGTAATGAGATAATAAGTGCATGCCTATTACAGGACAAAAGATGCATCCACTTTGTACATAAGTGTTACATTTAATTTCTTTTACGTATTAATGTTGCATCACAAATAAATAATGAAACTACTGTAAAAGCAAGATAGCATTTATTACATGTGAACATTAGACATCTACAATAAAGAAAAAGAATTTTAGGATCACATTGTCTTCATCATTGACTAATGATTCAACTGATACCTTATCGTTAATATCTCATCCTAATTGCAATAAGAGGTCGTGTCTGATTCAAATGTCATAAACATTCACATTGGAATACTATTGGAAATTATACTTTATGTGATATGATTAGTGTTGGGCACACTTTTTTATCTTGACCAAAAATTATACTCAAGTGCGCCAGATTTCTTGGTTTTCTATTGACCATTACTTGACCATTACTTGACCAAAAGTTTCACAATTGTAATTAGATATGGGTTCAATTTGGTTTCTTGACCTTGAAATCAAACTACATTGAACTATTTATACATAATAAAAACCAAACCAAAACATTTAACGAGTAAACCATTTACACCAAACCACTGTCGTGATGTGGGAAATGCATAAGAGGAATTACGTTAAACAAGGAATATTAAAAAAGTTGATTGATAGTTTAACCATATAAATCTAATTAATTAAACCAAAAACATTAAATTAAAAAAACATTTAAGTTAAATGAAGTCATTAAAAAACCGATTAATCAAACCAATAGGGAAACTAAAAAGCTAAACCAAAAACCGAAAAATTGATAAACCTTAATTTTAGAACCAAAGTAAAACTAAATAGTTCAAACTAAATCAAACCATTCAATTATATTCAAAGATAAATAGCTAAACCATGGCTTAACAATTCAATTTGGTTTTTCACAAACCAAGTCTTAACCATTATTGATCATGATATAGGTTTTCCATAGTTTCTTCTAATCTTATGATATGTACTTATGGGTTAATTTTAAAAGGAATAAGGCTATACATTGAATTATTACATGGTCTGGCACCCCTCTTTTTTTCTTTGGTCTATAATTCCTTATATTTTGCATACCAATAAATGGCGTGTGTGAACACAACATGGCTTGGTGTTTGGTGTTTTTTCGTTATAGATGGTAGTTAGCTAGCTTCTTATTGAGGGAGGCTTGAGGTTAGAGTATAACAAATTAATTAAGCAAAAAATAAGGGTTTATAGACCAAAGAGAGGAAAGAGGGGTGCAATTCCACTTGAACATCCTCAAACAACGATGTGAGATGGACCTGAACCTCATCAAGGGTTGGTGTGAGTCGTACCTTGGGTTCTATGAGGATCACAAGTGCTTAGCTAAAAAACATTAACCCGCATGTACTCATCATAAGATTAGGAAAAACTATGGAAACCTATCTCATGATCAGTTATGGCTATACAAATAAACCAATAAAAGGTTGCAACTAACATACTCTCGCACTTTAAAAGATTGCACTCTTGCAATGACTATTTGAGGATTCACGTGTGTGTTGATGTGCTTTGCCAATTAAAAAACTGATCAATTAGGCAAATAAACCAATATGTTTGAGAAATGTAAAAGGTCTACAAACTTGTGGGGCTAATGTAGCCCAATTACCCATAAACAACGTCTTAAGAGTTTAAAATATAAATACCATATGTCCAAGGTTAAATACATGAGGTTGCCAATGCTTGTTATCATAAAATCATGGTCTGTATTGAGCAATAGTAACTTATCTCTTCCAATATGCAACATATGTTTGCATATCCCTTAGATAGTTTATACAATGTATAAGTCATGATGATATATATTAACATCGCTTGAGGCTCGTAGCTAAAGTAATACATCAATATAAAAGAAACACATCCAATCATTGTATGTGTGGAGAAAACTCCATAATAGGAGGTTATTGTACCTATAACCTTGGAAATCCTCATTAATTTGAACACTTGTTCTATAAGTCCATCAGACTTAGATTGGTCTATGGAGCTGATGCTCAAAGTTGTTTTTGGTGTTCCATAATGGAAATTTTAGCAAAAAATTCATTAGTAACTGGAAATCATTGTCACTCATTGTATGTTGATAGGTTGCAATGGTGACATTTAGTCACATTAATCATTGATATCAAGTGAAAAAGAAATGAGAAGAGATGATAACACTTGTATGATGTATTCCAAGATGTCATAGTGAGAGTACAAAACGAATTCATGTTTTTTGATCTGAGACAAATTTGGAACACAAACCTTTCCAATACAGTTGAGTAAACATTCATCAATGTGGAAGGTTCCTTGTGAGGATGTAGTGTTTAATAGAATCTAAAGTAGATGTGGCTCTTGACCATGATTTTTAAGATGCTCTATAAAGTTGGGCATGAAGGAGAAATCAAGATATTGATGGAGAAACTTGAAGTGAATATGGGGCTGGCCATAATCGGCTTACAAGTAGAAATGGAAGCAACAAGAAAAAAACAGAAACAATAAGAATAGAGATACGAGGTTTAATGTGGAAACTTGAAAAAGAATATGAGTGCGGAAGCATGTGCGATAGACACTGAGCACATAGTTGGTTTCGGAAACTCGACAGTTAGGTAAACACAGAGAATGGTGTGTGAGAGAGAGATAGAGAGAGCAGACAACAACTTCTATTTCGAATAATGAACACTTTGTACATACATTATGCTCAATGAGCACTTTATTATACAAGCCCCTGACAAGTGGGCTAACACAAGTACCATCAGTACTTGAATGCTCATAAATGAGCCTGACACTAAATCTGTCTACAATATTCCTATTTACTATAGTAGGAATATAGACCCTCAACTGTCTTTCGGAATCCTTCCTACTCGGCTCATGGCCCTCGATTATCGACTTCTTCGGCCGAATCCTAGGCTCACGGCCTTTGGTCCTCGGTTCTCAGTTCTTGGCTTCTTTAGCCAAATCGGCCCATTGTTGAGGTTGTCTCTGAACAATCCCCCTCAAGCTCAACTTGAGGTCTCTTCGTGTCGATGTTAACGTGCAAAAGCGTTAGACAGAATCGGCTCAGCCGGATAGCAATAAAGAACAAGATGAAGGTTTAATGGAGAAGCTTAATACATAGAGAATATGCATGGGAGAGACACAGAGAAAGAGAGCAGAACATAAACTCTATTCAAAATAACACTCTAAAAACTCTATCCATACAATGTGCTATAACAACACTATTTATACAAAGTCCATAAAGGACTGACAGAAGTACTGACAGGTACTTCAATGCTCACACGAGCGACTGACACTAACTACAAGACAATGATTACCTAGTAGTCTAGGCTACTACTAGGCTTTTGGTTTCCGCTCAAATCTGGCTCTCCGATCCGTCTCACCGATCTGGCCGGTTGTATCCAGATACCGATTCGGCTCTAGCTTATTCAGCCGATCCGGATCCGGTTGAGCTTGCTCGCTCAACACTCCCCCTCAAGCTCAATTTGAGGTCGGATTGTGGTGTTAGTGTCCGTGGCAGCCGGTTCTTTCACATGACTCCTTCTAGCGTCGTTCCGCCTTGCTCGCGCTCCTCATCCAGTTTGGTTCCGCTTCCCGCGACCCTTCTGGTATGTTGGCCGGCAAGGCAAAAGGGCCGGTTAGAGTCCAAAATGTAAAAGGGGTATTTAATTAGGAATAGGGAGTTGAAATTAATAAGTACTATGTTATTTTGAGAATTAATAAGTATTATGTTATTTTGAGAAGCGGACGGACGGACCCATAATCGGTATGCCGATTCGGATTTGGACCGGATCGTTGCCAGTTGCCAGTTGGCACCGGTTTGTAACTCAGTCGGAGACCTATAAAAGGACCCGGCAAGAATGTAATCAACGATGGATAATTAATAGAAGTGTTGTTGTTTACGTATGTTTAGTGTCTATCTGGTTACCGTCCTGTGCTTAATATAATTAATCTTACGCGTGTGTTATGACTAATTAATAGTGTCGGTTAGTAATCGGTTAAGACCCATTCGATACTACAGTCTATCCATATTTCCCTGTACCACCCTTTGGTGAAGTGTTCCATAGGGTCACCCTATGTTAGGGCTTGTCTTGCCTAAGGGATAACACAGTTTTTGGCGACCACGACTCCTGCAGTGAGCAGAGAACACCATGGCATGGATGTCTCGACTGACTAATGACCAAGTCACCGAACGAGGAAGAAGACTTGCCGAAAGACAGCAAAGGCAATCAGCCTTCCAGGAATTGGCCGATCTGACAGGATTGGTCTTTTCCTAGAGTGCTTCGGAGGGTCGCGGAAGAAGCACTTCAGTTCCAAACACAACAACTTTCCGACGAGGGCAATAGTCTAACGAGCCTGCAAGAGGCAGAAGCGCGATTGCGGATGCTTGCCAGAGGCAATGGAGACTCGGAGGCATTCTCGGCCTTAGAGTCGGAATCAGATAGTGAACAAAGTGTTCAGTTGAATTACAGATGCAACCACGATACTACGGACGATCTGGAGGACGACGAATCAGACGGCTCATCAACACCACCCGCGGAGACAGTGGAAAACCGCACGCCAACACCACGCGCGGAGGAAGCTGAAAACCGCGCACCAACACCACCCGTGGAGACAGAAGAAAACCGCCCACCAACCACCCGTAGAGCAAGAACTAAATCACACATCTTCGATACAACCTCCCGAAGACTACACCATGCTGTACCCGTATCCGAAGTACCGTGATGACCCTGAGGCGGAGGCGCACGTCTATGCGTTCCTACAAACATGGGAAGCGAATCATGTATCCCAAAGGCTGACCGAACCGGAAGCCGAATGGTAAGAAATTGCCAAATTCGGCATGACATTAGAGGGACCGACAACCCGTTGGCACGCAAAGCACCTACCCGGAAGCTTTGCCACATTTGAGGCCTTGAAAACAAAATTCCTCTGACTATTCCATAGTGATAGGGTGTATAAGATAATAGATAGTTATACACTATATGAGGGCTTGACCAAACCGATTAGATGGAGTTGAAAATCATAATATATTATATAGCTCTAGGTAATTATGATTAGAGAGTATAACTCAAGAAACTAAGAAAAAAGATAGAGAAAGCGAGCAAGAAATAAGAATGTTCTGATATTCCAACATCAAGAGAATACAAAGGAGACAAACTCCACATTGAACTAAAACCAAAGACCTTCCTCTTCTAAGACACTTCCTCTTCCACAAAGACACTTCTTCCTAACACTCCTCATCCACTCTTTTGCCTTCACTCTTCGCCCCCATCCTCACTAATATCACTTCTTCTTTTATAACCTTCCTCTTCTTATCCACGTTCATGCTATTTTAAGAAGCTTTTTATCTCCCTATTTTTAGCTATGACACATCGACCTTCTAATCGTCATATCTCCCTCATCCGATATCCAAATTAAGCGATTTAAAAAGCTATAGAAAGCTCTTTTTACAAGCTTTCTAATCCATATTTAAACGTGATATTTGGATAAACAACGAGAGAGTTATGACCATTCTATTTTTACTATTTTTTATAGTCTGCGTTTTCTCTTTTTACTTTTCTCTTGGTCTCGTACTTTTACTTTTGACTTCTTCCCTAAGGTCTTAGTTCGTGTCCTTATCCTCAAAAGGTGAATTATCTATACTTTATATTCTCCTAATGTTCAATGGCTTAGATTCTAAAAACACTTTCACATTTAGCCCTCCCCCTTGTTAGAGGCTAAGCCATTTATGGCGAAGCACTTATTGGCAGTACTTAACAAACAAAAGCTCTCTCGCCAATCTCTTGGCTATAGAAAATGAGAGAGATATAATAAAAAGAAAATAAAAAGATGTGAGTAAAACCCCCGCTAATCGGTAGGAAAAACCTCACATTCTCTACAAATAAAAAAAATAATCACTATTACCATCTTCCTCTTTGTTAATAGAGAGAAAGATGGGTCTACAATATGGACTATTAAGAAAATAATGTATGGGGAAACAAGTCCACTTCTTGCTCCCATCCATCCGTATCAACAATATCATTAGTAACTTGGGGAATATAAGTAGGTCCCCGAGTTACATACTTTTTAAGGCGCCATCCGTTCACTCGATAAGAATGAAGTGCTCCATCCACATCTTTCAATTGGTAACTTCCGTTGTCATACTTTTTGTGAACCACAAAGGGTCCTTCCCACTTATTATCAAGCTTTTGTCCTTGAATATAATCATATCTATTATCATACCTAAGAACCAATGATCCTTCTTCAATGTGGTTGTCCTTGTGTTTTTTGTCATATGCCTCCTTTCTCTTCATTGCTTGATTTAAGTAATGCTCCACAGCTTCTTCTCTTGAATATTGTAGTAGATGGTTGCTCGCTAAACGACTCATCACATCATTTCCTTTTGAGCGATGCGATGCCTCCATTAGTCTATTACTTTTGATCTCAAGTTCGATCGGAAGTAACGCTTCTTTTCCATAAACCAAATAAAAAGGAGTAAAACCTGTGGAGGATTTATAAGAAACTCTATAAGCCCAAAGAGTATCATCCAAATACCTATCCCATGTTCTTACTTTGTCTTGCACTAACTTTGTCAAATTCTTCACTATAAGCCCATTCACTTTCTCAACTGCACCATTTGCTTGAGGATAATAAGGCGTTGAATATCGATGCTTAATCTTCAACTTGCTTAATAGACAAGCTAACATTTCACTCCTAAAACCGGGTCCATGATCGGATACAATCTCCATGGGAACTCCAAATCTAGTACAAATATTCTTATACACAAATTGGGCTACATCTTTGGCTTTAATCGAGGAAGTTGCTATAGCTTCCACCCACTTTGTCATGTAGTCAATGGCCACCAAAATAAACTCTTTACCATGTTGAGTTTTCGGAAGAGGTCCTACTGCATCAATTCCCCATTTCTCGAATGGAGCAAACACCACAATGGGTTGTAAAGGTCCACTTTGTAGATGTCTTATTCCCGCTTTTTGACATGCATCACAAGATCTACACCAATCATGCACATCCCTATGGATAGTAGGCCATGTAAAACCAATTAGTAAAATCTTTCTTATCATTATATCATGGGCTAAATGCCCACCACAAACTTCTTCATGCAACTTAAAGAGTATCTTTATAATCTCGCTTTTGTTAGGAACTCTTCGTAAAACTCCATCTTTCCCTTTGTTGTACAAATCTTCACCCACCAAATGATATTGTGAAGCCTTTGCCACCAAACGCTTTCTTTGCAAAGCATTGAGGTTATTTGGAAACTCTCCTTTATTAAGAAAATTATGTACTTCCTCTAGGGAGTCTACATCTTTGCACGTCTCCAAAACACCAACGAAACCTTCCTTGATCTTATCTAATTGGGCTTGAGCTAAGGCATCCGCTTCTTTATTGTATAATCTCCCCACATGCTTAACCTGTATCTTTTCAAAAGACCTTAGTAGACTCATTGCTTCTTTATAAAAATTTCTAAGCCCATCACTTTGACATTTCCAATTGCCTTGAATTTGTTTAATTACCAATAAGGAATCACCCTTAAGAATTAATCTTTTTATCTTCATAGCTTTACATAGACGAAGACCATAACACAAGGTAGCATACTCCGCTTCATTATTTGAATTCACACCACTTAATGTAATACCTTCACTTTTTACTCTGTCTCCTTGAGGATCCTTGGGAATAATCCCACCCACGGCTATGTTTGTGGCTTTGCGAAATGCCCCATCAAAGAATAAGGTGAATGCATCCTCCATATCCGGCTCGGGAAGTGCCTTTCGTAGCTTTACCAAGTCTTCTTCATGAAAGGTTTCTCTAAAGGTGAGAAGATCCGCCAATTCGGCACGCATAGTTGATTCCAATTTGACTTCAAAATCAAACTCCGCCAATAGTAGAGCCCATTTAGCAATTCGTGCTGAAATGCTCACATGTTGGAGTACATATGGGAGTAATGACATGCTAGTGATTATTACAAAATGATGAGGTAGTAGAAAGCTTCTAAACTTTTTACAAGCATATATAAGAGCTAACATCCACTTTTCTACTTCTAAGAATTCTTTCTCTACATCAGACATGGCTTTACTAATAAAATATATAGGATGCATAAGCCTATTTTCAGAATCTTGTTGCATAAGAATGGCTCCTATAGCATGAGATCCAACACTAAGAGAAAGAAAGAAGGTAGATGTTCTATCAGGTGGCTTTAGAATAGGAGCATTACATAATAGTTCTTTTATTCTTACATATTGCTCTTCAGTTGTAGATGTCCACAAGAAGTTGTTGGTGCGAAGAATAATGCGAAAAGGATAGAGAATTTGGGCCAACATATGAATGAATCGTTCAAAGTAACGAACTTTTTGAACAAATACCTCCAAATCTTTGATACTCGTGGGTGTTGTCATCTTTTGAATTGCTTCAATCTTTGAGCTATCAACTTTGATTCCTTCTTGAGACACCACATGACCAAGCATCACCACCTCCTTTTCACCTATGTGACACTTCTCTGGGTTGAGTTGCATTTTGCATTCCTCCAATCTTTTGAATGCCAAGCGAACCTTTTCCAAATGGTCTTTCCTGCTACTATAAATTGCAAAGTCATCCATAAAGACTCTAACAAACTTTCCAAAGAATGGTTGGAATACATGAATAGCAAGACGATTAAATGTAAAAACAGCATTTGTGAGTCCAAAGGGCATGCATCGATATGCAAAGCATCCCCATGGAGTGATGAATGTCGTCTTCTTTTGATCCTCTTCCGCAATACGAATTTGAAAATAACCTGAATAGCCATCACAAACAGAGTACATTTCATGACCCGCAATTTCATCTAATATTTCATCTTGGAAAGGGAGAGGAAAGTGATCCCTCTTGGTAGCCGCATTTAGAGGTTTGTAATCAACACAAACCCTCCATTTTCCATTCTTTTTAGGTACCACCACAATGGGCGAAACCCATTCAGAATCTTCCACTGGGTAAATGAATTGTGCACGCAACAAAGCTTTGACTTCCTTTAATAAGGCCTCCTTTTGCACGTGACCTAGCCTTCGCAACTTTTGCGCAACGGGAGTTGTACCCTCCTTTAGATTTATGTGATGTTGGATGACATCTACACCCCTAATATGAGCATAATCACTAATGAAAAGGTTAGGAAATTCAGAAATCAAATTAATAAATTGTTGCCTCTCTTGCCCTTTAAGATCTTTAGAAATCATCTTCTCTTTTTGCTCCATAGTAATTAAACCTCCTTCATCATCTTCTTCCTTCAAAACGGCATATGATGTGGTCATTTCCCATTCTGACGAGGAATCTTCACTTTCATCACTTTCATATGCGGACCCACTATCATATTCAGTTATTCCATCTTCTTCTTTCTCAATAAGTCTTTGTTGCCGCATATCATAATGTATGCTCACTCCTTTTGATGGCGTTATGGTCATCAAACCTTTGCTCCAATCTTGGACAACATTGAGTTCTTGCATCCATGGTCGTCCTAGTACCAAAGAATATGACGGTCCTTTTAGTGGTATTACATGAAAATCCATGGAAATGCTTACCCCAAAACACTTGATGACAACATCCTCCACTATGCCAATGCAATGGACCACTCCACCATCGGCTACAGCCACTCTTGCCGAAGATGACCTACTTATAGGAATTCCCACTTTGTTTACCACAAATTCAGAAATCAAGCTTACTCTAGCACCACTATCAACCAACGCATCTTTGATGTGAAACCCTTTGATGGAGACGGGGATGGTGGGTCGTATGTCCTTTCGATCTTCTACTCGCACGATTCCCACATAATGCACAGTCTTCCGACTTTGGCGAATACTTGCAAGTCGCCCCCACTCCTTTCGTAATGTGGGAGATAATTGGAGAAGTTGCGGCCATGTTATCCTTGGTCCACTTGAAATCAACTCATGCTTCAAATTGAAAGCTTCTACACCTTCACCCATAGGAATGTCCTCCATCTTGATCTTTCTTCTAGAGTGTCTCCTTCTCAATTTTTCCTCTTTCTCATTCTCCTTAGACTTCTTCTTTTGTCTTGAGGCACTAGATTCTCCTTCAACTTCTTTCTCCTTTTGCGAGGACCTTGTCCTTTTCACAGGAGCTACTTCAAAAGAATTATCACTATCATCAATAAAATTAAGAAGATTCACATTATGAGGAATTGTAGGAACCTGAGCCATAGGGAGTGTTACGTTTCCTTCGACTTCATTGTTGTTAGGTCGTTGTCCATTCCTTTGCACTTGATAAATGCCTCTTCCCATGCCTCTTTGTTGTCGATGAGGACATCTTGTTGAAATGTGTCACTCCTCTTGACAAGAATAACAAATTACACCGTGATGCCCTCTAGAGCCACCACCATCGGGAATAGTGTTGTGAATTGCTTGGGATTGTCGCAAGTGGGTCATCACTTCATCAAAGCGCCGATTTACCAATGCCATGGTATCTTGTTCACTCCTCACTTGTTCAACTTCTTGGGATATACTTGTTGGGTTTATTGTTGTGGTGGTATACACATTTGGAAACACTTGTCCCCCATGCACAATTGAAGATGAGGCTTGAAAGTTGGCACGAGGCATCAAATTTGCACCCAAAGCCGTCATTTGGGGATCCCCCAAGGAGCTCATCATCTTCACTTGTCGATCATAAGCTTGACAAACTTGGATAAGAGCTTGAAACGATGTGGGATCCTTCAAGTTTGCTTCCAAACGGAAATACATATCAAGACCCATCTTGAATCGTTCCATTTTAAACCACTCGTCTTCAGTGCCGCCACGAAGACGAATCCATGTAGTCCACAAATCCTTGAAATTTCTTTCATACTCAGTGAAACCAATTGGTGATTCCATCTTTAGTCGAAATAGCTCTTCCCTTACTTCGGTTGCACTTCGTCGTTGAATATATTTGGCACGAAACTGGTGCACCAACAATTGATATGCTCCCTGTTGGTTTGGAGGAAGAGAGTCATACCAATCTCGAGCTCGACCATAGAATGTAGCTACCAATAAAGGTAACTTCTCATTGTCGGTGATGCGTCCAATAGTGACAGCATGATGCTCAAAAGATGCCAAAAAGGCACCCGCATCTTGTGTTCTTTCACCTGAAAATGCAAATTGCATAGCTAAGTTAATGTAATATAGTAACACAATTAAATGATAAGTTCTCCCTCCTATACGGAAAGGATCCGCCCTCCCTGGAGCGCCAAAAATGATAGGGTGTATAAGATAATAGATAGTTATACACTATATGAGGGCTTGACCAAACCGATTAGATGGAGTTGAAAATCATAATATATTATATAGCTCTAGGTAATTATGATTAGAGAGTATAACTCAAGAAACTAAGAAAAAAGATAGAGAAAGCGAGCAAGAAATAAGAATGTTCTGATATTCCAACATCAAGAGAATACAAAGGAGACAAACTCCACATTGAACTAAAACCAAAGACCTTCCTCTTCTAAGACACTTCCTCTTCCACAAAGACACTTCTTCCTAACACTCCTCATCCACTCTTTTGCCTTCACTCTTCGCCCCCATCCTCACTAATATCACTTCTTCTTTTATAACCTTCCTCTTCTTATCCACGTTCATGCTATTTTTAGAAGCTTTTTATCTCCCTATTTTTAGCTATGACACATCGACCTTCTAATCGTCATATCTCCCTCATCCGATATCCAAATTAAGCGATTTAAAAAGCTATAGAAAGCTCTTTTTACAAGCTTTCTAATCCATATTTAAACGTGATATTTGGATAAACAACGAGAGAGTTATGACCATTCTATTTTTACTGTTTTTTATAGTCTGCGTTTTCTCTTTTTACTTTTCTCTTGGTCTCGTACTTTTACTTTTGACTTCTTCCCTAAGGTCTTAGTTCGTGTCCTTATCCTCAAAAGGTGAATTATCTATACTTTATATTCTCCTAATGTTCAATGGCTTAGATTCTAAAAACACTTTCACACATAGGCAAGTGGAACAATGCGAACTAGTGGGATAGTTTTACACAATCCGCCCAGACGAGCAGAAGACAATGCCCCAATTTATCGTCCGATTTCAAACACTACACAACTAGTTAACAAAGGCACCTTCGGAGGAGGAGGCGAAAGTGGTGTTTCTGGCCGCTCTACGGGAACCCCTCTGAACGATGTGCGGGGTACTAGATTTCCAGGCCAACACAATGGATCAAGTCATTGATTGGGTGCTGGAAATGGATAAACATAGCTCTTTGATGACGATGGGAGCCCTGTAGAGGGCCCTTCCAAATCAGGAGGATCTCATGTTTTGCCTGGCATTGTAATGCACAACGTGTCTAAACCCGGGCCATTCGACGGTAGACTGCACAATGAGGACGCAGTGTATGATTTGCCACTCACAGGCACACACAATGGACCGATGCGAGCACAACCTGCTCAACCGGCAAGTGGCACCGATGAGGATCATTGAACCACATAGTAGTCATGACGAATGGTTCCGGAGGGAGGACCGATACTGACCAAAATTTATTGTTTGTCACATGGGCCACATGCCGGATAGTTGGAGTTTGTGGGCTCTCGTGGTTTTTCCGATTAGGGTTTTCCATGTAAACATTCGGTGTCGTCTCTATTTTTTGTGTAAGTGTATTGCTATTTTCTGTTTATTTCTTCCAATGTGAGTTTGAGACTTGGTTGTGGCCGAGCACTATTCTGCACACTTTGTCGGTTCCTTCCTCTGTCCAAATGTTGTGACACATTCACATCTGAATGAGATATGACACCCTTGTCCTTCCTTCTCACTTCCTCATTTAGGATGCTTGTCTTCACCACTTGTAAAGACAAGTTCTTTTCTTGGCAGGAGGTGCTGAGAGTAACCACCAGGTTCTCCCAGCTATCCGGTAGTTTGCACATTAATAGGATGGCTTGCATCGCATCATCAAGGGGGAACTTGGTTGCAACAAGTGGATATACATACCCCATGAATGTGTTGATGTGTTCGTCGATGCTCTCACCATCTCTGTATTTCAACTGTACGATCTTTCTCATCAGTGAGGTTTTATTTAGGGCGTTCTTCCTCTTGTATTGACCTGATAGCTTCTGCCACATCTCGTGGGCATTTGTGTCGTTCGTCACATGCTGAAGGACACTTACATCGACACACTGTTGGATGGTGGCCACCACATTTTTGTTAAGAAGTTTCCATTCTGATTCTAATACCCCGTGGGTATTTTTGCTATGTCGATCGGCTTATACAGGTCTTTGAGTATGAGAAGGTCCTCCATCTTTATCTTCCAGTCTGCATAGTTTTGTGAGTTTAGAACTATCATACTTGGGAAGCTGCTCACACCTCCTTCCATGCTTGAACCTCAAGCTCTGATACCAGTTTGTTGAGAAATGAATCGTTAATCCACAGGAAGAATATGCTCAGAATACACAACTCGACGCACACACCAAAACAATGCACATCGATTTTACGTGGAAACCCTAAACAAGGGAAAAAACCAGGGGAACAGAGCTTCACTATACAGTGGATATACAAATGGAGAAGGTTACAACAGTCTTTGTGGAGTGTATCAGCCTCACAAGGCTCTTGGTGCTTGCTGTTACACACACAACTATGGTGTTGCTCTCTCATTGTTCTTACTCACACTTGCACGCACTTCACTATTCTAAACTATACATAAGACGTTCACACACTCTACGTTTTCCCTAGATGTATTCATACTCATACATCATATGGGATATTTACAAGTTTAACCCCTAATACACATCACTACTATTATTATCTATAATAGTAAGTAGCCATCAGTCGACTCTAGTGTAGACTGTCCATTCGGTCCGACTAGTCGGCCTGGTCATCGACCATTCGGTCGTGTCTTGGACCTGAATCTCCTTCCTGTTGACTCACCCAGTCGATTCTCACAGTAGAATTTCTCGTAGTCGAATCTTCAACCATCGGTACACCATCTGAATAGTTGGATCCTCCTTGTCTTTGACTGTCGGCACTTCTTGGTCCAAATTGTCGGTTCCTTCCATTGGAGGGACATATTCCCAACAAAAAGACATTTGACGAAGATCAATGATAGTCACCATTGATGACAGTGCAAAAGCCCATTTTTCGAGCGAAACGACTTAGAGAACTAGCCAAAGTCAAAGCCGGCCAAGGAGGAGGAATGACTGATAGTGGTTGAAGTCGTGCATTGGCAAGCCGAACGCCTTTGACACACATTGCAGAAAGGCCGGCCATAACATTGTGGATTGTTAGTCAGTCAAGAAAGGGAATGGGCGCAAATCTGATTGGACTTCAGGATTATCCGATTCGAATCACCCCCCAATCGGCAACCAAGTCAATGTTGCCGAATCCTGGTTGGGAGAAGTTCTCTCACTAGAGGGATCGATGGCCGGAGAGATTCTCTATAGCACACAAGATGCGGGGATGTGGCTACTCAATTTGAGAGCTACATTTCACGTGACCTCTCATCACGAATGGTTTTCGAACTATTTGGTCGAAGCCGTGACACAATCCGACTTGGCAACGGGTAGGAGTGCTGAATAGCCAGAATCGGCAAGATCCCAATTCGGCTACCTAATGGCAATATCATCAACTTGCACCATGTCTATAACGTACCTGATCTCAAAAGGAGTATGGTCTCTGTGAAAGTGTTTTTAGAATTCAAGCCATTGAACATTAGAAGAATATAAGGTATGGAGCATTCACATTTGGAGGCTAAGAACACGAACCAAGACCTTAAGAAGAAGTCAAAAGTAAAAGTAAGAGACACAGAAAAGTAAAATGACAAAAAGCGGGCCACCCAAAAGGAATGATCATAGCTCTTTTGTTTGTCACCCAAATATCATGTTTAAATATGGGTTAGAACGCTCGTAAAGAGGGCTTTCTGTAACGGTTTAAATCTCTAAAGTTAGAGCTCGGATGTGAGAGATATGACGATTAGAAGGTCATTGTGTCATAGCTAAAAATAGAAGATAAAAAGCTTCTAAAAAAGCATGGAAAAATGAGGAAAGAGAAAGAATAAGAAGATTATAAAAGGGGAGATAGAAGATACAAAGAGGAGGAGAGGAGGAGAGGTCTTAGTAGTGGGAAGAAGGAAGCATAGTCGAAGGAAGAAAGAGATTAAGGTAGAATAGTGAAAGACATTTGTAGGTTTGAGTGATTGGAAGTAAGAAATTCTTTGGTTTTTTAGTTCAATTTGGAGTTTATCCCCTTTGTATTGATTTGATAGTGGAATATTGTAACAGTCTTATCTCTTTCTCATCTTCTCTACCTTTTGTCTTAATTTCTTGAGTCTCCCTCTCTAATTCGTAGTTACCTTGACCTATAAAAACTATTATAATTCACAACTCCATCTAAACGGTTTGATCAAGCCCTCATATTTTGTACGACTACCATGTGTCTTATACACCCTATTAGTCTCCATCGACATGCTAGCCCAAGATGGGTACAAGCCAACAGTAGGCGAGTCATCTTGCCAACCGAGTCTCCAACACTAGATGGAGGAAAATAGAAAATAGAAATAAGACGACACAAGATGTTGACGTGGAAAACCCTAATCGGGAAAAAACCACGGGAGCTCATAGACTCCAACTATCATTATGAGAGAAAGGGTACAACAGAACGAGACTCAAAGGCAACAACCTCTAGCTCTATATCTTTGCCAACCGGCGGTTACAACCGAAAAAGGCATTATGTTTGTTTTGTTTGTCTGTCTGTCTCTATACAACGATAATGATAACCACTCTCAGGCAAAAACTACAATGATAATCATATGTGACACTATTTGCCCTAGTTATATTTATACTCATACAACTTGCGGGCTATTTACAAATTTGAGCTTAACGGTCATGTCTGAACATATTTACAAATATGTTCCTACTTGCTGGTTCATACCGAATCCGGCCGGACTTGTTCTGGATCCGTTTGATCCGGTATTCGGATACCTTCCGGATACATCCACTCCAGTTCCTCCCATTTGTTCCGTCTGATCTGGCCCATTCGGAGGAACCTGTTTCTAAACAAACTCCCCCTTCACTCCAGCATGGGATGTCTTGTCAGTCTGATTCGTGTCCGACATAGGTCCAACTTGTCGACAACCACCACCATGGTCAGCAAGAAATCTTTATCTTCTACCTTCTCCCGGAGCTAGTGATATCTCCTCTGGATGTGTTTGGTTCGGGAGTTGTACATAACGTTCTTCGTGAGGTGGATGACACTTTGACTGTCGCATTAGAGCAGGAATTCCTTCTCCCGGATCCATAACTCTCTGATGAAGTCCTTCATCCAGATTACCTCTTTACCGGCTTCCACGGTTGCCATATACTCAGCTTCCGTTGTCGAGAATGCAACAGACTTTTGCACCCTTGACTACCACCATACAACTCCCGTTGCATAAGTCATGACATATCCAGATGTAGACCGACTAGTATCCACATCAGCCGACATATCCAAATCAGTGAATCCTTCAAGTTGGGGTTTACCTGAGCCGAATCGGAGGCACATGTTCGAGGTGCCTTTCAAGTACCCGAGTATCCACTTGAGAACATCCCAATGTTCTCTTCCCGGATTGCTCATAAACCGGCTGACCACTTCGACAACATATCTGAATGCATTACGTACATGAGGCTTCCGAATGCAGAGGCAGATGGTATCTTCATCATTTCCGACTTCTCTAACTTTGTCTTCGGATTTTGTATTTCGTACAGTTTGCCATTTGTCGGAACTGTTGATCCGACCGGCTTCGCATCCGCCATGCTGAATCATTGGAGCACCTTCGTCACGTACTTCTCCTATGACAGCCAAAATAGCTTCTTCGTCCGGTCTTGGACTATGTGCATCCCCAGTATCTGTATTGCTGAACCCAAATCTTTCATTGAAAAAGTTCGGTTCAAGGCCTTCTTCAGATTCCTGATTTTGATTTGGTTCGGTCTGACGATCAACATGTCATCCACATATATTAGGAGTATCAGGAACTCGCCTTTGTCAAATTTCTTCACGAACACGCAGTGCTCGACCTGCGTCTTGTGGTATCCTTGGTCGGTCATGAAGGAACGCCGTTTTGACGTCTAGTTGCTCTACCTCGAGGTTCATGCTTGCCGCTATGCTCAACACCATCCAAATTGATGTCATCTTCACCGCAATGCAAGCTTTGTATCTTGGTGGATTTCTGGCATCTCCCGGTTTCAGCTTGTACACCCACTTATTCCGGACCGCTCTCCTCCCCTTCAACAACTCCATTAGCTCATAAGTGTGGTTCTCATGCAGGGAATCCATGTCATCTTGCATGACACTTAACCACTTACGGTTGTGGGTGTCTTTCTTTGCTTCTTCGAAAGTTTCTAGCTCCCCCTCATTGGTTAGTAATACGTGCTCTGCATGAGAAATCTTTGGGGGGCCTTTCTCTCTATGAGGGGATATCTGCATCCTTTTTTTCCGACCACCAGTTCGTTCATCAGTTCTTCATCTGAATCAGGATTAGAGAACTTGTTTGGTTCCTGTTGACGGTCAGAAGAGCAAGGACAAGTGGGAAGGCGGAGTCAGATCGGATAATAGGAAGTAAATAATAGTATAATTATTATTCGGAGGGACGGATCCGGTACAGTTGTACCGATCCGGATCCGGACCGATTCGGATGCCGGTTGCCTAAGCGCACCGATTGTAACCTTGCCGGATGCCTATAAAAGGATCCGATGATTTGTAAAGGCTTTACGGAAGTAATACAAATAGAATTATTGCGTGTTTATCTGTATCTTTGTATTGTTTTACCGTCTGTGCTTAGTGTAATCATCTTACGCGTGTAACCTAGCATGCCGAGGGAGGCTGACTGGATACCGACAACACCCGCGAAGGAACCAAAGGAGCGGATACCGACAACACCCGCGGAGGAACCAAAGGACCGGACACCGGCAACACCCGCGGAGGAACTGAAGGAGCGGATACCGGCACCAACCGCGGAGGAACCAAAGGTTCTCACACCAACACCAACAGCGGACAGAGAGCGGAGAAAGCAGGAGAGTCAGTTGGACGACACGATGTCGTACCCATACCCAAAGTACCGGGATGAGCCCGACGCGGAGGCACACGTGTACGCATTCCTCCAAACATGGGAAGCCAACCATGTCTCCCAAAGACTGACGGAGCCCGAAGCCGAACGATCCAAAGTCGCCGAATTCGGCATGACCTTAGAAGGACCGGCGGCCCGATGGCACGCAAAGCACTTACCAGGCAGCTTTGCCACATTCGATGCCTTGAAGGCCAAATTCCTCAGGCTTTTTCACAGACAAGTTGAGCAAAGGGAATTGGTCGGCCAATTCTACACACCCGGCAGGAAGAGAACGAGACTGTGCCACAATTCATCATTCGGTTTCAGACCCTGCACAGCCAATTGACGAGAGCACCATCCGAAGACGAAGCCAAAGCAGTCTTTTTGGCCGCGCTGAAAGAGCCACTTCGAACAATGTGCGGAGTCCTTGATTTCCGCACCAGCACAATGGACCAAGTTATTGATCGGGTCTTAGAAATGGACAAGACTAGCTCCTTCTTGTCCCGAAGGAGGAAGACCTGAGGTTCCGACATGCCTTACAATGCACAACATGCCTAAATTCGGGCCACTCAACGGTAGACTGCACCCTGCGGACACAATGTATGATCTGCAACTCTCGAGCCCATACAACGGACCGATGCGAATATAACCTTTTAAATCGGCAGGCAGCACCGGTTCGACACATAGAACCGCGCAATCAGAACCCGGATGAGGATCGATTCCGGAGAGACGACCGCTACCAATGCGAACGCGGTAACAGATACGCTGATAGAAGACGCGATAACTATGACCGAGAGGAGAAACGTAGAGATAGTTACCCCCGGGACCGGTACGACCGAGACGAATCCCCGGAATACGAACGACGCAGAGAAGAGAGGCGACAAGGGAACCGAAATTTCCGACGGAATCAGAAGCGTGGATTTTTCCGAAGAGAGGAACGTCGGGAGGCAGCAAGGAATGACAACCCGGTATCGGTACCAGATAACCGAAAAACCGAAGACGACCGCCGAAGTATACCCACCCTCCAAACCGGGGACAAAGGAGAACCGAGCAATAGTCACAAGGTGTACTGTTATTACTGTCGTAAGGAGGGCCATTATAGTAACCAATGCCCAAGCAAAACCAATGACAAGCAGCCGGTAGTCAACATGGTTACAGCCGAAATAACAGAAGTACAGCAGGTCACAACCCGATCAAAAGGAAAGACCGCCGAGTGGGAAGCCCAGGAGGCAATCAGAAAACAAGCGGCGCAATGGATCAAGGAGGCCAATGAACAGAATGCGGCAGAAGTGGGAGACCAAAATATGCCAAAAGACGAAGAAATCATACAGCCAGGAGAAAACCCGACGTGGCAAGCGCTACAGGACTGTCAAATCGTGCTGCCGTTAGCACGGCTACTACAGTTGGTGCCACGGTTTACGGCAGACTTACAGGCATCCGTGAGCAAACCAAAGCCGACGCCAACACCGGCATTCTTCTCCAACCCGGAGGAAGGAACAATGGTGGTCGATACAAGTAGCCCGGCGATCACGGCAATCGTGAAAGGAAAGGAAATTGCTGGAACGATTATTGACGGGGTAAATGTCATCAGCCGACAGACATGCGATAACCTGGGCATCCGGGAATGGGAACCATGCCCCTTCTGGTTACGCATGGCGGATACCAGCTCAGTCCGACTGACCGGGCTTATCCGGGATTTGGAAGTAACGATCGGAGGCCACGTATTCCAGATATCGGCCGTGGTGCTGCAGCTGAATGTACAAGGCGCGTACCCCCTACTGCTAGGACGACCATGGCTGCGAACGACGCATATCAAGCAGAACTGGCAAAAGAACATGATCACATTCCGGCGAGGGAAAACAAAGGTACGAGTAACGACGCAACCACGGGTGATCGCCAGTAAGGAAGCAACTCCATTGTATGCGGAAAGCATCAACATGTTGGAGGGATTACCGGACGAGGAAGTCGATCGGTACCTCGAGGAACACCCACGAATCGTCCCACTATTTGAGGTGGATATCACAACAGCAATAGAACCGTACATCACGATGCCGGACGAACCGGACCAAGCGGCGATCCGAGAACTGCGACAAGCGCAGGAATCCCTAGAGAGGGAAATGACGATATCCCAGAGGGTAAAAGCATCCCAACTAGAGGAGGTGGACCTCGGCACAACAGACAAGCCCCGACCGGTAAATGTCGCAAAGGAATTGCCGAAGGAAGAAAAGAAGGCAATGGTAGCATTATTAACAGACTTCAAGGATGTGTTCGCGTGGTCGTACGAAGACATGCGAGGGCTGGACCCCCAGCTCTATCAGCACCAAATTCACCTAAGTACGGACGCGAAACCGATCGCTCAACGCAGGTACCGGATGAATCCGAATTATGCGGCGAAGGTGAAGGAGGAGATTGATAAGCTCCTCCGGGTCGGATTTATCCGACCGGTCAAGCAGGCAACCTGGCTGAGTCCGATTGTGGTGGTCCCGAAAAAGAACGGCAAAATCCGGGTATGCGTGGACTACCGCAAACTAAATGCCGCAACAGTGACCGATGCGTTTCCACTACCATTTACGGACGGGGTGTTAGATGCGGTAGCCGGCCACGAAGTTTACAGCTTCCTGGATGGATTTAGCGGCTACAACCAAATACGAATGAACCCGGCCGATCAGGAGAAGACAGCGTTCGTTACGGAATGGGGAGTGTTCGTTGCGGTCGTGATGATGTTCGGACTAAAGACGGCCCCAACGACCGTTCAAAGGATAATAATGGAAATTTTCGGGGAATATATCCCCGGTTTTATGCAGGTCTTCCTTGACGATTTCGCGGTCTACAGCCGGCACGGAGAGTATCTCGATCACCTCCAGCTGTGCTTGGAGAAGTGCCGCGAGTACCGGTTGAGTCTGAACCCGGCCAAGTGCGTCTTTGGAGTGGCAAGCGGCAACTTACTAGGGCACGTGATGAGTAAGGAAGGAATCGCGGTAGATCCGGATAAAGTGAAGGCGATTCTCGAGGCACCAGCACCAAATAACGCAAAGGCTTTAAGCCGGTTCCTGGGCCAAATAAGGTGGCATAGCCGGATGATACGACACCTCGCAGACTTCGCTACACCATTGCATACCGCTGTACATAGGGTACCCTTCCTATGGGCGGAGACGGAGGAGGAAGCCTACCAAGCGTTGAAGGTTATGATGTCGCAAGCTCCGGTGGTGCAACCGCCGGATTGGAGTAAAAGCTTTCACGTCTTTGTCGACGCGTCGGACGTAGCAATCGGCAGCGTTCTGATGCAACTCACGGAGCCGAAATGGTACCGACCGGTGTACTAGGCAAGCCGGAAACTCTCAAAAGCCGAACGGAACTACTCTACGACGAAACGCGAGGCATTAGGAATGGTGTATAGTGTCACAAAGTACAGGCACTATCTGCTCGGAAGGAAGTTTTCCTTCCATGTCGACCATTCGGCACTACTCTACCTGGTCTCGAAGGCATCCCTGACGGGAAAAATTGCACGATGGACACTGCTGTTACAGGAATTTGAATTCGACATTTTCCACTGACCCGGGGCGCAGCATGCGGTAGCGGACTACCTAAGCAGACTCGAATCCGGAGAAGCAGGGGACGGCGTCCAGGATGAGTTCCCCGACACCGAGTTGTTCCGGATCACGACGGAACCGGCAACGGATGCAACGGTAGCCGATGAAGACACGTGGCTAACTGAGATGCATCAGTTCCTGAGCACCGGAGTACCCCCGGAGAACATGGACCGCGATGAAAGGAAAAGGGTAGCAGTAAGAAGCAGACATTTTTGCTTGGTTGGAGACACCCTCTATCACAAGGGGGCAGATGGCATCTGGAGACGAGAAGTGCGGAGCGATGAGAAGGATCTAATCCTCAGGGAAGCCCACTGTGGAATTGCCGGCAGGCATTATGCCGGCGACGCAACCGCTCGGAAAATATGGCAGAGCGGATTGTGGTGGCCCACCACCCTAAAAGATGCCGTGAAGTATAGCAGAGAATGCGATTTGTGTCAACGACTGGGCCAACCCACGGAGCAGGCCCAGATGCCACACCACCTGGTCTTGCCATTGGAACCGTTTCAAAAGTGGGGTTTGGACTTTGTCGGTCCCTTCACGCCACCGGCAATGCGAACCGGAAATCAGTATGTCATAGTGGCGACCGACTATTGCACCAAATGGGTAGAAGCGAAGGCCTTGCGGGACAACACGGCCGCGTCCACGGCAAAGTTCCTGTACGAGTGCATATGGTGCCGGTATGGATGCCCGATCGAGCTTATAAGTGACCAAGGAGGACACTTTCTCGGGCAGGTAGTAGAAAGCCTGACGTCATTTTACGCGGTGGTACATAAAAGGAGTACTCCCTACTACCCTCAAGCCAATGGACTAGCGGAATCGACGAACAAAACTCTGCAGAACATCCTACGGAAAATCGTCAACGAGAACCAGACCGACTGGGATACGAAATTGCAGAGCGCGCTATGGGCGTACCGAACAACGTACAAAACCAGCATCCGGACAACCCCGTTTCGACTAGCATTCGGTTTAGAAGCGGTCATGCCGATAGAGTTCCAGATCCCCAGCTTACGGATCCAGGTAAAGGAGCGCTTAAGTGAGAAGGAGTCCGAACGAATCCGGTTGGCGACGTTGTTGGAATTAGAAGAAAACCGAATAGCCAACTTACTACAACTCGAACTGGAGCAAAGGAGGAGAAAAGCTTTCGTGGACCGACACCGGCGTGGCAACGAAAAGGAGTTCGAAGTCGGGAAACCGGTGCTACTGTTCCAGACACGGATGGGGAACATGCCGGGAAAGTTGCGGTTTCGGTGGACCGGACCGTTCTGGATCACCAAGGAGTACAATGGGTCGTATCAGCTCGGCACGTTGTCTGGAGAAGTCATCGGTAAGTGGGCAAATGGGTTTCGGCTAAAGCCGTATAAGGGAAATATGCCAGCCAACCCGTTCAAGCAAAACCCGGAAATCCGGCACGATGAGGAACCGACACCGACAGACACTGCTACAGATATCCGGACCGAGGAAGAACCGACACCGACAGACGCTGCTGCAGATATCCGGACCGAGGAAGAACCGACACCGATACTAACAAAGACTATCCTGGAAAACCGACAGAAGGATCCGGTATCAGCGCGAACCGACCCGAACAAATCGGGGGGGACCAGAAAATGACGTGGTCCAAACAAACAGAGAAAAAAAATAAAAAAAAATAAAAAAATAAATCATAGTAGTGATGGGGAGATCACAAGAGGTGGGAGCGCCACCATGCAACGAAGAGGCGCCATGCAGTAAAGGAGGACGTGCGCGTACTTGCTATTTAAAGCATGGAACGTGGGCACCGACATACGAGGTATTACTCACACGCGGCAAGCAAGAAAGGACATACTAATTATGGCGGGAGATAGACATGCGCGGGAAATGAAAAAGGGCGGCTCAAAGCAAAAGCCACTATATAAGACACAGGCCTGCGAAGGACTTACTTTTTACGAATTTTCCTACACACAGGTGTAGAAGCACAGAAGAGCCATCCGACGCACATCGCACACACATCCCGATCCCGAACAACAGACAGCAGAAGAAGAATTCGAACCAATGGCACTGTCGGAGGAGGCACGCCAATGGATGATGGAGAACAGGTTAGAAGGATTGCTGTGGATCGCCGACGCTCCACCACACGTAGAACCAGAGCAGGCGGTAGCATCGATTGATTTATCAGAAATCACGGAAGGAGCGGTGCAGGCGCTCACGGGGATAAAAGCAGGAGGACTTCAAACGATCGAAAACCCTTCAAGTGAAATCCTGTTCGAATATTTCGGTGAGTATTCCATCAGCAGCAAGGCGTACCGAACACGGGGCGGAGAGAACCTGCTGTTCGGAGAAGTGGCCCGCGCCCTGATGGAATACGGATTCGTGAATTCTCGTCCCCCGGCCATAGCCAGGTACCGGGCAACGTTCTTAATTGCAACGTACGAAGGATTACAAGTGGACTGGCTCCATTACATAACCGAAGGATTGAAGGAGGCCATCAAGAACCTTGTGGAAGGAAAAAAGCCATGGGCCGGGATAGCACAATGGCTAACGGTGTTAGTCCCACCGGTGCTCCCCATCAAACAAAAGCAAAGAGGTCGGCAGGAGACGACACCGAAAAAGGTCACAAAGCGCCGATATATCCTGGAGAAACACACCCCAGGATGGACCCAGGAAGAAGCAGAACAACGGGAGGAAGGACCATCCCGATAGCAACAGGAACCGGCAACAAAGGCAAAACCGGCAGGAAAAGGCAAAGGAAAATTGGCCGAGGAGGAACCGGTAGCGCTCAAACCAATCAATATAACGCTGCGACGGCCGGAACCGGAACCAGAGGTCTTTATACAAAAGGTCCGTCTGGTAGCCACACAGGAGGAGGAAGCTGAAACAGAAGACTCATCCGAACCACTGGTAAGACCCCCAGCAAGACAAGGTCGGGAGAGACGGGCGAGAGGACCGGCTCCACCAGTTGACAAAACTCAGCAGAGGGCGCAAGGACCACCTCCAGTAGCCGTGGCGGAAGCAGTACCGGAACCCGTACCGAGGGAAGCAACATCGACATTGGTTTTGCCGGACTTCAGAGAACCAGTCATCCTAGAGAAGAGGAATGAACAAGCGCCGGAGCCAGAGAAAAGGCCGGAAAAACAGCCTGAGTTAAGGAGTAGAAGTGAGCAATGCTACCCCGACACAGGAAGCACAAAGCCACAATGGCTGAGATGGCTTTCGGAGCAGTTATTGGGAGTAGCGGACCAGTTAGAGGAAGAAGAAACGTGTAGGCAACACCTGACGCATACAACAACCCAGGAGTTGGTCGCGCTCCGAACACAGATCCGGGAATTGCAAGGGGAGCTGTTGCAGGCAAGGGAAGGAATTCAACAAGCACAAGTTGTCACCGAGCCGGTCGGGACAACAAGGAAGCAACCAGAACCGGAACCGGAACCGGTAGCCTTGCAAACCGGCCCTGAGACCGAAAAAATAATAGAAACCTTACGAGAGGAGTTAAAAGCTCAGGAGGCATTAAGGGAAAAAGAAAGGGAGCAGCGGAAAGCGGTGGAGGACGACAGACGGAAAATGGAAGAAGGCCTCCGGAAAGGCCAAGCCACTAATGACGGACTGCAAGAAGAAAAAGAGAAGCTGCAAAAGGAGAAGGACCGACTGCGTCGACAGGCCGAGCAGGAGATAGAACGACTGCAGGAAGAACTCTGACAACAGAAGAACTGGGACGACCGGTTAAAAGCTCAGGTAAACCGACGCCTGAAGCAGAAGACGGAGGACTTCGACCGACTCTACCGAGATCACAAGCAGGCCGAGTCAGACAACAAGAAACGGGCAGCAGACTACGACCGGCAAATAGAGAAGCTGAAAGAACAACTCAAAGAGACCCGATTAGACCTGGCTAAGACAATGGACGAGGTCAGTGCCAAAAAGGAAGCATTGTCGGCGGAAATAACCCAAGCGACGGAGAGAAGGAAGGAATTAGAGGCGCTAAGGCGAGAAAAGCTGGATCTGACCAAGATCAGGAATGAAGAAAAGGAAAGATCGACCTTCACAATCAACAAACTGCAAAGTACCTATGAAAAGCAGAAAGCGGATTACGAGGCCCAGGCTCAGATAATGGCCGACATTATAAAACGGGCAAGGAAGGAAAAGAAAGAAGCTTATGCGCATACTAAGGCGGGGGTTGACCGGATCAAGCTCATCATGTCAGGTTGGAGTACCCGAGCTCAGGCAAGCATCAACGAGAGTACGGAAAAGCTATGGAAGGAGTGGTCACAACAGGCAGCCGAGCTGCAGACACTCCGAGCTGATGCCGAGAATTGGAGGAAGACCGGTGACAAGTTCTACAAGATGGATGAAGAAAGTATCGTCGCCATTCGTGAAGAATTGTCGGAGGATTTCTACGCTTTAGCGGAAGAACATCTCAAAGAAATTCGAGGGTTGGTAGAGAGGTTGGATGACGGGCAGCTCGCAACTCAGTTGGAGTTGGAGAAATACGAGCAGGACCGGTTACGACAGGAAGCCAAGGGAAGAACGACGCCAATCACTATAAGTGAGGGAGAGCGACCGGCTGAAGTTGAACCAACCGACACCGAACAACCCCGACAAGGAATACCCGAAGAAGAACTTCCGTTCGAAGGAAATCAAGAAGAGCAGGAGCAGACCGATGCCGGGGAAGAAGAAGAGCTGAGACCGGAAGACACCGGAGCAGAGGAAGAAGGCGCACCGAGCCGACCAGTCGAGACCAGAGAAAGCGACACTGGTAACAGAACAGAGCCTGGAACGGAGGGAGAACAGGAAGAACCCGGACGGAGCAGTGAGGAAACACCGACACCACAGAATCAAGCAGAGCCGGAGCAACAAATTTTACGGAACAACCAACCCAACCGGAGGTCGGAGATCAGGCAGGCAAGGAACAGGAATTGGAGGAAGAAGCACCACTTGACACCTTCGAGCAGAGTGTGCTCGATATTTTGGAGGAAGAATGAGGCCGGGAGTGGATTCGAAGTGCAAGGCACTTTCCCACGGGCGTGCCATGTGTTGACGGTTAGAAGAGCAAGGACAAGTGGGAAGGCGGAGTCGGATCGGATAATAGGAAGTAAATAATAGTATAATTATTATTCGGAGGGACGGATCCGGTACAGTTGTACCGATCCGGATCCGGACCGATTCGGATGCCGGTTGCCTAAGCGCACCGATTGTAACCTTGCCGGATGCCTATAAAAGGATCTGATGATTTGTAAAGGCTTTACGGAAGTAATAAAAATAGAATTATTGCGTGTTTATCTGTATCTTTGTATTGTTTTACCGTCTGTGCTTAGTGTAATCATCTTACGCGTGTAACCTAGCATCCAATCCTAACCACCCCTTTGGAGAAGTGTCGGATAGACACTTGTGTTGAGGTTAGTCCGGCCAGGCAGACAACAGTTCCAGTGTTTCATTCGTCCTCTTCGGTTGATTCGGTTCTTTGTCTGAATCTGACTGGTTCATCATGTTCTTCGGCTAACATCCGACTTCTGACCGGATTCGTCCTTGCATCTTCCAACCGATCTCTGTCGGTTGACCCGGAGTCCATTATCTTCTTCTACGACTCCCAGTCGGCAATGTTCTTGTCTTCCATGAAGACTATGTCTCGACTCCGGAACACTTCTTGTCGACCAAGTCCCACACTCGGTAGCGGAACTCATCATCGTCATTTCCAAGGAATATGCATGGATGGGACTTTGTATCCAATTTATCTCTCTTGTCCTTTGCAACATGCACGTAGGTGAGACAACCAAACACCTTCAGATGCCGGTAAGACATGTCTTTACCGGTTCATACTCTTTGTGGTGTGTCTCCTTCCAAGGGCGTTGAGGGTGATCTATTTATTACATACATCGTTGTCATCAGCGCCTCAACCCAAAACTTCTTGGATAAGTTAGCATGAGCCAGCATGTTTCGGACTCTCTCCATCATAGTCCGGATCATCCTTTCGGCCAATCTGTTGAGCTCCCATGTCTTCGGCACGGTGAATTCGAGCCGGATTCCCTTCGACTGGCAGTACTCTTGGAACTGCCCCCGATATTCACCTTGGTTGTCCGCTTGAACCGCTTTCAGCTTCCGGCTGGTTTCTCTTTCCACTGTCGTGTGGTATTCCTTGAAGATGGATAATACTTGGTCCTTCGTCTTTAGCGGTGAGACCCACAACTTCTGGTTGTTGTTGTCTATGAATATCACGAAGTACTGTGATCAGGCATGTGACTTCGTGTCCACATGGCATACATCGGTATGCACAAGGTCCAGTTGTGCATTCCATCTCGACGGTGGTCTCGATCGGAAAGAGGTTCGGTGCTGCTAGCCGGCCAAACAGTCGGTGCACTTCTCAAGCTGCACGCCTTTCACCTCCGGAATGAGGTTATCTTCGGCAAGTTTACGCATCCCTTTCTTGCTCATGTGCCACAACTCACTTGCAGTGTCGGATACCACGTTCACATCTTCCTGGCAAATCCAAGCATGCATCATGTACAAGGTGTTAATCTTTTGGGCTTGGGTCACGATCAAGCTCCCTTTGCTGAACTTCATGACTCTATTCCGGATGCTAACCATGTAGCCTTCATCGTCTAGCCGAACGGCTGATATTAGGTTCAATTGAACCTCCGGAACGTGTCATACATCTTTCAACAACAACTTGCACCCGGTTGATGTTGTCGAACACACGTCCCCTATGGCGACAATTTTGTATGTACCTTCATTTCCCATACGGAAACAACCGTGATCTCTGGCTCTGTACGATGAGAAGCATTTCCGGTCGGGTGTCAGATGGAATGACACGCCAGAGTCGGATGCTAACCATGTAGCCTTCATCGTCTAGCCGAACGGCTGATATTAGGTTCAACTGAACCTCCGGAACGTGTCATACATCTTTCAACAACAACTTGCACCCGGTTGATGTTGTCGAACACACGTCCCCTATGGCGACAATTTTGTATGTACCTTCATTTCCCATACGGAAACAACCGTGATCTCTGGCTCTGTACGATGAGAAGCATTTCCGGTCGGGTGTCAGATGGAACGACACGCTAGAGTCGACCACCCACGTCATTTCATCGCTAACAAGATGTATCTCATTTTCCTTAGTGATGAGCAACAACTCTTCTTCACTTGTTGTGATTGCCCATATTCCTCTCCTTTTCAAAATCTTCTTCGGTTCGGGAATGTTGGTCCCCCCTTTGACTTTCCGAATGTGTCGGCAATTCTTCTGGAAGTGCCCCGGCTTTTCGTAATAAAAGCAAGTGGGTCTCCCCCTTGACTTCGACCTCGTTCTTGATTTGTCCCGGTTCTAGGACTCTGGTTCCGGCCTCTTCCTCGGTTATGGTCGTCTTCCGTGACCAAGGCCTTTGCATCGATTCTGGACTCTCGGTCCTTCTGGCGAGCTTCTTCATTGAGCAAGCTTGATTTTACCCTTGTTATGGATAGGTGTTTTCCTTCCGGCCAGGCGTTGCCCAAAGTGACAACTAGCGTCTCCCAACTATTCGGGAGGGAACTGAGTACCTCATCGGCCAGAGGTACTTCCAACGAGGTTGTTTGGTTTATTATCACCTGGAAGGAATTGATGTGCTCTGCCATACTGGAACCGTCTTGGTATCGGAGTCTCACTAGCTTCCAAATAGTGAGACCCGATTCACAGTGTTTTTATTCTCTAGCATGGTACCGATTTTCTCCCAGAGCACATGAGCCTTACTCTCTTCATTAAAGTTGTTGTACAGGCTCATGTCGATGAAGCATCGAATGTATGCTGTCGTCTTCATGTGCATCACCTCCCAAGTCGTGGCATCGATCTTGTCCGATCTTTTGTCTCCAAACTGTACCGACATCTAGAGATTGTTAACCACCAGCATGTCCCTCATCTTCGACTTCCACACTGGGAGTTGGAGCCGGTGAGCTTGAACATGCTGCCGAATGAATCTTCCATGTTGTGATACCAATTTGTTACAAATAATGCTCGGCCACAACCCAGTCTCCAACATTGGATGGAAGAAAACAAAAAATACAAATAAGATGACAAAAGATGTTAACTTGGAAAACCCTAATCGGGAAAAAACCACCGGAGCCCACAAACTCCAACTATCACTATGAGAGAAAGGGTACAACAGAATGAGACTTAGAGGCAACAACCTCTAGGTCTGTATTTTCGCCAACCGGTAGTTACAACAAAAAAGGCATTCTGTATGTCTGTATGTCTGTATGTCTGTCTGTCTGTCTGTCTGTCTGTCTCTCTCTCTCTCTCTATACAACGATAATGATAACCACTCTCAGCCGTAAACTACAATGATAATCATATGTTACACTATTTTCCTTAGTTATATTTATACTCATATAACTTACGGGCTATTTACAAATATGACCTCAACAGTCACGCCTGAATATATTTACAAATATGTTCCTACTTGCTAGTTCATACCGGATCTAGACGGACTTGTTCCGGATCCATCTGGTTCGGCTCCTCCCTTCGTCCCGTTTGATCCGGCCCATCTGGAGGGACCTGTTTCTCAATAGGGAGAAATGAACCAAGCTGGAATCCCATTCGACAAATTGTATTTTTCTCGGATATGGGAGGAACGGGGAATTCAGCTATCTGCCATGGGACCCAAAGAACCGAAAATTGATCCCTAGTAGTGATGTAGTCTTCAATGAAGACTCAATCATCTGGGACCAAACAAAGCTCCGAACCAGAAAGAGAGTTAGTTTTGACTATTCTTCGACCCATCTCGAGGCCGAAATGTCGTATCCTGAACCCAATTTGGTAAGCAACCCCCAAGCCGAACCCGAATCTCAAACGATTCAATAACTGATTCAATCCCAAGACAAACTCCATTTGTGTTGAGTGGAAAAGCTCAACTTGACCCGGATCGACTGAATAAGTTAGAGCCGGATCGGTGACCGGAGAAGAGAGTTGGATTCGGAGAGCTAGATTTGGAGGGCCGAACCCACGTGCGAACTAGTAGGCTATTGGAGGTCTGCACTCATAGACTACTAGGTAGATATCCTAGGAGTTAGTGTCAGTATCTCAGTACGAGCATTGAAGTACTTGTCAATACTTTTGTCGGTCCTTTTTAAGGACTTGTATAAAAGTGCTGACTGAGCACATTATACGTACAGAGAGTAATATTTTGTAATTTGAGTTTAGTGTTCTACTCTCTCTGTCTCTCTTGTGCACTCTCTCTCTCTTTGTGTGTATGTGTAAAGCTTCCATAAACCTGCAACATTTCTCTATTGGTAACCGGTGAAGTCGGTTGTGTATGTAAAGCTTCCGCACAAAATCTTTACATGGTATCAAGGTGCGAGGGTTGAAAGTCCTCTTCCGTTGACAAAAATCAGTAGATAGACGAAAACCTAATTTCTGGTAAAGAACATACAAAAGAAGGAAATGGACAGAGGGATGGCTAGATCACTTCTGACGGAGAACCTCGACAGAAGCAATTATGCATCTTGGTCCTACAAGATGTGCCAATACCTGTTGGTGCACGATTACTGAAGTTATGTCGAAGGAGTGAATGAAGAAGCGCCGGAGCCGACACACGAGGACTTCCCGGCATGGGAGCAAAGAGCGAGCAAAGTGTTGTATTGTCTCACGTTGTGTGTGCACGATCAAATGCTTAGCTACATCAAAGACACAAGAACGTCGAAAGATGTCTGGGAAAATCTGAAGAAGATTTTAGAGGCCAGTACCATGGCCCTGTAAGTTGCAACTTTGACAAGAGCTCAACAACATTCAACAAAGGGACATGTCGGTTACGGACTACACCAACAAGATAAAGGAGATTTGCAACGTGCTGGGGTCCATCAATATGATGGTGGATGAAGAAGAGATGGTCAAGATCTGCCTCGGTGGTCTGGCACAGAGGTACGGGCCTATCCGGACGACGATTTGCACCCGGGAGAAGCCACCATCCTTCTTCGACTTGCAATCGATGCTAATGGTCGAAGAAAACCACGCCAGTGGGTTGAGGAACACTCAAACAGAAAACCAGATGTTGTACACAGAGGCGGATCAGCCCCGTGGGCATGCAGGATTAGGTGGATTGGCACACAACGGAAGTGGGCATCAAGAGCAGAATCGGAGGCATAGAGATAGTGGCGACAACAGTTCCGAACCCTCCACAAGCAAGGGATTCAAGGCGGTGCCGAAAACCGACAATCGAAAAACGATATGGAATGCTGGTAATGTGGCAAGAAAGGCCATAAGGAAAGCGAGTGTTGGAAGAAGCATGTCGATTTGGATAAATCCGGATACGGCAAGGCTGGACAATGGAACCGATAGAGCTCGCACTACGCCGAAGTATCAAAAGGATCCAAAACCGGAAGGACCAGCCTTCGTGATGAAGCACGAGGTGAACTCGATGAAGAAGTTTACTAACACCGGGTCATTTGAAATAGGTAATATGTCGCAATTTAAGAAAGGCACAAAGTATCCCATTTCACAAAAAGGACCATTGCATGTGTAAAGGGTTTTGGAAATTGAATCAAATTATATTGATTTATACCATGTCCAAAACTTTAGGGCTTTCAAAAAATGCCCTTAATAATCAACACGTGAAATTTACAAGAGAACGAACAAAAATTAGAAAATGACTAACATGTATATTTATACATATTTGTGAATTGCCATATTGATGTAACATACAATATTTACATTTCATATATGAGATCCATCACTTCCCAGAGATATGCCTTCCCCTTCAGACCCACCCGATGAACTAGAAGAGCTTTGTGAGGTCTCATCCTCATCATCACTAGCAACCAATGCATTGTCTTCATCCAATTGCAATCCAACGTCACCGTGATTATGAGAGATACTCCTTGTCGTCTCTGTGTTGCGTCAACAGGCACATATGAGATCTTTTCTTTTATTATATTGATTGTAATCAGTCTTAGATGGCCTGTTTTGGTCAAGGAGAAGTCATACACAAGTATGCCGAGATTATCAAGTGCTAGAGTAGACGTGCTTGGTAGATTCTTTCTCCTCTACTTTCTGCTTGTGCCTTTGACATCCTTAACCATATCTAAAGAGTACTTCCCAGTAAATGCATCTTTGGAAGAGGTATGATACCAATGAACCACAATAGATTTTACTTGATTGCCTTCATCATCCTTAATAATTTCAATGATTTTGGCAATCTAGAAGGGATGGCCCAACCCCGGGGGCTTCACTGTCAAAACTTGTATGATAGCACGGGAGTTCATCAAAAGGGGTTTAAATTAGTCACTGAGATACAAAATGTATATATATAAGGGTATTAATAAATATTTTGAAAATATATTTACATAAGGGTATTATCAATTATGCTTGAAATTTTTTTTTATATAAGCCCATGAAATATTAGATATGTCAATGAGATAGTAAAGAATGTATTATGCATACATATATACCTACATCCATGAATATATATGTACATACATTACACCCATTTATACATGCATATTGACTAAACATAGATATATGTACAAATATATATTACCATATGTAAATATGTACATACACATACGTACATACATTACATACTACATACATAAAAATGACATATTACATATATACATACACATTCTTACAAACATATTTTATATATTATATATTACACACATATTGTTATACACAATTTATACAAATGCATATATACATTCCAACACAAAAAAAAACTTACATATTATATACATACACATACATAAATTAATACATGAGATTACTTATTACACGTACATACAAATCTTCATACATACAAACACGTTACACATATATGCATATACGCACATAAATAAATTAGATATTGCATATCATATAATCCATATTTATTACACATAATTTACATATATAAATGTACACATATATAGATATATTACATATATACATACATACACACACATTAGATATATGTATACTTACACATACATCGGATATATACATGCATATTATGTACATATTAGAAACATACATCCATATATGAGCCATGTACATACAAAACATGAAAAATATCCCAAAAATATACATACATAAATACATTACATATATACACATCCATACATTCGTACACGTACATACATATCACCATATACACACACATATAGATACACGTACATTAGATATATACATATGTATTATGTACATATTACAAAAACATCCATGCACATTGAATCATGAATATTGACATATACATATATGCATACACATACATACATATCACCATATATATATGTACATATGCCTACAATGTTATAAGTTTTACAAACATACATCCATACACATATATACATACATTACATACATGCATACACATACATATGTTACATATGTATATTACATAGACATACATATCATCACAAACTACAATGTACATATATACATACATATTACAAACAAACATCCACACACACACGTATGCATGCATGTATGCATACACATACAAACATACATACATTACATATTACATATACACACATATGTACATTCATACATGTACTTACATATATTCATACACACTACAATAGTACGTATATGCATACACATACATACATTGCATATGCATATATGCATACACATATGTACATTCGTACATGGACATACATAATATTCCTTTATACATTGCTACATATACATACACATGCATACATTATATATATAGAGAGAGATATTATGCACATATTACAATCACACATCCATACACATTGAATCATGTGCATTTAAATATGCATATATACATACACACACGCACACGCATACAAACATACATTACATATGCATATACATATGTACATTCGTACATGGACATAAACATACATACATTAGATATACATACACATACATATATGCATGCATGCATGCATACATTAGATATATACATACATATTACAAACAAACATCCATACACACATGTATGCATATAGGCATACACATACAAACATACAAACATACATACATTACATATTACATATTACATATTACATATATACACATAAGTACATACATATATTCATTCACATGTGCCCATGTATAAAATACCTAAAACATCCTATTACATTCTATTATCCATTTACCTAGAAAACATCTCCAGGAATCCATTTCAATTGGAGATGTATCTTTACAATTGTCCCTTGCTTCACATATGTATGTATTGTGTTGTATATATGTGCATGTGGATGATCGAATGTAATATTTCTATACATATGCACATGTATAGTACACACACATATAACATGTAGATACATACACACACATAATACGTAGGCACATGCCATACATACAAATTTACAATACATACACATGCACATATATAGAACATACACACACACACACACACACACACACACACATAACACATAGATACATTATACATACTCACATGCCATACATACAATATATACAACACATGCAATTCAATACATACATATATATACACATGCCATACATACAATGCATATATACAATAATGCATTTAATACAATACGATACAATGCAATACAATATGTACATACATGCATACACACATCCATATGTAGACACAACACATACATACATATGCATGCAATACAATACATGTGCATATATATAGAACACATACGCACATGCTATACATACAATACATACTTAAGCACATGTATAGAACATAAACACACACACACACACACACACACACACACACACACAACCATGAAATACAAAACATACATATATATGCACATATATAGGACATACACACAAGCACATAACACATACCCTACATACTCACATGCCATACAATATGTACATACATACACACATGCCATACATACTAATACAATATATACAATACCATATGTACATGCATACATACAGACAACACATACATATATACACATGCACATATATACAACATACACACATGCCATAAATATAATACATACATATGCAATTGTATAAAGCATACACATACATACACACAAAGAACATACATACATATCCATATGCATAAACACACACACTTGTATAGAACATACATACATAGTACATACACAAGCTATAACGCTCTTTTTAAAATGCTAATTGTTTTAAAAAATGGGGGAAGAAAGGGGGGGAGATTACATATGCGTTGTGTTTTAGCAAAAAAAAGTGGGGGGGAAAAAGAAGAAACTGAGAGAGAGAGAGAGAGAGAGAGAGAGAGAGAGAGAGAGATGCCATCCTTCCCATTTCTCTCCACACAAAAAGGAAGCTATGCCTGAAGGAGGAGAAGATGTTATTGCTGAGGCTGCTGCAGCCACATAATCAACACCTACAGTCGGAGAGCCAATGGATATCCTAACTGGGCTACAACTTGTGCTTAAGAAGGCTCTAACACATGATGGTATTGCAAGAGGGCTACATGAGGCAGCAAATGCTATTGAAAAACATGCAGCGGAGCTTTGTGTATTGGCTGAAGATTGCAACCAACCTGATTACACGAAACTTGTACAAGCACTTTGTTCAGAGCATAATGTTAACTTGATCTCTGTTCCTAGTGCCAGGAAGCTTGGTGAATGGGCTGGGCTTTGCAAGATTGATTTAGCGGGGAATGCCAGGAAGGTTGTTGGTTGCTCATGTGTAGTTGTGAAGGATTATGGCGAGGAGACAGAGGAGAGGGTCTCAATGTGGTCTGGGAGTATTTGAAAAGTCAGTGATTTTGAGGCTGAATGGCTTTCATCGGTGGTTTAGGGTTTCCTATGTCATGCCCATGCTCTTGGTACGCATCAAAATCCGCGGGTACCTTCGGTAGTCCCTGTTTTTCAGGTTTTTGTTTGGAGAGAACTGGACTATAGTGATGAGTTAGAGGAGGATGATGATGATGTAGTGGATTCTTTTCTTCCTTTTATGCAATACTAGATTCCTTCTGATTAGTTTGGTTCACTTTAATGCATATACTTAAAACTAAAAGGTCATATTTTTATGGATCTTTTGATTCCTTTTGAAACTTAACATTAACACTCTTGTTGTTGTTTCACAATGAGATAATCTAATGTCAACCATTGATCATCGAGAGAGAGAGAGAGAGAGAGAGAGAGAGAGAGAGAGAGAGAGAGAGAGAGAGAGAGAGAGAGAGAGAGAGAGAGAGAGAGAGAGAGAGAGAGAGAGAAGGCTACATGAGGTGATCGACCTCTTCAAAGTGGCCTTCCACTAGCAAACAAGGATGTGCAAGATGAGCTACAATAAGGTGGGAGTATGTTTTCATCAGGATCTAGACCACTTTCTGAGGGTTCTTGGTTAAGTACCATATATATAATTATAAGTTTTTAAACCTGTTCGTATGTGTGTATGTGTATTTGCATATGCATGGTTGTGTTTGTATGCATATATGAATGCATGCACACATGCATTTGCAACATTCCCTCTTAATTTGTGTATTTGCTATTGTCATTTCACAAGCAAGAAGAGCTCTTTTGGTCTTGCGTAGCCTTATGCGGCTTCAAGAAGTGATTGACAACAGAGGGCGGATATTCCAATGACAATCAAACAAGAGTTTGTTGTGATCTTTTGTTTGCAACTATCGTTCTATCTTCTTATTTTATTCGTACAACATATTAACCTTTGGTTTCATATTGTTACTATATAGGTGCTCAACTTACTGAATGAAGGTGCTCGACAAAGAAGAGGTAAAAAAATGTGTTTTCATGTGTGTAGGTTTGCAAATTTTAGACTAGGTGTTCTTGAATTGAAAGCTTTGCATATTCTATAGCTTACTTACTCTATTTCTGTTGTAGAGAGATTAATGGCTATGGCTATGGAAGAGAAGATGTTTTATAGGTTAAAAGTATGATGTGTGAGTGGTTGCATTGTAGCAACTTAGGGCTCAATGTTTCTTAGAGAAAAACTCAGTGTGTTGTTTCTAACATTGCAGTAACTTTATGTAGTAAGTTCTTGCTCAAGTTAAATGTTGTGAATTATTCTTGGATATCATATGATATTCTTGTTATGATATATTCTCTTTTAGATATATCGTTTTGCACTTCCATGAAGCCACAATATAAGCATTGTTATATAGACATGTTATAGAAGATGGAATGGAATGAAGATCGCCTTTAATGCTTAGTGCTTAGATGGTGATCCTTCTTTGGAATGAAGATGGTGTGAAGACACATGCTCCACACTAACATACAAACAATTTTTTTTAAACAGAAATAAGGAAGAAAATATATTAAAAAAGTAGAAGCAAAAATTAATGTGTTGCAATTCAACTCATATATAAACAAATATGGAATACAATACAATACATATGTACATAGATTGACCCATGCGTAATATATATGGTGAGGCTTCCTCACTCGCTGCTCGTTATTTGTTCACTCGCTCATAGGGAAAAAATAGTTTTTTATTTTTTATTGTTTATAAAATATTCAAAAAAAGAAAAGAAAATGAATACATTTACATGCATTTGTATTCCTATTCGTATGAATTTGTGGAGCAGGCCCCACAAATGCGAATATGTCAATCTATGCATATATATATACATATATTCATATGAAATACAATACATATATGTGAACATACATCCACATGCACATGTGAACATACATGCACATACACACATCACACATATATACACACAACCCATACATAAAATATATACAACGTATGCAATATGATACAATACAATATATATATATATATATACATACATACACATATAAAACATACATGTGTTTTCTATGTAAGGGCATTTAAAATGAGTTCTTATAAAAATATATGTTGACACTAAGGGATATTTTTATTAACCCTTTTTTTATAAAAGGGTATCTAAAATAGTACAAAACATATGTATAAGGGGTTTATAAAAGATGTCATGAACGCACGTGATACAACCTCTTTAAATATAATGAAGCCTCCGAGGGCCCAACTTGTAGCTCATGTAGATTGCTTTGCCACCTCGCCTCTGCAACATGCAATAACCTTGGTCGTGGACGAACTAGATTATTTAATTCAAGATTATCTAGTGGTTGTAAAGGAGTCATGCTCACCATTGATGGGCCAACAAGCGCCCATTTGAAATGATTTTCTAGTGGCCGGTACCCTGTAAAGTGGTTATCTAATCTTGTATGTTGATGATTAAAGAAGACATCCCACCAATCCACATCCTGATCACCAACGTACTTTTTGGTTCGCTCAATATTTTTCTGCATCGCATCCAATATATCGTTTGCTCTTCAATTGAACTACCAACAACCAATCTTTTATGGTCATCATAGGGCATTTGCTCAGCATCATAGATTATTGCATCTGGGAAACTCAATAAGAGCCTACATCCGTCTGGTGGCTCCCATTGCAAACTAGATGAGTATTGTTTGGCATACAACATGGTCTGGTTGTGACCGACCACACTTTTTTGGATGAGGAAGATGTGGTTAAAACTTATATTATTAAGTGGAGAAAGAACCCTACATACATTCCCATCACCATCCACACAAAAGCATGTGAAATCATATACTTCATCTAAATGTTGCACATTTGGCTTGGGGGTATAAGCTTCAACAATCAACCTTGATAGCATAGGAAGTGTGAAAGCATCGCACCTCGCTAATTTCTTGGAGAACCTACTAAACATTTGATCTACACCCTTACATGTCGCCCAATTAGACCCTTACATGCAGATTTTGTATTGTTGAAAGGGACCCACCACCCCTTAAGTAATCGATGTTGAATTCTTTGTAGCCTCATGTTCTTGATGCTATATGAAATTTTAAAAGCAACTCGACAACTCTTCATAGTAAGTGAAAGGTAATATTCCACCTACTAAGAACATGACACTGCCAGATGGTCCTTAAAAAGTTGCATATTGGCAATCAATAATTTATCTTGTTCGTCTCCATTAGGAGACAAATACTTTTGTCGCGACCCTTGCAAGTTTGTCTTTCCAAATTTTGATAGACAAAGGCTCCCACAACATACCTTGCATATATCAATTGCAATTTGACAATCCAAACACAAAAAATTATATTGTTTAACACTCACTTGTCGAGGAACTCTTTGAAAATTTAGAGGCTTGTTGACACAGTCATCGTCAACATTCGATAAACTAGACTCATCATGATTTGTATCTACTTTAATATTTCTTATTTTACCTAAGTTAAAAGGCTCTATCGAAAAAAGTGACGTTGAACTCTGCTCTCGATCGTCGTTTGACTTTATATGGCACCATTTATTATTAACATGGTTATATTCCTCGATTGATAATAACGAATTATCAGATAATTTAAAAGGCTCAATGGAAAACAGAGAATTTTTACTCGAGTTTTGAGGACATGTTGAGTAAGGCTAACTAAGATCAACTAAGTCCAAAATAGGCTCAAAGTTTTATCCTAAACATTTAAAAAACAATATAACAATTAAAACAATTAGAAAAAACAAAATTATATAAGGGAAAGTCATCTTCTCATTGTCATTATTGTGTTCAAACAACAGAAGAGCACGGTTACCTGTAAGAATATATGGGGAGGCATAAGGGTAGGTGTAATGATGTGATTGATGTGTATGTGTAAAGTAAATGAGTGTGTGCATGTGTACAAGAATGTGTGGCGGTCTTATTTATAATGGTCATGTAACCATTCCATTGGATGTATTATATAAACCCCCTATGGGATATTTAATGAATAACTTTTTCCCTCTTATTTTGGTGTCATTTCGTATTTTCACTCTTCTTCGCTCTCTCTAACGTAACTCCCCTTAGGAGGGGGGTGAAGCCAACCAAGTCTTGATTGGATCATACACCAACCAAGACTTCCAGTTTTTGCCTCCCTGGTCAAGTCGACACCAACGTCAGCAACATGAACAAGGGAAAGAAGATTGTTAGGTATGTTTTTTGAACTATATTTTTAGATTCTTCAAAGATTCCTAAAAGATTCCTTTTTGTGTTTGTTTATTTTTGCATCCAGAATTCGATCCTTTGTATCGAGTTATCGTTGAAAGAGTGTTGCTTTCAACAGGAACTCGATGTAGTGCATGGAGTTCTCGTCGAAAGGGTCACATTTCTTGATCAATATACTAGAATTAGTCACTTTCTTGAATTACGACAAAAGGTCCCATCCTTCAAATTGAAGATTCCCTCCCCAAGAAAAGAACTATCTGACACCATGACCAAGCTTGACTCATGAAAAACGTTTATTGAGTCGGGAGGTGATGGGACTTCGAACACTTTAGGCGAAAAGAGTAGTGGGGAGCTTCAGCTGAAGAGCTACCTTCATGTGGAGTGGACATTAATCTATGCCGCGGAAGAAGGAGATTTGCCCCTTCTTTTTGCGAAATCTGAAGGTGAGGGCAAGTTGCAGGTGGGGAAGACCTTCACCTATGGCCATGTAAAGAACATCGAATATGAAGACAACGAGTCATGAAACCTCTTGTTCGATGTTGATAACTTGGTGGGGATGCGGAGAGTCAGGATAAATGAACAAAATTTCATAACTGACTCCTGCCACCTGAGAGCTTTGAAAAAACTGTTCAAACCAAAAATAATTTGATTGTTGCTTTGTGCCCTTATATTAAGGGAGATCTGATGGTCGCGCAAGCAACCACACCACCAAAGTTTACCAATAAATCAAAACCGGAACATAAGAAGTACAAGAAAAGACAACAACCTGAGGAGGACGAGCCCGAGGTACTCGAGTTCGTGGAAGATGAGGAGGAAGATACCAAGCTCAAAGTTATTCCTCTAGGGGGCCATATTGCATCGGGAATACTCACCTAAGAGAAAAATCAGATCAAAGAAAACATTGTAAAGCTGAAGCTTGTTCGTAAAGGATAACTATTTCACTTGCCGATCTCCTCTATTTAGAGGCCATCGATTGATCCTGAAATAGGAAGACGGGCTCTAGAAATAAGAGAGCCACAATACGTGCATGTGAAAAACTTAAGAAAAAAAATGAAGATAAATCCACATGCCACTATAGTGCTATTCTTAGTAATGGTAGACCCTAATCAGTGTCCAACTGTTGCTGACTTTAAGTACAATTTGGCTGATGACTACACATACTATGTGATTGGAGGACAAATATTAGAGATCTTGGTACTAAAGTAAGCTTAAGATAAGGATAAATTAATGATAGATAGAAAGGATAAAGAGAAAGAAGGGTGCCGATCCACCCGACCACCCTTGAGCGAAGGGATCGACCCGAGCGAAGGGATCGAGACGGACTCGAGCCTCGATCGGCGTCCCATACCACCGCTGTGGCGTCGAGTCGTACCTGGTGCTGGCGCGCTCGCTACAAGAGTTGACCCACCACAAGAGCAGAGTCTCGATATAGTCAAAAGATCCTCAAATGAGGGTAGTTAGGCCTCTTATTTATAGCGATACCCAAGGCCCCTAGGCAAGTTCACACTTGACCTAATGGGTTGTCTCAATCCCGAGGATTAAAAGTAATCCTCCCCTTCTTTACACTCTCGTTTAACCCTCACACTTATCCACGTGTACAGAATACTACGGTAAATTCTCACCACAAGATATTAAATGGTCATGCCCGTAACAATCCCACTCTACTGAAGCTCGACGCCAACTTGTGAAGGAGTATCCTCTTACCCCATTCTTCAAATATGCAAATGTAAAGTTTACACTGTCCTTACACGTGAAGAAGCCAAGTTGCTAGCTTGGGAGCATAGCAAAGATAATGACTACAGTCAGAAGATGTCATGTATCGAGTGCATCAGGTCCTTCCATGACGATTACCTTGACGTGTTGCAAAAAATTGGTCCTAGGCTGCATCCTAGATTGCAACGACAATGTCAGCTTGAAGTGGGGATAGCAGTTGACGAAAGCACCAAGTCTGAAGGCCTGAGGAAATATGACTCGTGGTTTCAACCTGCGTTCAGAACAGGGGAGGTGTGGGACCTTCAAGATCAAATTTTTAGCATGTGGGAGTGAAAAGAAATAAAGGGTCAAAGATCAAAGAAGGCTAAGCTCTACCCACAAGTGGAGATAAAGTCTAAGTCACGTAAAAGTGACTTAGTGTCGTGACTTGAGAATAGGAGAGAGAAATATAAGATGACAATAGAAGGTAGAGAGAGAGAGAGTGAAAGAACACTAGAAATGTAAAGAGAGTTTATATTATAAGAGAGCAAGGATTACAAAGAGTAGGCTAAGGGGCTACAAACTGGTGTTGAACTGAATGAATTGTGATGAATGAATAGACACCTATTTATAGGTCCTTATGGAGTATTCTAAAATGTTCTAGAATATTTATGATATTTAATATAATCATGGAATATCCTAGAATGTTCTAGAAAACTCTAAATATCTTGTAATAACTAATAATACATTTATTATAACTATACATCATATATGTTATTAGAATGATTAAAGGTCTTACATATAGACCAAGACGTCTTGGGCTCAAATCTTTGTAAGGCCAAAATGTATGTCTTCATGACATTATCCCCCCTTTTCGATGACGAGTTCCACGAGTTGGAAGACAAGATTTCGGACTTGGCTTATGAGGATATTTGTTGTGAAACGCAGCAACCATTTCGGAGGCATTAGCAAGATTCTTAAGAGGTTCCCATGTTCGATCATTAGGTGTATAACCTAACCAGTCAACCAAATAATACAGTTTATTGCGAACGATCTTGGAGTCGAGAATGGTAGCAACTTCATATTCGGAGCCATCCGAACTTCGATTTGAGGTGGGGGGAGATGTAAGACGGCCTGGAATAGAGCTGGTTGTGTACAACTCCAAAAGTAAAACATTGAAGATCGGGTGAAGATGCATATGAGGGGGAAGATCAAGGTGAAATGCCATATCATTGATCGTACCAGATATCACATTTGGGCCAAAACATTGATAATCCAATTTGCAGCAAGGTCGGGTTGTTCTAATGCGACCTTGTAAAAGCCATACTCGATCTCCCACTTGAAACGTAGCCGATGAATCACATCAATCACGGTGTCGTGATGTGGTGTGTTTAATGCGAGAAAAAGTGAAAATTTGAAGATACATGCACATTACACAAATACTTGTAAAAATGAAAATAATAATAATAAAACCTAGGACATGATGGCATTGAATACATATTGAGGGTTGCAAGCAGGATTTGAACCTTGCACGTCTAAGATAAGAGGCAATTATCATACCACTAAAGCTACTACTACATGCTTTAGATTTTATTTATTTCCTTCTCATATTCAATATTCCATAGGTAGCAAACAGACAAAACCATGTACACAAAACCGTGGTTTTAAGTCCATGGTATTGTGCATGTCACAAGCATGGAGAGACCTATAAAAGCCTCTAGTTGGGCTTGAGTATGGGGGGCTCAATATGTGATATCATTATCATGACCATCAATATAATCTTCTTCTTAATATTCTTCTTGAAATCTATCTTCTTCTAAAGTGTAAAATCTTTGATCTTCTCAAGTGTAACATTAGTTTCCTCGATTCCTACATACACATCGTCATCTTTTCGATAATTTCGCGAATGTCCTCCCTGTTCCGAGACCCCGGTGGTCCCGCTCAAGCAAAGCACGCACGCACGCTGTCGCGTTGCTACGCGCGTGCGTGGAGAAGGGTGGGACCACGGGGGTCTTGGACTAAGGAGTAGAGGAGAAGGAATCAGACATGGAATGGAAGCTTTGCTCAAGAAGAAGAAGAATGAACAAGATATATTAGATCGAACAAGAGGAAGATGGAGACAAGATGATCAACAAGATATATTAAAACGAAATGAACGATTACCAAATGGTGGCCGCGTAGGCCGCACCAAACGACTACTCGAAACCCTAACCAACGAAGATGAAGATAAAGATAAAGATAAAGAAACCCTAACCCTAACCCTAACGCTCGATCTATGTGGTATACCTCGCACACTCAAAATTAGGCAACCCCCACAATGGTGCCTTCTCTCTCCTTTTATAGCACAAGGAGGGAAGACCGTTTACAAAAGTGAGACTAAAATATCCCCTTTCATTCAAAGGGGATATTTGCCTTGATTTGGGGGAGGGTGAGATTGATGGCCCCTTAACTCCCACCTCCTCACAAACAACTAGGTACCTATGTACCGCATAGTACCTCTCTCTCTCTCTCTCATGTGGATGTGCGCACAAGACCACATCACCTTTATACCTTAGGGATCTTATGGGGGCATTCCTAGCACCATGCACTTTACCCTTATTACTATTACAAATACATTATGTACGTGTGCAGCGTTGCACATCGCTCTTTGGCTCTCGTTGCTCGGGTTTCCACTTGTGGACGAAAATCTTCACGACAACGCGCATCTTCGCGACAATAGTCAACAACATTCTTTTGAGTGTTTTGAGCATCACATAAATAATGCAAAAGGATATCTTGAATTTCTTGGAGTCGGGTGAGCCGATCTTTGGCAACCGCGTTTGTCGGGAGTTCGGGATGTTCAAGCATAGTCCAACGAGGATGGTACACAATGTTTGAAAAAAATGGGGAATATCCAGTAGAAGAATGTTTTGAGTTGTTGTAAGCAAATTCCGCCAAATGTAATAGAAGATATTGTTCTACTGTTTGGTTGGTGCGCTCACTCTGTTCGTTAGTTTCTGGATGGTAGCCGGAAGAGAGTTTGCAAGAAGTATGTAAGAGTTTGAACATGTGTTGCCAAATTTTTGAGATGAACTGGGAACCCTGATCACTGATAATATCATCAGGAAGACCATGATGCCGAAACACCTCTCACATGAGTAACTCGGCTGTCTCTTGGCTCGTAATGGCCTTTGTGCAGGGACGAAAATGCGCCATCTTGGTAAAACGATCTACTACCGTGAGAACAGAATCAAAACCCTTGGAAGGTGGTAGATCTGTAATGAAGTCCAATGAAATAGATTTACATGGACTCTCGGGAATACGCATTGGCTGTAATAAGCCATATGGATGATGTTGAGTTTTTCTGGATCGGCAACATGTATCACAACTACGAACATAATCCATAACAAAATGGCGAACTCGTGGCCACCAATACCTTCGAGAAATTAATGCCAAAGTCTTGTGGATGCCGAAATGTCTAGCCATTGATTTTCATGTTATGACATTGTTGCAAGATTTGGAGTCAAGAAGGACCATTAGGCACATATAAGAGATTTTGTCAAAAAAGTAAACCATCATGCCAATTGAACTGGTTGTAGTCTTGACGAGGATTTTGAGATTGTGAACAAGAAGCACGATCTGGGATAATATGGTTCAGAATATCTTGGGTGAATTCATCAGTCTCAATATGCTCTCGAATGGAGTCTAGAAGACTTGAATCCCCGGGTGTGTCTATAGCATGAAATGCCATTAGTCATAGACAGTCAGGACCCAAGAGGTTTTGCTTCTGACTTTCAAATGCTGCCTCTCCTGGTTGAAGTTCCATATACGAACACCGAGATAAAGCATCTGCTTTTCCTTGTTGCATCCCAGGGTGATATAGAATTACGAAATCAAAATGAGTTAAGAACTGTGCCCAACGAGCTTGTTGACGACTCAAGACTCGAGCACTTTGGAAGTACGTAGATTTTTGTGATCATTATCGACAATGATTTGTTGAGACGAACCCTCCAAAAAATGACGCCATTGTTGAAAAGAATCCACAATGGCAAGAAGCTCTTTGTTGTGAATCTCATAGTTGATTTCTACAGCTTCGAATTTCCGTGAATGAAAAGCCGTAGGGTGCAGTTGGCCATCATTGCTAATTTGGGATAATACGCTTCCTAGTGCGAAGTCGGATGCATCAACTTTGAGTATAAAGTGCTTCAATGGATCAACATGCATCAAAATTGGTGCGGATGTAAATGCTTGCTTTAATCCTTCATATGGTCGATGCTCTGGTAGTCTATTGGCCTTCACCTTATCAAACACATCGGAGAATTCTATATATTTCTTCGGTAGTTGGACCCCTGATTCTTGTGAGCTCGATGTGGGAGTTGCTAAAACTGCGAACAACAACGTGTCTTCCTTCTGTCCTTCCTTGCGTAACTAATGTATAGAGATTGTCAAAATCTTTTGGAATGTCATATCCTTTGTTGGAGTTTTAAGAGATGTGGACTATGTTGTGACCTCTTCAATGGTTCTTTTTCTTCAATCAATAGTTGGGTTATGTAGCTCAAACCATGGAAGACCAAGAACTAGGGAGTGCTCTGGAGTACTAATGATGTTGAATGAGATGACACTAGCCAAATTGCCTAGGACTACGCAAATTGGTTCAGACTCTTCAACTATATCACCTGATGTTATGGGGCGTCTATCAATGACTCCAACAGACACTGGGCTTGGGAGATTATTCAATGGAATATTATGCATTATAGCAAACTCACGATCCATGAAACAAGAGTTGGCTCCAGAGTCTAAGAGGGCAGAAACTAGGACTCGATGGCACCTAGATGTGTTAAGCTCAACTTGTGCAGAGAAAACTCAACTAACTTGACCGGATGAAATGGAACCACAACTAGGGACGGACGTTATATGCCTAGGGTTTTCCAAACAAATGGCTCCAATTTTGGCCGAACTTACTCGTTTAACACATCATCTAATTGGCTCAAGACATCAAATGTATTTTTATGACAGGGACTACTAGGCCTACTTGGGTTACGAGAAGTAGGGGTAGAAATTGAGATGGGATTGTCATGAGCACTTACTTGGTTAACTTGTCATCGTGGTTTATGTGGACAATTCACATCAATATGCCCTGGACCACTTGGGTTACGAGAAGTAGGGGCAGAAATTGAGATGGGATTGTCATGAACACTTGGTTAACTTGTCATCGTGGTTTATGTGGACAATTCACATCAATAGAGGCATAGAAGATTCGATCGTCGTCGTTGCTTTTCAGCATCCGATAATGGTCCTTGACATCATGTTGTCTCGATTTCCATTGGAGTAGGGCCTTCCACCACACTTGAATTTGATACTTGGGGTGGAGTTGCAACCACCGAAGCATATATTTTTGTTGGTCGGAAGCGTAACATTTGTTGGTACTCAGAACGCCTCTCATATAAGCGATTGTCACATTGCATGGCCCAACTTACTACTTCAGTAACAAATTTTGGATCATCATGGAAGGTAAGAAGTAAATCCTTCACATCATTGCATAGACCTTGAAGAAATTGGTCCATTAATGTCGTCTTGTCCCATGGAATATCACATGCTAGAAGGCGAAAATCTACAACATAAGCGGAAGCAGGACGATCTCCTTGTCGTAGTCGCTGAATTTTGTTTATTGTGGTCCTCATACTATTAGTGTCTCCAAAGTTGGCTTGGAACTCATTAATAAACCCTTCAAAATCTTCTAATAATGGTGAGTGCTTCTCTAGGAGTGGTGCAAACCACGCTAATGCGGTACCCGTTAACAAGGTACCAACTAGACCCGCACGAGCAACATTAGTTGGGTAACGGCTATGATGCAATTTAATCACAAGCCGTACCTGATTTAAAAATCCATGAAATTGAGACCTTGTACCATCAAACTTGGTCAGCAGACTAATCTTGGGTTGCTTTGCCGAGGTTTGAACTTCCGCCGCTTGTCATTGCAATAGAGTGGTCTCCAATTGATGCACCCGTTGAGATAATACTTCATATTGTTATACTTTCTCATCACTTACTTGTTGTAGGTCTCCCAGCAATCTTTGATTTTCATGCTCCAATGCCACGAATTTGGTTGTTAGCATGTCGAGCTCGGAGAGAACACGTGTATATTCTTTCTTGCTGACGAACTCCATTGTTGCGAGAGAAAATTGCTAGATTTTCTTGAATAAGGTTAAGATAAGAAGAAGACGTTGGAGAAGAAGAAAAGAGAGATATTCGGTTCAAACTGTCGTGACTTGAGAATAGGATAGAGAAAGATAAGATGACAATAGAAGGTAGAGAGAGAAAGAACACTAGAAATGGTAAGAGAGTTTATATTATAAGAGAGCAAGGATTACAAAGAGTAGGCTAAGGGGCTACAAACTAGTGTTGAACCTAATGAGTTGTGATGAAATAATAGATGCCTATTTATAGGTCCTTATGGAGTATTCTAGAATGTTCTAGAATATTTTAGATATTTATGATATTTAATATAATCATGGAATATCTTAGAATGTTCTAGAATACTCTAAATATCTTGTAATAACTAATAATATATTTATTATAACTATACATCATATATGTTATTAGAATGGTTAAAGGTCTAACATATAGACCAAGACGTCTTGGGCTCGAATCTTTATAAGGTCAAAATGTATGTCTTCATGACACTTAGTAATTGAAGAATTAGCCGAGGATATGAAGTTGCTTTCTTGGCGGTCATTGCAAGGAATCAAAGATGACAAATGATTAATATCTGTATTATCAAGAGTGGCCGCCAAGGAGTTCAACCTTGATGAAATGGTTATAGAGTTTCAAAAGTGAGTAATCTATGTGATGATTTATTTTCATTGTATTGATTTGCTCTTTATTCTAACCCTACTTTCTTTTAATTTTTAGTTATAAGGTTTATATGAAGATACAAGAGCTAATGATGAAAAAATTGTCCTTGCCTACGTGGGAAGAGGTGGAGCAATCGTACCCCAAAATATCATCATACAAGGCTCTTGAAGAATTATTCACTGTGTTTAGAGAATGGGTATGTATGTTTTGCAAATATTAATTGATTTTAGGATAATGGGTATCTTCCTACAAAACGTATAATTACATAAACCACCTCGTTCAAAGAAAATGTGTGACAACAATGAAGGCATACCAAGCGCCTTCATCACCCATTTGGAACGAGAAAAATATGAGAAACAAATGACAAAAGGAAAGGAGCTCGAGGTGCCTGAGGACTCAGATACTGTGAAAAGTTTTTTGCACAAGGCAGATCCTTTCTAAGAACTATACTATAGTGCTTATAATGGTGTGATGTGGGTAATATATGCTTCACATATTACCCAAGAGACATTATACATTGCTCATTGCGGATATATCATATGGATTCCGGATATCAGGCTCTACATACGACAATGTACTATACAAATATCCGCAAATAGAGAAGATGGTAAAAGACTTTGCAGAGCTGACCCTGGCTCTATTATTGCGAACCGTTATATTTCATAGTATGGGTTAGGCTTTATCGGTCACTACTGCATTGAAGTCGAGATGCCATGCTACCGAACACATGCATTGGTAAGCTTTATGTTACTATATATTTAATATATGGATTCGATGGTGCTTACTACATGTTGAGTGACAAGCTCAACATTGAGTGCGTAATATAGTGCGTAACCCAGTGCGTAGACTGGGTGCATAAAATAGTACGCATAACGTGGCCGTATCGGTGCATGAACCGGAAGGCCGTTAGTATGGTATTCCTCGTAAGGAATAATTTTGGGAGTTAGTGTAGTAGGCTCATTTATGAGCATTCAAGTACTATCAGTACTTGTGTCAGCCCGATAGTCAGGGCTTGTATAAAAGATGCTCACTGAACACGGTGTATATACAGAGCATTATTTTTGAATCATAGTTTCAGTTATCTACTCACTCTATCTCTCCCCCTCCTTCTCCATCTCTGCGTTTTCTGTGTTTTACTGAACTGTCTTATTCTCCCGAACCGTGTACTCTGTGTCTTACGCACACGCTTCTGCACAACGTATTCTTTTACATGGTATCAGAGCGTGATGGATGAAGTCCTCTGCAGCCGACAAGAAAAGTTTGTGACGAAACAGAGTTGAAGTTGTTCACTTTCGGAGAAGAAAAAGACATTACTATGGACAGGGGAATGGGAAGCTCACTTCCGACTGAAAAGCTTGACAGAAGCAACTACGCATCTTGGTCTCACAAGATGCACCAGTAAGTACTCGGCCATGGGTACAGGAGTTATGTCAAAGGAGCAAACGATGTGGCACCCACCTCGACACACAAGCATTACCCGGCTTGGGAACAAGCCGCAAGCAGAGTGCTATATTGTTTCGTGTCCTCTATGAGAAATCAGCTTTTGAGCTATATTCGGGATGCCACGATGCCGAAGGACACATGGGCGAATCTCAAAAGGATTTTCGCCGCTAGCACAATGGCCAAAAAGTTGCACCTCAGACAGGAGCTCAGCAATGTACGACAAAGAGATATGTCGGTGGCTGATTACACCACCAAGATCAAAGAAATCTACGACTCTCTTGCCTCCGTCAACATGAACGTCGAGGAAGATGAAATGGTGCAGGTTTGTCTTGGTGGCTTTGCGTCAATGTTCGGACCTTTCCGAATGGCTGTCTACACTAGGGAGATTATGCCTTCATTTTCCGAGCTTCAGTCAATGTTGCTCGTAGAAGAAAACCACGTGTGTGCATCGACGAGGGCGCACGCCGATGGCAACATGCTTTACATGGAGGATGATAGGCCCCGTGGTCATGGTGGACGAGGCGGATCAGCGCGCAAGGAGCAAAATGTACGGCATAATCGAGATGCCGGAAGCAATTCTGAAGCCTCCACAAGCAGGGGGAGTCATGGCGGCGCCAGAAGATGGCAAGAGAAGACCACGCTGGATTGCTGGTACTGTGGCAAGAAAGGCCACAGGGAGAGCGAGTGCTGGAAGAAACAAGCTGACTCGGACAAAGCTAGACCGAGTGGAAGAGACGCAGGAAGGCGTCAAAGATCGCACTACGTTGAGGGCTCGGAACGAGCCGGAAATGGAGCGGGCTCTGCCTTCGTAATGAAGCATAAAGCCAATTCAATGGTCGTGAACACCTCGAAATAGAGTGAGGTGTGGTTTGTGGATTCCAGAGAGTCAAATTATATGACGAGCCATAAGGAATGGTTCTCGTACTTGGAGAAGATGGAATCACGAGGAGTGGTCGAAACCGGCGACGACACTCCGCATACCATCGAACATGTCGGCGAAGTTCTCCTCAACCACGTCAGGCAGAAATGGAAGCTAATGAACGTGTTGCACGTCCCAACAATAACAAAGAACTTTGTGTCGGTCGGACAGATCATCGACCAAGGTATGCGAGTTCGATTCACGCATCTCAGTTGCTTCATCGAAGAGGAAGGCAAAGTGATCGCGCAAGGGCGCCGTGATGAGGATGTTTATCCTCGACACTAATCAAGCCGGAACCGCGTTGTACGCGAAAGGACAAAAGGTCAAATCGGATATCGACCTGTGGCACAAGTGGTTTGGCCACGTAAATTTCCTACGGCTTCGTGAAATGCAGACGAAGAACATTGTTTTATGGTTGCTGAAATTTCGTGGCCAGAATGGCCAAGTCTGCGTAGCCTGTCAGATGGGAAAACAACACCGACTTCCATTCCTCAATGACTGTAATCATAGTCGAAGTCGGCTGGATTTGATCCATTCGGATGTGTGGGGTCCGGCACAGAACGTGAGTCTCAGTGGAAGCCGTTACTTTGTAACCTTCATTGACGACTCCACTCGGCACGCGTGGGTATGCACAATCGCGAAGAAGAGCGAAGTCTTCGCATGTTTCCTGAAGGTGAAGAGCCTTGTGGAGAGGGAAACAGGGCATAAGATCAAATGCCCACGGTCCGATGGCGGGAAGGAATACTTCTCTGACTAGTTCACATGTTATCTACGAGAGGAGGGAATTCGACGCGAATTCTCATGTAGATATACGCTGGAGCAGAACGGCGTAGCTGAGCGGAAGAATCAGACGATTGAAGAAGTGGCCAGGGCAATGCTTGAAGAGAAGCATATGCTGAAATTCTATTGGGTTGAAGCCGTGAAGACGGCTGTCTACTTGCAGAATCAGACTTCTACCAATGGAGGAGTATCGCCACATGAATTCTATTTCGGGAAGAAGCCGAACTTGGCACACTTGAGGATTTTCGGCAACATTGCCTATGTGCACGTGCCAAAGGAGAAAAGGAGGAAGTTGGATGCCAAAGCCGAGAAATGTATCTTGGTCGGCTATTCAGACGAGCAGAAGGGGTATAAGTGCTATAACCCCCAAACGAAGGAAGTACGCGTAAGCTGCGATGTCTTATTTGACGAGTCCACTTCGTGGTACTTGCCTTCTCCTCCAGAACCTCATTACTCCATTCCGATTTCTGAAGACGAAGTCAGCGAGGCTCAAATGCCTACGCATGATGAGGATGTCGGAGCTCTGAGAGAGAGTCCGATCTCATTTCGGCTTAACGGGCCGAATGAAAGGTTGGGCCAAGATGGCCAACCAGATGATGAGACGACGAGTAGTGGAGACTCGGCTGTGCAGTCCCCGCGCAGGAAGCCGAGGAGACGGCTTCTGCGCAAGGAAAAAGGGAAGAAGAAGGTGTCGGATTACGGCATAGAGAGGAATGAGTCCGAATCCGAGGGAAGTGATGATGGGTCTTTGGGAGCGAAGTCCGCGTCGGCTAAGAAACCCTCAACATCGGCTAATGAGCAATTACGCCGATCTACCCGCCAGAAGAACCCCGTCGTGCGGTTCGGATACAATGAGTACATGACGCATCACTATGCATACATGACCTGTGTAGCAGAAGTGCGTGAGCCGGAGAGCTACGCAGAAGCGGTGAAGGATGCGAATTGGCGTGCCGCACTGGAGGAAGAGATGCGCGCATTGGCGAAGAATTAAACTTGGGACCTGGTTGACGCACCGAAAGGTGTGAAGCCGATCGGATGTGGGTGGGTGTACAAGGTCAAATGCAACATTGACGGCTCGGTCAACCGATTCAAGGCCTGGTTAGTAGCAAAAGGCTACGCGTAGAAGCACGACGTGGACTACGACGAGACCTTCGTGCCTGTCGCAAAGATGACTACCGTGCGAGTCCTACTAGCCATAGTCGCGGCAAAGGGGTGGCACTTACATCAGATGGATGTAAAGAACGCGTTCTTGCAAGGTGATCTTGAGGAGCAGGTGTACATGATACAACCCCCCGGATTTCTATCCAAATGAAACACCTCGGCAATTTGCAGACTGAAGAAGTCATTGTACGGACTTAAGCAAGCCCCGCGAGCTTGGAATGCAAAGATTACGCAATGGCTGCATAAGACAGGGTTTACGGCATCAAAGTCTGACTCTTCATTATTTGTTCGGCAAGGTCAACACGGCCCCGTAAGCTTGTTGCTGTATGTTGATGATTTAGTCATCCGCCGGTGCCGACATGGACGAAATCCGCCACGTGAAGTCTCAGCTTGCGGCATTGTTTGAAATGAAGGATCTCAGAGACCTTCATTACTTCCTCGGGATCGAAGTGATCCGCAACCCCGAAGGCATACTGATCAGTCAACGTGATTACGTGTTGAATATGCTCTTCAAGTTTGGGATGGCAAACTGTAAGCCCATCTCGACCCCTCTGGATAGAAACGCAAAGCTTCGCCGAGATTCGGGGAAGGCGTGCAACCCGACAAGGTTCTGACAGATTGTCGAAAGCCTTATCTATCTGACGATTACTTGGCCGGATCTTAGTTCTCCAGTCAGCCAAATCAGTCAATTCATGTCGCAGCCTACGACCGAATAGTTTCAGTGCGCGCAACGGATATTGCGTTATGTCAACGGCACGAAAAACATGCCCATCAGTCGGCTACACGGATGTTGATTGGGCCGGAAACACCACTGATTGTAAATCCACATCCGGATACGCCTTCTTGTTAGGAAGTGCAGCGATCGTGTGGAGCAGCCAAAAGTAGCCTACAGTAGCACTGTCGAGCACGGAGGCCGAATATCGAGGGGCGATTGTCCCTAGATGCGAAGGCTAAAACGGCTATTACGGGATCTGCAGGTAGAGGTGTCTGATCCGACGACGATCTATTGTGACAACCTCAGTAGTATCCACCTTGCGAAAAACCCTGTGTTCCACGCCCGGACCAAGCACATTGAGGTGCATTACCATTTTTTCCGTGAGCGGGTCCTTTCAGGAGAAGTCGAATTAGTGCATGTTTCGACTAATCGGCAGATTGCCGACATCTTCACAAAACCTCTTGGTCTCGACAAGTTACCGAATTTCTCGGGTGTGCTTGGGTTGCGTCACCTCGATATGCCGAACTTGAGGGGGAGAGATGTCCCAAATGACCACACGAGGGGGAGAGGCATCCCAAAGATGAGAGAAGCTCCGAAAGACCGCGAAGCCGAGTCGGATGACGAATTCGATTTCGGATCGACTGAAGAAGCCAAGGGCGGATCTGTGGAAGAGTCCGAAAGCGGACACAAGGGGAGCAGCCGGAAGAAAGAGCCGAAGCCAGCCAAGCATGGGGGAGATGAAGCCATCAAGGGCGAGAATATCGAAGATGAGTTGAAGACAGCCAACTCGAACGAAAACGAAAACCAATCGGAGGAAGCCGAGTCGGTTCGGATGTTTGATTCGGATAAACTGAATCAACCAAGGGCCAAGCGGAAGAGAAGGCAGCAGAAGAGGCGCCAACACCGCAACAACAAGGAAGTTGAGAAGGGCCGTGTGAGCAGACAAGCGGACCGAAAGGGTCGAAGCGCGCGAAACCGAACGGGTCGAGGAGCACGAGTCAGGCGTGGAGCCAGGAGAAGCCAGAGTGTAGATCCGACGGAGCAGGCAGAACCTCAAGTTGAGCTTGAGGGGGAGTGTTGAGTGACAAGCTCGACATTGATTGCGTAATACGATGCGTAGACTGGGTGCGTAAAATAGTACGCATAACATGGTTGTGTTGGTGTGTAAACCGGAAGGCCGTTAGTATGGTATTCCTCGTAAGGAATAATTTTGGGAGTTAGTGTAGTAGGCTCATTTATGAGCATTCAAGTACTATCAGTACTTGTGTCAGTCCAATTGTCAGGGCTTGTATAAAAGGTGCTCACTGAGCACTGTGTATATACAGAGCATTATTTTTGAATCACAATTTCAGTTATCTGCTCACTCTGTCTCTCCCCCTCCATCTCCATCTCTTCGTTTTCTGTGTTTTACCGAACTGTCTTATTCTCCCAACATGTGTACTATGTGTCTTATGCACACGATTCCGCACAACGTATTCTTTTACACTACATATATATTAACTTGTTTCAATTCAATTACAAAATAGGGTTAAAACGAACATAACTCGTACCCCGGGTGATCAAATGGTGAGCATTGTGGAGCATTTGTGTGTGGGATATTATTACAATATTTCTAAGAAGAAGGCTCTGGCACATGTGAATGAGCGGAATGTCGTCAACTATATCATGTGCCTAGTTGTAACGAAGAAATTGTGCCATGTGTTTGGCAACAAGAGTCTTATAAACTTATATCAAAAGCCCCCGCCGTTGATTAATCGATTGGTCGAGTTGTTCTCAAACCCTTGAATTGGGTGCTCGACTTATTTTTTGGTGTAGGTAATCTCATAAGTCTAAACATTTTTTCTTAAAATAAAATAGAATTTCTTCTCTTTGTTTTCTTACTTTTGCATGTGTGATTGTTTGTTTAGGAACATCGATTGCGTGCACTCTTAAATTGTTCAGGAACTGCGTCGCATTAGAGAAGGACCCCCAACAAATCAATTTTATTAAGATGAGGATCCAAGGCATATGGGATTGTCCCGACCAGGACAAATAGGTTGGGGCAAAGCATATCAATGAAACCGAGATGTTTCAGCTGACCTCCAGAGAGCCGATGGAACCTATAGACGAAGGAGGGGAGCTTGTCGACCTTGAAGATGCACCGGGGTCTGATCAAATACAAGATTCAGTTGAGGAGAAAGAACATGTAGGTGCAACACAATTGTCAGTCGATCTTGGAGATTAGCCTGTTCCAGACCTCCTAATGGAGTGATTGTATAATACTTTGTATTTGTAACTAAAAACTTGTAACCCTAAACTTGTTTTGTAATATAAGATTTTTTTGTTTAACTACCATTTCTTCACACTATTTGATTGGTGTCTCGAACTTTAAGTGTCTATTATATGTTTGCAAAGGTTGACTCGTAAAGTATGTGGTTAAGTATAATTTTCATTGATAGAAGATGATGAATTTAGGTTTATTGTATGATCTATGTTGTCTTTAATCTTGGTTATTGAGTTTCTAGTAAACACAATAATATTAAGTCACCATTGTTGCTCACTTGATAATACATTCACGTTCATGTATGATTGGGATATAATGTTCGTAGTACTTTTTGGGCATGACCTGTGGTATATCATGCGATATTCATTTGTAGCCATGTTTCTAATTATATCCAGAAATGCTATTTACTAATTAAATATAACAATCTTTATAGGACTTAGAGACAAATATAGCAACAAAATTGCATTTCTAAATTTCTTAAGTTGGATTTGAATTCAACATTATTTACAATGAAACATATTACAATTATGGTGAGGATGCATTCTTGTAATCTAACCTAAGAGTCGGATAAATTTGTGTATGAATTGAGAAAATATAGGTTAAATTTGAAATCTTGATAATATTAACTATATTTTTTAGTGATGTTTTTAAAAGCCGTGTGCGCATGCATGATACATTCTTGAAAGTTTGTTAAAAAATAGTAATTCTTGACATCTCATGTATTTATCAATAAAGGAATGCAACATGTTACCTGTTCTAATTTACCCGGTGTTCACTTCCAAATCAGAGGATGTGTGGTACGCTGATTCCGGAACATCAAACCATATGACGAGCCACGAAGAGCATATCTGGAAAAACCGGAGCAACCGGGAATTGTCGAAACAAGAGACAACACTCCTCACCCGATTGAGCATGTCAGAGAAGTCCCTTTGAGTTATGTGAAACAAAAGGGAAAGTTGATGAATGTTTCACATGTTCCGACAATCACGAAGAACCTAGTGTTGGTCGGATAGATCGTTGACCAAGGCATGCAAGTGCGGTTTACGCACCTCAGGTGCTTCATCAAGGAAGAGGGCCAGATTATCATGCAATGGCGTTAGGATGGGAGGATGTTTATCCTCAAGACTAATGAAGTCGGCACCACTCTATTTGCCAAAGGACAAAAGGTCGAGTCGGACATCAACTTATGGCACAAACGAATAGGCCACGCCAATTATCAGAGGCTTTAGGATTTGCAATCGAAACAAGTAATATTCGGATTGCCGAAATTTAGTGGCCGGAAGACCCAAATTTGTGAAGCCTGCCAGCTAGGGAACCAACATCGACTTCCATTCCCCAATGAGCGAAACCGGAGCCGGAACAAGCCTGACTTAATACATTCATATGTATGGGAACCGACACAGGATGTTAGTCTTGGCGGGACTTGATACTTCGTCTCCTTCATCGACGACTACAGTCGACATACATCGATCAATCTGATCGAAAAGAAAAGTGAAGTTTTCAACTATTTCCAGAACTTACGAAGGTTAGTCAAATGGGAAACGGAAAGGCAGATCAAGTGCCTGCGGTCCGATGGAGGAAACGAATACTTTTCAGGCCAATTCAATAGCTACCTACAACAAAAGGGAATTTGGCGAGAATTCAGTTGCAAATATATGTCGGAACAAAACGGTGTTGCCGAGACGAAGAATCAGTCAATTGTGGAAGCAACACGGGCAATGCTTGATGAGCAAGCATGCCCAAGTTCTATTGGGCCAAGGCGTTCAAGATGATTGTCTACATCTAGAATCGGATCGGGGAGATGGTGTCAACACACGAGCTGTAATTCGGGCGAAAGCCAAATTTAAGACACCTTAGGATATTCGGTAGCATAGCCTATGTGCATGTATAGGATGAGAAGAGGAAGAAGCTAAATCTGAAGTCAGAGAAGTGCATATTAGTCAGATACTCACATGAGCAAAAGGGGCATAAGTGTTATAACCCCCGGACAAAGACAGTCCGAGTAAGCCGAGATGTCGAATTTGACGAGTCGGCATCCTGGTACTCTCTACCAACTCCGACCCGATTCCGGAAGATGAGGCCAGTGAGCCCGAAAAAATCCGGGCAGAAGAGGAAGAAGAGTTCGGTACTCTAGATGAGAGTGCGATCTCATTTCGGCTGAGCGGGTCGAATGAGCGACTGAATCGGGATGACCAGTCAAATGAAGAGATGGCAAGTAGTGGAGACTCGGTCGTTCTCTCCCCGCACAAAGAACCAAGGACACGGCTCACGCGCAAAGAGAAGGGGAAGAAGAAGATGTTGGAATACGACACCAGCAGAGACAAGTCGGATAGGAGTGAATCCAAATCCGGAAAGAACGAAGATGGACCTTCGTAGACGAAGTTCGAATTGGCCAAGAGGACCCTCAAATCAGCTAACGAGACGTTACGTCGATCTACCCGCTAGAAGAACCCCATCAAGCGGTATGGGTATAATGAATACATGGCACATCATTATGCATACATGATGAAAGTGGTGGAAGTGCGTGAGCCAGAGTGCTATGCAGAAGCGGCAAAAGACGCAAACTAGTGGGCCGTAGTGGAGGAAGAAATGCAGGAAGTCAATGCTAACGACACTTGGGATCTGGTTGACCCTCCCCTACATTGCAAACCGATCGTTTGCAAGTGGGTATACAAGGTAAAGTATAATGCTGACGGTTCGGTCACCCGGTAGAAGGCCCGGTTAGTGGCCAAAGGATATGCGTCGCTCTGACCGGATAGCTAATGTAGGGTCGGGTGATTGTCAGCTATATAAGGCTCCCGACGATTTGTCGAAACCATTTCTCGTTGCAGGCCGGTCCGGAGTCGGGACAGCTTTAGGTTCTGGTCCAGGGGTGTGGAGATCGGTCAGCAATCCATCATGTCGAACTTGCACAACATATTTAACACATAATGTCGTTGGGGACAACAATATGCCGTCGGGGGTGTGGATCACTTCGATCCCGAGGAAGTAATAAAGGTCCCCCAGGTCCTTCATTTAGAATGCATCTGACAACTGGGATTTCACTCGACCGATTTTAGCAAGTCTGAGTCCGGTGATGACTAGATCATCTACATATAGCAAAATACATACCAGATAGTCCAGACCTTTCCGAATGAACAACGAAGAGTCCAACTTGGAGGCTGCAAACCCCATCTTATGCAACCGGTGCATAATCTTCGAATTCCAAGCACAGGGGGCTTGTGTGAGGCCGTAAAGAGATTTCTTGAGTCGGCACACTGCCGACTTGTTCATCTCCGACTTAAATTTGGGGGGTTGGATCATGTAGACCTGTTTTGCAAGATCGCCTTGATGAAACACATTCTTCACATCCATTTGGTGAAGATGTCACCCCCTTGCGGCAACAACCGCTAGCACCAATCGAACCATTGTCATCTCTCCTACCAGAGCGAAGGCCTCGTCGTAATCAATTCTGTGGGTCTGTGTGTATCCTTTGGCCACTAACCGGGCCTTATACAACTTGACTAAACTGTTAGCATTATACTTAACCTTGTACACTCACTTGCAACCGATCGGTTTGTAATGTCGGGGAGGGTCAACTAGGTCCCATGTGTCGTTTGCATCAAGTGCTCGCATCTCTTCCTCCATAACGGCACGCCATTGTGCATCCTTTGCAGCTTTTGCGTAGCTCTCTAGCTCACGCACTTCCACCATCTTCGTAATGTACGCATAGTCATGTGCCATGTACTCGTTATACCCATACCGTTTGACAGGGTTCTTCTGGCAAGTCAATCGGCGCAGGTTCTACTCTACTGATTTCTTGGCCGACTCAAAATTCTCTTCTGAGGGTCCGTCTTCGATCTATCCAGAATCATATTCGCTCTGATCTGACTCGTCTCTACCAATGGCATGCTCCGGGATCTTCTTGCTCCCCTTCTCTTCCCATTACTCCTCGGCTCTTCATCTGACTGGTCATGCTGATTGAGTCTCTCATTCGGCCCATTTAGCCAGAATGAGATCGGATTCTCATCTAGAGTACCGAATCTGTTACGGGCATGACCATATAATATCCCGTGGTGAGAATTTACTGTAGTATTCTATACACGTGGATAAGTGTGAGGGTTAAATGAGAGTGTAAAGAAGGGGAGGGAGGATTACTTTTAAATCCTCGGGATTGAGACAACCCATTAGGCCAACTGTGAACTTGCTTGGGGGCCTTGGGTATCGCTATAAATAAGAGGCCTACCTACCCTCATTTGACTATCTTTGGACTACATCGAGACTCTGCTCTTGTGCTAGGTCAACTCTTGTAGCGAGCGCGCCAGCACCAAGTACGACTCGACGCCACGACGGTGGTATGGGACGCCAATCGAGGCTCGAGTCCGTCTCGATCCCTTCGCTCGGGGGTGGTCGGGTGGATCGGCACCCTTCTTTCTCTTTCTCCTTTCTATCTATCATTAGTTTATCCTTATCTTAAGCTTACTTTAGTACCTAGATCTCTAATATTTGGTATCAGAGCTATGTACTAATGTTTCTTTGTTTGTCTTTTGTCTTTTGATTGATGGTGATCGATCGATGTGCGGTCGGTCTTGATCCAGACAACGATCAACAAAGAACTTCGGTAACTCTTTCCGTAATTTTTTTTTCTATTCTCTCTTCTCCCATCGAATCATGGGTTTAGTTTATATGTCATTTTTTTTCATAAAGCCAATGATGTTGTAGTGGTCTTTAATTGATTATCTAAAACGTTTACATATGTGCACGAGGTCAATACCTTGTTTGACATATAAATAATATGTGATGAGTGTCGTATGCGTACGAGGTTAATACCTCAATTACGTATTACGTTCACGAACATATGTTACGTTTGCGTATGAGTTTAATACCTTGATTTGTTGTAAAGGATATGCGTTTGGTCTCGTATGCGTAAGAGGTCAATACCTCAATTGCGTATTACGATGATCTCTTATTTGTGGATGTTTCGTGTGCGTAGAGGTATATACCTCGATTACGTATCTCGATCACATCATTTGTGGCTATTTAATATAACGATATGTTTAATATAGGCATATGTGGTCACCTATATACGTATTTGATCGTATATATGTGATAAGTAAACATATGTGTATATTCGTTATTACGTGATTATATCGAAAGTTGTCCTTGTCGGGAAAAGGATGTTGGTGGCCGTCCTCACATTTTTGTGAGAATGGCGTTGTCACCATCCCTTTTGCAACAATTTTTTATTGTTGACAACCCCGTTGATGACCTCGATTTCGTTACGTAAAGAAACGCCTATAGCCATAATGATGTTTAGTACGTAGGGCTTGACCCACTTCAAGTGAGGTCGCTTCAATGACACACGTATCCAACATCCCTCCCTCGTTACATGGATACGATGCCACCATGAGCTCGTTCTTACGAGAGGCATTCGTAATGACGTGACCATGTGATGGGCCATGTGGGCCTACTACGAAACGTGGGCTCATTTGGCCTGACCATTAGGTTGCACTTTGGTGTATGCCATCGTAATTACGAGACTTGAGGTTAGGTAACGTACCAACATAGTTTTGGTAAATGAGGGCAAAATAAGGACCCTTGACATATATGTTCTTTTAAAAAAACATATATGATCAAATGCCTCGCATATCTCTTATACGCATCAAACATTAAGCATTCGAGAAGAGCAACTTACTTGGTTGGCTCAAGTGTTTAATGTATTTGTTCTCTCAAGTTCAAATATGACCAAGACCATACAACATCCTTGATACATATGACTATAACACATGTTTAGACTTAAGGTCTAAGTGCACCTCGGGGTCCTCGTAATAGGACTTAAAGAGCCGAAACCACATATGTGGGCAAAGAAACATAGTTTATTGTTAACATTTTGTTCGTGTATAAACTACTCATGACGCGAACATACATGGTTGAGCCTCGGGCAGCCGCCATAAAAAAATCGATATAGAGATCATGGAAAGACATTAAATTGTCACCCCCATGGTTTTTAAAACACCTTTGTGTTACCATAGTAACCTGATCTTGAACCTCATCTCATACGTCTAGAGGGGTATTGACGTGAGATCATGATATCGATTAATGTTTGCCCATGATATGTTTACATCACGACATGATGTTATGACTATCTCTCTGACCTTATCCTATTTCTTTTCCAGAAATAATCTTTAATGGCTCAAATTAACGACCCGATGTCATCCGCTCAAGCGGAAGGAACTCAAGGGAATCCTCCTGGACAAATGTCCACTGAGATGTATTTGGCACAAATAACCCAATACCTTAGTTTCACCGCTCAACAAATGACCGAACTTCGACAATCTCAGAGTGCTCTTGAGGCACGTGTCATTAGTCTACAACGTGAGACTAATAGACCTGATGAGCGACAAGGTGAACCATCATTTGTCGTTAAGCCATTTACGGGAGACAAAAAGGAAAGAACCGAAGAAGCAATCTGCACATGGCTGGGATGATGGGAGTCTCATTTTGAGCTCTATCCCACGCCAGATAGTACGAAGATTGCATATGTCGGCTGAGAACTCGGGGGTAAGGTCGCCGCCTGGTGGCGTGGGCTCCGTACTATGGGGAAATTGCCCGATACCTGGACAAATTTTGTCACGGTTTTTAAGGGCCAATTTTTGCAACCTCCCTCTCGAACCGAGGCAGCACAAGCTTTAATGAACCTCTCTAGCAAGAAATTTTCCTCACTAGAAGACTATGTTCACCATGCTAGAACCCAAATCCAAAAATCGGGTCTAGAAGGGGACAATTGGTTGATAGCTTGTTTTGTCAATGGCATCCCCAATTCGGACTATCACTGGATAGTGCACGATAAGGATCCAAAATCCTTCGAAGAGGCCGTTGAAATAGGCCTTCGCTATCAACGCACTTCGAAGAAGGACCACAATAAACCCAACGAAGCGCCCGGGACTAAGTAGTCAAAATTTGTTGGGAAATGCAAGACACCCAACGAACTCCTGGATCGCGATTGTAAGTGACAACATCCTTTTTGCGTATTGTGCAAAAAGAAGGGTCATAGAAAATATCAATGTCGAAAGCTCCAAAGGAAAGAGCACGACAACAAAGCTAAAGCTGCAAACCATAAAGGTCAGATTCCTAATGTCCTTCAAGTCTATACACATTATTTAAGTAATTGTCAATGTTCTTTCCCTCACTATGTATTGGGTCCCAATGATTTACTACGTGCAAACGGGTATATCAATGGATCTCCCGTACAATTTTTATTTGATTCGGGAAGCTCACACAATTTTGTGAATGATCGTTTGGTTCAGATATGGGGAATCCAACCCACCATAAGTGATCACACCTACACGGTGCACTTGACTGATGGAACAGTACAATACATCAACGGGGCGATTCATTCATTAGGAATTTCTATTGATACTTATATAGAGGAAGTAGACTTCCATGTAATGAATCTTTGTACCACCGATGTAATACTGGGTTATCCTTGGTTTTATAATAAAAACTCTTCTTTATTTATTGATTGGGTTCACCATTCCATTTCTTTTGTACTAAACGATTGTACACATTTTATTCAATGTGTAAAAAAACAATCCATCTCGATTGTTTCCTCATGTCCATCAATATCCGAGTTGTCTTGTTCTACGTTATTTTATTGTGTACTTGATCCGGACATTCACGTTTACAATATCGATAATGTCCCGGTTCAGTTAACATATTTTGAACAACAACAACTTGATGAAATCTTAAATGTTTTTCATGATGTTTTTCCAAGTGAACTACCTGATGGGTTACCTCCTAAATGTAATATAGACCATCGTATAGATATTGTACCTGGTGTTGCACCAATAAGTATACCTCCGTATCGCTTAAGTCGATCCGAAGAAGATGAGGTATCTAAGCAACTCAATGACTATTTATGAATGGGTTATATACGTTATAGTAAATCTCCATGGGGTGCACCAGTTCTCTTGGTAAAAAAGAAAGAGGACGAATGGGTTCACCTTTCGAGGTTGAAACCGATGCAAGTGATTATGCTATAGGTGTTGTCTTGTATCAAGATGGTAAACCAATAGCATTCGACAGTAAGAAACTTGATTCTGCTCAATGTCGGTATACCGTTCACGCTTAGCTTCACTGAAATATCATCAGATCTTTATGAGCACCTTCGAGGAAAGTATCCTGATGACAGTTATTTCGCAAAATACTGGGCAAGAGTTGAGTCTGGAATAGACACCACCACATCCTCGAAGGAATACTTCCACATTTCTAACGGTCTGCTCTACCGTAATGGGAAGGTTTGTGTTCTAGCTTTACTCGAGGTCAAAAAGAGGATTCTTTTTTAATGCCATGATGCACCCTTAGCAGGGCACCCTGGAATACATCGTACACTCGTTCTCATCTCCACTCAATTTTATTGGCCTACGATGCGTCCTGACATACATTGCTATGTGACTAAATGTCACCAATGTTAGGTTAACAAAGCCGAGCGGCTTAAAGCCGCAGGACTTTTACATCCCTTGGACATTCCCAATAATAAGTGGGAAAGTATATCCATGGATTTTATAGTTAGCCTTCCTCACACCCAAAAAGGTCATGATGCCATATGGGTTGTCGTTGATCGACTAACTAAAATGGCCAGATTTATTGCTACTAAAACCACGGTAACAGCTCCTGAATTGGCTTACCAGTTCGTTGACGAATTATTTCGTTTTTATGGGTTACCGATGGATATCGTGAGTGATCGAGATGCAAAGTTTACTAGTGACTTCTGGATGCAAGTCTTTAAGAAGTTAGAAACTACGTTGAGCATGAGCTCCACGGATCATCCTCAATCCGATGGACAGACAGAACGAGTAAATCAAATTATTGAGGACATGCTTCGAGTATACGTTGGTGCAAAACCAACAAAATGGGAATGTTATCTCCCAATTTTGGAGTTTGCGTATAACAGCTCCAAGCATACGTCGGCGGGATATATTCCTTTTATGTTGATGTATAGTTTTCAGCCACGAGCCCCGATTGATGTTAATATAAATCATGATGAGTTGCGAAGTACGCAAAACTTTCTTCGGGATATGCAAGATATGTTGCATATTGCACGAGATAATATAAAAACAGCTCAAGATAGAGCGCGTTTTTATGCCGACCATCATAGGCAACCTCGTGTATTCAACCCTGGACAGAAGGTACTTTTACGTGTACCTCACAATTCTAAGACATTGTCTACGGGTAAGTGCGCTAAGTTAGCCCCACGATTTTGTGGACCTTTTATAGTGTTAGGAAACAGGTCCCTCCCGATGGGAAGTGAGAAGAACAGTACTGATGAGAAGTGAGAACCGGATGAGGAGTACCCGGCAAGCGCCGAATGGTGAAGGCCCGGTGAGAAGTGCTCACCGGATGAAGGGACATATTTGTAAATATGTTTCTGAGAGTCCATCGGGGCTATATTTGTAAATAGCCGAAAAGTCATATTAGTATAAATATGACTTAGGGCAAACTCTTTTAGTAGTTGTTGTCATTCTTGTTGGCGCAAGACTAGAGAGCGCGTAACAGTGTACAGAGAGAGAGAGAGAGAGAGAGAGGAAGAGGCCGCTGCCTCTGTTGTAACCGCCGCCTATGGCGAAGATAGAAAGCTCGAGGTTGTTGCCTCGGTGCTTTACTCTTGTACATTGTAACATAGTGATAGTTTGAAGCCTGTGGGCTGCCGTGGTTTTTCCCTAGTTTGGGTTTTCCACGTAAACATCCTATGTACTCTTCTCTCGATTGTGTCGTGCATTCATTCCCCGTTTTTTTTTCTGTGTTTGATTCTAAGCTCAGTTGTGGCCGAGCGGTGTTCATCGGAGCGTGTACTTCCTGTCATATAGTCCTCAAACACATTGGGTCATCAGCCTATCGTCTCACTCTTCCCGATGGTATTGGAATTCATCCAGTTTTTCATGTGAGTCGTCTAAAAGAACTTCTAGGTTTTGGCGATAATAAAGTTACAACTGAAACTCTGGTTACTTCTGAAGATGTATCTTCTAAACCACATGTACCAGAAAGAATTCTCGATGTTAAAACAAAAACATTACGTACTAAAGAAATCCGAGAATTTAAAATAAAATGGATGGATAAATCAATCAAAGATGCCACCTGGGAACGCGAAAATACTCTCAGAACTAACTTCCCTAACTTTCCATTGCAAGAGTGCAATGTTTTAAAGAGGGGGAGTATGTTACGGGCATGACCATATAATATCCCGTGGTTAGAATTTACCGTAGTATTCTATACACGTGGATAAGTGTGAGGGTTAAACGAGAGTGTAAAGAAGGGGAGGATTACTTTTAAATCCTTGGGATTGAGACCACCCATTAGGCCAACTGTGAACTTGCCTGGGGGCCTTGGGTTTTGCTATAAGTAAGAGGCCTAGCTACCCTCATTTGACTATCTTTGGACTACATCGAGACTCTGCTCTTGTGGTGGGTGAACTCTTGTAGCGAGCGCGCCAGCACCAGGTACGACTCGACGTCACGGCGGTGGTATGGGACGCCGATCGAGGCTCGAGTTCGTCTCGATCCCTTCACTCGGGGGTGGTCGGGTGGATCGGCACCCTTCTTTCTCTTTCTCCTTTCTATCTATCATTAGTTTATCCTTATCTTAAGCTTACTTTAGTACCTAGATCTCTAATAGAATCCTTCTTCATCTTCTACCCGGATCGTTTCGGGCTCGCTAGCCTCATCTTCCGGAATCAGGTCGGAGTCGGACATCAGAGCCGGTAGAGAGTACCATGATGCTGACTCATCAAATTCGACATCTCAGCTCACTCGAAGTTTTTTTGTTTGGGGGTTATAGCACTTATAACCCTTTTTCTCATGTGAGTAGCCGATAAGGATGCACTTCTCCGACTTCGGGTCCAACTTTCTCCGCTTCTCATCCAACACATGCACATATATGTTACAAAACAAGCTCAACAAAAGCATGTGATGCTTATTGGTAACTCAGATCTTCTATAGTAGCTATTAGGAAACTAGCTACTATTGGACATATAGGAAAAACAACTATTTAGCTACTCACAACTATTTAGCTAAAAAAAGTAAGAGTAGTAAGAGAGTGAAGTAAGAAGAAGAAAATAGAAAACAGAAAACAGATGAGAGAGGTTTTTTCTCAGTGTAATGAAATAGAAGGTTTGGGCTGCTACCGAGGTAAGTCTCCTTCTCCCTTTCCTTTCTCTCTTGAACACACTAACGATCCAACACATCACGATCCGTTGTGCACTAAGAAGAGTCTTCGTAGCATGGTCTCAAAGCAAAGCTGCTCGTAAAGAAGAACAATACAGATTTGAGAAAGTTTCTCCATTTCCTAGTCAGAATCAAAGAGGTTCTTGTTGAAGTTAATCATAGTTAAAGCCCTAAATTGAAAAAGAGATGGCTTCTGAAAATGGAAGCCAAATAGTCATAGAAAAATTGGATAAAAACAATTTCCCTCTGTGGAAATTCTGAATGACAAATTTCCTGATGGGAAAAGGATATTGGGATTACATTGAAGGAGACCTAGAAGAGGCTCCAGAGATCCCTGAAAAAAATGCAACTGCTACACAGATCAAAGCATTCAAGGATTGGAATCAAGGGGCAAGAAAAGTATTGCATTGGTTGTCACTTAGCATCTCAGATTCGATGCTTGGACATATACAAGATGCTCTGCTTCCAAAAGAAGCTTGGAACATTAGATTGAAGATATAAACAAAGAAACTCTAAGACTGAAGGGCAAGCTCTCTACAAAAGTGTTGGAAGAGGCCGAGGAAGAGGTCATCGAAGATTTGGTTCAACTAGAACCAGTAATAATTATCAAGGACGAGGACAACAAGCTATAAGTGGAAGAAACATCAGAGGCAGGGGGGCAATCGAGGCAGAGGTAAGCAAACTATATTGAGTGATGATGGTTGTTGGTATTGTGGTAAACCAAGCCATACACAAGCAGAATGCTATAAAAAGCAAAATGATGAAAAAAGAGGGAAGAGACAGCAAAATAACTATGCTTCAACTAGTGAAAATTGTGATAAAGAAGGTGTTTTTGTGATGCAACATGAAATAGCAACAATGGTTGAATGTTCACAAAGATGTAATGAAGATTATATGTGGTATGTAGATTATGGGGCATCTAATCATATGACAGGACATGCAAACTGGTTTGAAAGTCTAAGAGAACTAGAGATTCTTGGTTATGTACAGACAGGTGATAACACTACTCATACAATCAAGCATGTTGGAGATATTCCATTGTGCGAAGAAAAAGAAAATGTGTTGGATTTGGTACATACAAATGTATGGGGACCAACAAAAAATGCCTCAATTGGTGGCTATAGGTTTTATGTATCATTCATTGATTATTGCTCAAGGAAAACATAGGTTTATTTCATGAAAGAGAAGAGTGAAGTATTTGATTGCTTTCATAAGTTCAAATGCATGGTAGAAAAGCAATCCGGCACTAGGATAAAATGCTTAATATCTGATGGAGGAGGAGAATACTTCTCAAATGAATTCTTTGATTTTCTATGTAATCAAGGAATAAGGAGACAGTTCACATGTAGATATACTCCATAGCAAAATGGAGTGGCTGAGAGGAAAAACAAAACTTTGGTGAACATAGCAAGAACTTTGATGACTGAAAAAAATATGCCATTGTATTACTGGGTTGAGGCTGTAAATACAACAAACCATATTCTAAATATATGTATAACATCTGGAGTACATGTAGTAACTCCTGAAGAATGTTTCTATGGCAGGAAACCTAGTGTAGGACACTTAAAAGTGTTGGGATGCATGGCTTATGTTCATGTACCTGCTAAAGTAAGAAGTAAGCTTGATCCAAAAGCTGAAAAATGTGTTTTTGCGGGAAATTCAAAGGAGCAAAAAGGGTATAGATGCAATAACCCTTTGACAAAAAAGATTGTAGTAAGCCATGATGTAATATTTGATGAGTTGAGTAGTTGGTACAACCCAAAACAAGATGCAAAAACTTATGAAGACAATGAAAATGAAGATAGGAACAAATCTGAAAATGAAAGTGATAACGAGATTCGACTGACCGATCAAACAATCAAGAAAGAAGTTCTTCCCGACAACCGAACAATCATCAAAGTCGGAACAAATCCCGGGGCAATCGAGTTTGCAATTATTGCAAGAAACCCGAACACATCAAAGTTGATTGCCACGCACTCAAAGCCAAAAATGACAAAGCTCAACGAGCGGATCAGAAGAGTGACCGGTATGAGGAGGTCAATTATGTCGGCTCTTTAGTCGAAGTATTGTCAAGCGACCCGAACATACTATCCATTGAAAACCCAATTGAATCAGAAGTTCTGCTCACGACTGAGGAATCTAGCACGCCTCTTGGATTCGGGTGCATCTTATCATATGACCCCTCACAAATCACAATTTCGACAATATTCGACCCGATACTCCGACTCAGTTTGAGTCAGAAATTCGCAACACTGCACTATCATCGGAATCGGCACAATATTCATAATGAATAATTGTCGGATCAGTATGAGTCTCGATGAAGAAGATTTCTTTTTGTTAATAATTAGGTAATTAACTAAGGGTTAATTAGTAGCTAATTATGTAAGTAATTAATCACGTATGTGATAAGCAACGAAAGATTATGTCATATGTGTGTGAGAGGAAGAGAGAGAGGAAGATACACTTATGAACAATAAGATAAATGGGGGATGATTAACAAGACTGTCGCTAAAGACCTTTCTCTGTATTAATAAGCATCAAGTTACAAAAATACCCGCGATGAGGTATATATTAATCTCATGTGCAAGGGTTCACATGTGTGAGGAGAATATAGGTACAAGGATGTAGGTCCTATATTAAATGCACTTGGTAGTGGAGGATCTAGAATGTATCCCCACTTACGTACAAGTACAAGATCCTTTTTAAGGGTTTAAAGTCAACACACTAACTAGATTCTATCTAGGTAACTACTAAGTTACATGGTTAACTAAATAGATAAACTTAGTTGAGCTTGATATCTCAACACGCCCCCTCAAGCTCAAGTGTGAGGCATCCGACATTCGGTTTTGCTTTCAGCATTGTCTTGCTTTCGATGTCAGTTTTTGTTCGGCTTTCATGGCATTTTTGGTTCCTCCCCCTCAAGCTTGTGATAAAGGCTTGTAGCACGAAATGGTCGATGGCCGAGTTCTTGCATCTCTACATCCATAGATGCTAACCATCGGGGGTCACGAGCACCTTCTATAAACCTTTCCAGCTCTTGTTCGGTCGTGACCTTCATCGCGAAGGCATAATGATGGGCCATATACCGGTTCTTCTCTCGAGATGAGCGTCAGAGTTTTTCGTTTGCCGATGTGAGCGCCTTTTGTACTCCAGGTTCCGCATAATGGGTACACAAAACTCATTGTGTAATGAGTGAGCTGACACATCCGAATCACTATCCTTGAGGTGGTCGACTTCATATTCGAGCATCTTACCTTTGCCTTTGTCCAATTTTGGACTTGGATGTTCTTTGGTCTCTTGAGGGCCCATGTGGTTCACTTAGCTCGATAGAGCTTGGATTGTCCTTTGGTAAAGTATTTTTCCGAATATCGGCATCCGAATTGATGACCCAACATTCCTCGGTCGGTTTGGATGGAGCCAAATCAGGCTCATACCATGATGCCGATTCGTCGAACACTACGTCCTGACTCACCCGAACTGTTCGGGTTGAGGGGTTAAAGCACTTGTATCCCTTTTTCTCGGATGCGTATCCTACGAGGTTACATTTCTCCAACTTCGCGTCGAGCTTTTGTCATTTTTCGTTCGGGATGCGTACATCTGCAATCCTTCCGAACACTTTGAGGTTTGGATGGATCGGCTTCCAACCAACAAAGGTCTCGTATGGAGTTACCTCATGTACTCCATTTGTTAGAGTTACGATCTAATGTAAGCATATGAATCCAAGGATAAAACATACATAGATAGAAAGGAGAGAGAGAAAGAAGGGTGTCGATCCACCCGACAACCCCCGAGCGAAGGGATCAAGACGGACTCGAACCTCGATCAGCGTCCCATACCACTTTCGTGGCATCGAGTCATACATGGTGCTGGCACGCTCACTACAAGAGTTGACCCACCACGAAACAAAGTCTCGACATAGTCAAGATCTGATGAAATGAGGGTAGCTAGGCCTTATATTTATAGCGATATCCAAGGCCCCCAAGCAAGTTCACACTTGGAATAATGGGCTCTCATGCCACTACAACCTCCCACCGGTTACCGAGTTGACTACCACCGAAATGCCGAAGAAGTCATTCTTTAAGAAATCCAAACCCTAAAATATCTCGAGTAAAAAGTAGAATACTAGAAGCAAAACTCTCAAACCCTAAACTACTAATTCCCCTAGTATGTTGAGGAGAAAAGAAGAAAAGTAGAAAGAAGATGCTCTCAAACCCAACCCTAGAAGGAAAAGATGAAAGAGAAAGTGATAAGGAGAAAGGGAGGCTAACAAACCCTAACCCTAGAAGAAGAGGAGAAGAAGATGAAACCCTAGTGGTACACCCCTAAGAAAAAATGGGCGGCCTCATAATAAGCCCTATTCCTCCCCTCTTATAGAGGAAAGAGGAGCTTATTTTAACATTACATGCTTCTTCTTCTTCTTCTTTTCCTTTCACAAAATTGAACGGGGAGCAAAAATACTCCTTAATTTGTAGGAAGTGAGACTTGAACTCTACACCTCTCTACATATACTTATACACCTTAATCACTAACTACTACAAGTTACTTATTATTATTATTTATATTTTATGTATTATTTCATCAGATGTGCGTGGAACTTCGCATTTTCTCACATTGCACATGCCACACCACGACATCCACCCCCAGCAAACCGCACATCCTCTGGCATGTGCCAAAGAAAAAAGTGATGTGGCGGGGCCAAAGGTTGTGACCATTTGTTTTTCTGTTTTTTTCTTCTTCATTGCACCTTGCCCTCATGAAATCCACCATCGTCTTTGACATCATCTCCATGAAATCTTCTTCGTCTGTGTCCGTCCTCCCATACCGCTCTTTCACGTCGGATTCACCAATGTCACGAAGTTTCGCGTACGTGTGTCGCTCAAACGGGACCGTCGGGGCCTTGGAATAACTTTCCTTGCATGATCAACACTATCACACCATACACATCTATATGGGTCTTTCCCCTTCGGCCCTCTACGAATCCTATTAGCTAACGAAACCGCTTCGAATTTTCGTTCCAACTCTTCAATGACAGTTCTCCATCGCTCTTTCGGTTGGCTCGCGTTGCTTTGTCATATCCGTTGCTATTGGAGCATTCCTTCTTTGGACTACCGGGCCCACCATTTCGGAATCATCTAGCCATCGACGACGTTTGTTAAATCGATCACATGCTCTTCATGCCGCAACCCAATCCATTATGAGACCATTGGGTTGTGCGGCATCCTCTAATAGACTACCTAGTTCTCGTCTATCTTTTGCATCCACCACCTTTAAGAAGTACAAAACTTTATCTCCTTCGAGAAGTGTTTGGTCGGTTCTCAGGAGACGGTTGTACATTTGGTCAAATTCGGTGTACACTCCCGATGTTATCATGTTCTTCCCCTTCTTCTCGATCCACTTCATCAACGTATGATGAGTCATCCTCGACGCATCTTCAAGAATATATTCAGACAAAAGCTCCCTTTCAAATCCTACCCATGTTGTTTGGGCGGCTTGAATCTCCCTTATACGACCGTGTAACCCAATAGCTATGACACGCTTGAAGCTTGATATTTGCTTCTCTTCGATGACATCACGTTGTTGCATCTCCGTCTTGTATGTAGTGAGAAAATCCGTAATGTTTCTTCCACCAAATTGGCCTACTATCTCAACGGTTCGGTCGATGGCCTTGTCTAAGCTTGCATCATTATCTCAAGCTCTCATCATATGCTCGACAATAGCTACCAACTTTGCCACTTCATCAGCTTGGGTATTTGACGAAGAAGCCATTTTCTAATCTTCTATTTCAAGCACTTGATCCTTCCTACCGCATCTTCACGTCAGGTTCACCACTTAGATATGTCGTGAAAATCCAACACTATGTGCGGATTGTGAGCCGGAACCACCGGGGTTATGGACAGGAAGGAAATAGGGCTCACACCCACAACACAAGGAAGGTTTACACAAACAAGGCACGAGTATTCGAACATGTTTGTGAAAAAGAGAGGTGCATGGGCAAGCCCGAATCAACCCCTAGTCACAAGGAGAATGAATGCATGTGGGGAAGGCTTACACATGGACACACAAGGAAAAGGCGTACTTACACACAAGAGAGACAAAATTTCGAATGCCTTTGTGAAAAGAGAGGTGCATGGGCAAGCCAGAACGCTCCCTTGTTACAAGACAGGCCAACACACAAGGAAAAGGCTTACTTACACACACGAGAGAAAGAGTTTCGAATGCCTTTGTGAAAAGAGAGGTGCATGAGCTAGCCCAAACGCTCCCTTGTTACAAGACACGCGAACACACAAGGAAAAGTCTTACTTACACACACGAGAGATAGAGTTTCGAATGCCTTTTGTGAAAAGAGAGGTGCATGGGCAAGCCTGAATGCTCCCTTGTTACAAGACACGTGAACACACAAGCAAGGTTTACACACGGGAGACACAATTTCGAATGCCTTTGTGAAAGGAGAGGTGCATGGGCAAGCCCGAATGCTCCCTTGCCACAAGTCGCATGAACACACAAGCAAGGTTTACACACGGAAGACACCATTTTGAACGCCTTTGTGAAAGGAGAGGTGCATGGGCAAGCCCGAACGCTCCCTGGCCACAAGTCGCACAAACACCCAAGCAAGGTTTACACATGGGAGACACAATTTCTAACGTCTTTGGGAAAGGAGAGGTGCATGGGCAAGCCCGAACGCTCCCTTGCCACAAGTCACACGAACACACAAGAAATATTTACACTAACACGCAAGACACGATTTCAAACGCCTTTGTGAAAGGAGAGGTGCATGGGCAAGCCCGAACGCTCCCTTGTCACAAGTCGCACGAACACACAAGCAATATTTACACTAACATGAAAGACACATAAGTTTGAATGCCTTTGTGAAAGGAGAGGTGCATGGGCAAGCCCGAAACGCTCCCTTGTCACAAGACACACAAACAAATAAGCACAAAGGACGATAACATATAAGACACATAGGTTTGAATGCGCTTGTGAAAGGAGAGGTGCATGGGCAAGCCCGAAACGCTCCCTTGTCACAAGACACGCAAACAAATAAGCACAAAGGACGATAACATATAAGACATGTAGGTTTGAATGTGTTTGTGAAAGGAGAGGTGCATGGGCAAGCCCGAAACGCTCCCTTCTCACAAGACACACAAACAAATAAGCACAATCAATATTTACACATAAGACAAGTAGATGAAAGAAAACATTAGTTTATATCAATATAATAGATTCTTTTATAATATAAGAATCATGTTACAATGGGTTGGATGCGAATATGAAGGATTGTTTATAAAGGAATGGGGGAAGAGAAGTGGAGGAAAGAAGAGAGTGGAGTATAGAAGGAGTTTCTTTGTTGATGATGCCTCTCGATGTTGTTGATCCTTCTTCTTCCTCTTTCCAATTGAGTAGAGCTTCCTTGTTCCTTCTCCCTCCCCCCCTTCTTCACTAGAATAGGCTCTTATTTAAAGGTTTAGGATTGCTTGCCTTTTTCCCCTTAAAAAAAGCTTGTCTATATTAGTCGACTTTTATTTTCCTCGCTATTTCTGTTTTCTAGCCTCCAATTTCACATGCAAGATATTCTTGGAAATCTCTTTACGTTAGCTTTCTTATGCTTCTTTTCTTTTCTAATTTGGACATTTGACGAGGAAATTATGAGCTTTTTACTCGACCTTGCTCCTCATATCCACGGCTAGCTTTTCTTTTCCCATCTTTTTCTCTATTTTTGTCTACTTTCGAAAACCTCTTCTAACTTTTTATCCTTTCATTTATTACTATAGTTGACTTAAGAAAATTAGTTTATTTGGACCACTATTTTATTCTCTTTTGAGGTTGGTTTCACACTATGTGTCAAAAACATCACAATAGCGGGAGTAGTCATCGATGAAGGTGACGTGGTAATGACATCCTTCGATCGTCGGCGTTTGAGCCGGTCCCCGTACATCCGAGTGGATCATGTCGAGGAGACGTTTACTTATGTAGCTCTCCTTTTAGGAATGGGAGTCGATGTTGTTTACTGATTTGACATGCTTCACACACTCGGTCGACTTGTTTCGACTCGAAGACCGGATGTGTGATGACGACTCCCTTTGATTGCATCTCTTGAAGCCATTGGAGGTTGATGTGGCCGATTCTCTTGTGCCACAACTCGATGTTCGTCTTGGTTTTGACACCTTTGGCATACATGGCCGATTTCACCTCCTTCGAATCGAGAATGAACATTTGGTTGTCTCTCCATCCCCTAGTTGTGAGCCGGCCATCTTTTTCTATAAAGTATCCTTTGTTGTTGAAATGAACTTGCATTCCTTGCTCCACGATTTGGCTGACTGAGACCAAATTCTTTGTTATTGTAGGCACGTGCAAGACTTTCTTAATGTAATTGTTTTTGCCGGCATTCCCAAATGGAATGTTGCCGATGTGCCGAATGGGATGTGTGGTGTGTTCTCCCGTCTCAATGTCATTGGGTCGATCCAGCATTCTTAAGTCAAGAAACCACTCTTGTTGTGACGTCATATGATGTGAGGTGCCGGAGTCGAGGAACTACACGTCTTTCTAGTTGGAGGTGCTTGTGGATTCGGATTCCACCATAGTCGTGGTATTCGGAGTTCGTGGCATAGTTTGTGAGTTGTCGGCTTGTGGAAGCCGACTCACGCTTCTTCTATTGGCACTCCTCTTTGTGATAATCGATCTTCCCACAATAGTTGCAAGTAAGTGGCATGGTTTTCTGACCTTGTTCGGTATGGAAGCTCCACCTTCTTACGAAGGTTCCTCGATGGCTTCCATCTTCTTGTCGAAGGTTTGAGTTCCCTTCGTGAGATGGATCAAATCGACCTCTTCTATTGCCATGACCTCGTCCTCGGCCACCATCCAAATTCGAGAAGAACAATTATCCTTCCAACGTCTTGGTCTTGGTTAGGATGTCGTTCTCTTCAACCAATAACATTGATTGAAGGTCGACGAACGAAGGAGGGTTTTCTCTCACCAAGATAGTCATCCTTATTGGGTTGAACCATTGTGTGAGGCCGCCCAAGCACGCTTGCACCATTTCGTCCTCTTCAATTTTTATGTTGATGGATTTAAGTGAGGCACAAATGCTCTTGATCTTGGCGGTGTAGTCTAATACAGACATATCTTTTTGTTTAATCTTGTTCAACTCTGTTGGCGGCGAAGATTTTCTTCAAGTTCTCCCACGCTTTTTTAGGAGTCTTGGCGTCTCGAATGTGGCTAAGGATGTGATCCTGGACACATGTTGCCAAGGTAATACATTACCCAACTTGCTCCTTCCTCCCACGTTGGGTAGTTGGCATTTGTGATGTTGGGTTGTTTTTGAATGCACCATTGAGGTAGCTCCAATACCCTTGGCCGACGAGGTGTTGGTTCATCTTGTACTCCCAAGATAAATAATTGCTCCGGTCTAGCCTTTCACTAAGGAGTGAGCTACCCATTTGTGTGTTCATGTTGATGTAGTGTCTTCCTTTTTGGTTTTTGTTAAGAATTAGGCAATTAACTATGGGTTAATTAGTACCTAATTATGTGATTAAGCTAAGCGGAAGATTAAGTGATATGTGTATGTATGTGTGTGAGAGGAAGAGAGAGAAGAATTTAACACTATGAACAACGACACAAAATGGGGGATGATTAACTATACTAAAAGCATCATCAAATACAAAAATACCCACAATGAGGTATATATACATCTCATGTGCAAAGGTGCACATGTGTGAGTAGAATATAGGTACAACCCTGTAAGTCCTATATTAAATGAACATGGGAGTGGAGGATCTACAATGTATCCCACTCAAGTACAAAATCCTATTTAAGGCTTTAAGGTCAACACATTAACTAGATTCTATCTAGGTAACTACTAAGTTACGCATGTTGACTAAACGACTAAACTAAGTTGAGCTTGATATCTCAACACGCCCCCTCAAGCTCAAGTGTGAGCCGTCCAACATCCGGTTTTGCTTTCGATGTCAGCTTTTGTGTGGCTTTCAGCGTCGGTATTTTCGTGGCAGTTTCAGTTCCTCCCCCTCAAGCATGTGACGAAGGCTTGGGTCGACTGCTTTCACCCATCGTGGGTCACAACCCACTTCTGTAGAGCTCTCGGCCTCTTATTCAGCCGCTAGCTTCATCGTGAAGGCATATGATGGGTCATGTACTCATTGTAGCCGAGCCGAGCGAGAGGATTCTTCTATCTAAAAGAGCGTCGAAGTTTTTTGCTTGCCGATGTGAGCGCCTTCTTTACTTTGGGTGTTCGTGTGATGGGTACACCAAACTCATTGTCTAATGAGCAAGCCAACGCATCTGAATCATTGTCGTCGGGGTGATCGACTTCGTATTTGAGCATCTTACCTTTGCCTTTGTCCAAGTTTGGACTTGGCCGCGACGTGGTTTGGTTGCGTGAAGGCTCATGTTGGCCACTTAGCTTGGTAGAGCTTGGATTGTCCTTTGGTAAAGGACTTGGCTGAATATCGTCCTCCGATTTGACGTTCAACTCTTCCTCGGTCGGGTTGGGTGTAGCCGAATCAGGCTTATACCAAGATGCCGATTCATCGAAGACTACGTCTTGACTCACCCGAACTGCTCAGGTCGAGGGGTTAAAGCACTTGTATGCCTTCTTCTCGGACGAGTATCCTACGAGGATACACTTCGGGCTTCTGTTGGTTGTCGTTCGGGATGTGTACATTCGCAATGCTTCCGAACACTTTGAGGTACGACAAGATCGGTTTCCTTCCAACAAGGAGCTGGTATGGAATTAGCTCATGCACTCCATTAGTAGTGCATCGATTCATGAGATAGACGGCCATGGATGCCGCTTCAGCCCAATAGAAGTTCGCCATGTGCTTCTCATGCATCATGGTGTGTCCTACCTCGAGTATTTTCTGATTCTTCCTGTCAGCGACTCCATTTTGTTGGGGTGTGTGTCGGCATGAGAATTCTCTCCGAATGCCTTCACCTTGGAGGTAGGAGATGAATTTGTCAGAGAAGTACTCCTTTCCTCCATCCGATCGTAGGCAATCAAATGTGCCGACTGGTTTCTTTTTCGACTTGGCCCTTGAGCTTTTGGAAGTGTGAGAGCACTTCGCTCTTCTTCTTCATCAGAAAGATCCACGTGTAGCGGGACTAGTCGTCGATGAAGGTGATGTAGTATCGGCATCTGCCGATCGTCGGCATTTCAGTCGGTCCCCATACATCCGAGTGTATGACGTCGAGGAAGCCTTTGCTTGCGGAGCTCTCTTTCAGGAATGGGAGTCGATGTTTTTTGCCGAGTTGATACGCTTCGCATACTCGGTCGACTCGAATGTCGGAAGTCCGCTGACAACCTCCTTTGTTTGCATAGCTTGGAGCCGTTGGAGGTTGATGTGGCCGATTCTCTTGTGCCACAACTCGATGCTTGTCTCGGTTTTGAGACCTTTGGCATACACGGACGATTTCACCTCGTTTGAATCGAGAATGAACATTCGACCTTCTCTCCGTCCCTTAGCTATGAGTCTGCCATCTTTTTCGATGAAGCATCCTTCATTGTTGAAACGAACTTGCATTCCTTGCACCACAATTTGGCCAACTGAGACCAAATTCTTTGTTGTTAATCCTTAGGGACGAACAATGGCCTAACACAGGGTGTCTACAAAAGACACTTCACCAAAGGGGTGTTACGGCGAGATAACTTAAGACACAACGATTAATTAGACTTAATTGGATACTTAGCAATATGGCATTAACTTAATACACGCGTAAGATATAACAATTAATACATGTTGGCCGGTCAGAAGAGCAAGGACAAGTGGGAAGGCGGAGTCGGATCGGATAATAGGAAGTAAATAATAGTAGAATTATTATTCGGAGGGACGGATCCGGTACAGTTGTACCGATCCGGATCCGGACCGATTCGGATGTCGGTTGCCTAAGCGCACCGATTGTAACCTTGCCGGATGCCTATAAAAGGATCTGATGAATTGTAAAGGGTTTGATGGAAGTAATACAATAGTAATTATTGCGTGTTTATCTGTATCTTCGTATTGTTTACCGTCTGTGCTTAATCGTAATCATCTTACGCGTGTAACCTAGCATCCAATCCTTACCACCCCTTTGGAGAAGTGTCGGATAGACACCTGTGTTGAGGCTAGTCCGGCCAAGCAGACAACAATACAGAATGGTAATCAATACGTGAAGATAAAACAAGAAGCTTATATTAATTCTCCATTAAAGTTTTACATTGTAACCGGGCCTTTATATAGGTCACCGGTACTGCGTACAAAACGGTGCCAACCGGCACCTGTTCGGAACCGGTCCGGATCCGGATCGGCATACCGATTCCAGTCCGTCCGTTCACTACTTAATTATAATCTATTCTACTTAATTAAAATAGATTCCAAATAACAATCCCTTTCACATTCTGGTCTTTAACTCCTTTGTTGGCCGGGTAACACATGGCACGCCCGTGGGACAGTACCTTGTACGTCGAATCCCACTATCCGGCCCTTAGCCTTCGTCCAAAATATCCAGAATACTCTGCTCCAGGGTATCCAATGGTTCTTCAGAACTCTGTTGTTGTTGCTGTTGTGGCTGTTGTTGCTATTGTGCCTGTTGTTGCGGTGACTCCAGCTCCTCCGACTGTTGCTCCTTAGATGGCGTCTGTTCGGTTCCCGGTACCGGCGGTTGTGGCGGTGATTCCTCCGTTACCTGCTCTGCCGGATTTGACTCCGGTTGACTCGCCCCGGCCTTGTCTCCGTCCGGTCCTTGCTCCGGTGATGGCTCCTCATCACTGAGGTTGACGGTCGCCGCCTGCTTTTCTTCTTCTCTCCGTAGCCCGGTCCGCTCATAGCTTTCAAACTGGATTTGAGCATCCAGTCGATCATCGTCTAGTTGTGCTACCAGTTGTCGGACCACTGCTAACTGTTCCTCCGCCAAAGTTACAAAATCTTCGGCTAACTCATCTCTTACGATGGTGAAGTCCTCCTTTGTTAGCATGTAGCAGTCGTCACCATCCTTCTACCAGTTTTCCGTGTCCGCCCTTAGCAACTGGAGCTCGGTTGTGTGTTTTGCCCATTTGTCCCACCATTGCGCGGAGCTTTCGTCAATCAAGCGTTTTGTCTTGTTCCTCCATGCCTGAACGATGAACTGGATCCTCTCCAATCCCATCTTTGATTTGTCCTCCGCGGCTTGCCATTCTTCCTTCAATTGCTTTATTAGCACCACCGTATCCGCCTCCTGCTCCCGGTAATGTGACAATTGGTTTTGATAGATGTTCTACAACCTCTGCAATACCATTGTCGCTCTTTCCTTCTCTTCATAATGTTGCTTATGGAGCTCCATACGTTCTTGCGCGGCTTCCTCCAGCAGCGTGGTTCTTTTAGCCCGTTCCTCCGCTAGTGTCGTCTCAGCTCGATGCACCTCCTGCCGGAACTCTGCCATCTTCTCCTGTTGTTTCTTATGCTCCGTATCCAGGTGCTTGTAGTCCCAATGTAGGTGCTCAAAATCATTGGTCTTCGGCTTCAACTTTTAGTTGAGTTGCCGACGAGCGCGGTCTTCCCAATCCTTTTGTTGACGGAGTTCTTCTTTAAGTCTTTCGATCTCTATTTCCGCCATCCGTCGCAGCTTCTCCTTTTCTTGCGGCGCCTTCTCTTTCTCCTCCTTCAGCCGGTCATATGCCTGATGTCCTTTCCGCAGATTCTCTTCTGCCCGGCGGAGGTTCTCAACAGTCTTTCTTTGCTCTTCTTCTGCCGCTTTCTTCAAGTCCCGCTCTCGGGTGCGTATGCTTCTTGTGCGGCCAATTCATCTCTCAATTCAGCAAGCTCTTTTGCTTGCGCCACCACTAGCTCTTGGTGCCCCGTTGTTGCGTCTGTACGGAGGGTTGGTTGTTGGTGTCGCTAGCCAGTGGTTGGTTTTGTCCGGTTGCATGGAGCTGCAACTCTGTCTCTGGTTGGTGACCACTTTGTCATTCCGGTTCCGGCTCCGTTAGCCGCTCCGCCTCTGATTGCGCTTGCCCTGCCGGTGGGGTAGGCGACTATACTTCCGGCGCTTGCATTTCAGGTCTTGTCGTATCCTGACCCACCGGTAGCGTTTGTTGTGTAGGGAGCTCTGTGACCGGTTCTGTCCAAACTGGTTCCGGTTCCATCCTTGGTGCGGGCTGCTCAATGCGGGGTACAGGCGTTCCATCCTTCTTTGGGTCCGAACGCTCCCCGGCCTGTTCGGAGGTGCTTGCCTTCTGGCACCACTGGAGGTGCTCTAACGGTTCCTCCTCCGCTTCACATTCTTGAGTCCCGATGTTGATTTTCGCTGCCAAGGGGTCCGACGCTTGTTGAACCGGTCGATGAAGCCTGATCTTGATTGGCCGTGCCGGTGGCTCCTCCTGCGTTTCCGCCTGCCGCTTCCTATTGGCGCGCTCCTTTGCCGCCTGGTCTGTGTCGGCTGCCTTCCCTTTGGTTGCCTTAGAGGCCAACAACTGTTGCCGTTTCGAGGCCGTTTTCTGGGTGCCTTCGGTTGTTCTTCCCCACTTCGTGGTCTTGACGGGCTCGATAGGTGGCGCCAATAGGGTGAGCCATTGCGCCACTACCGTCCATATCTTCCGACCCTCCTTGCCTCTGACAGAGTCGATGGCCGCACAGAGGCCATCTGCAATTAGTACCGGCCAGTCCATCTTCATGCCTTCATATGTTGCTATGATTAAGCCGGCCCAGTTCTGAGGCATGCACAGGGGTCGAGGGTATACATGTCCAAATTCATGGAGCACACGTGCAATCTCTCGAAATAGTGGATCTTCGCTGCCCTGTGTCCGGTAGGCCTTGCTGGCTAGAGAGCATTCCCCAAAATATTTTTGGAGCTGCTCTGGGGTAGGGTTGTCGATAGTGAAGATGCCCCCTTCCGGAAGGCCAATCAACGCATGGATGGCCTCCTTAGTGATCAGCTCCGTGTCGATTTCCTTGACTATCTTCTCCGCCTCCCGGTGCAGTGGCGCCTCCATGATTGTGAGGAAACCTTCTAACCCGTGCTGCCTTAGCCCCTTCTTGGCTGCTTCAGAGAGTGCTTGGCAGTCCATGGCTTCTTCAAGGTCAGTGAGCGCTGGTGAGGGGTGCGTTTGAGGAGGCTTTGTTTGCGTGGGTTCGCGTCTGATGATCTTCAATCGCCTGTGCTCGTTTGTGCTCCTCTGTTCGCGAAATGTGAAGGCTTCCACGCGGTGGGAGTTTTCTTGCTACATGTTGGCGCCTTTTTTCTGACTCATGCGTGTGCACGTCGTGTACTAAAATAGAATGATGTGCCATGTGGCGGCGGTTTAATATCCTATTAATAGCCCACTACGTACCTTTTCAAAGTGCATGTTCACTCCTTGTTCTTGCATGTGTCCGTTCACCCCTCGCCCTTGCATGATTTACTTTGATTGATTTGATTTGATTTGATTTGATTGTTTTTTTTTTTTTTTGGCACAAATGTTTTGGTTAATTCGCATCTGGTCCCACTGGACCCCTATCCGGATTGTGGGACTTGCCGGCCGATGGACTGCTTGCTGTCGCGTCGTTCTTGTCGTTTGCCGGCTCGTGCTCCTTACCGGCTTCGCGCTTACCGATTGCTAAACGTGTTGCCGTCTCTTCTGACTTACCGGTGTCTGGTTCTGTGTCGGCCTTTACTTGTTCAAATGGGTTTCTTGGCATGGGTCCATTGTATGGTTTGAGTCGGAACCCATTTACCCATTTACCCAGAACCTCGCCGGCGAGTGTCCCTAACTGGTAGGAACCATTGAACTCACGCGTAATCCAATATGGTCCGGTCCACCGAAACCGTAGCTTCCCCGGCATCTTACCCATCTGGGTCTGGAATACTAGTACCGGCTTACCGATTCCGAACATCTTTTTGTTCCCTTTCCGGTGAAGATCCACGAAGGCTTTCTTTTGCCGCTGCTCAAGTTCTAGGTGCATGATGCTGGCTAGCCGAGGTTCTTCCAATTCGCACAACGCAGCTAACCGGATCGCTTCAGATTCTTTCTCATTTAGGCGTTCCTGAATCTGTATTTGTAAACTCCGTACCTGGAACTCGATCGGCATAACTACCTCCAATCCGAATGCTAGGCGAAACGGTGTTGTGCGGATACTTGTCTTATATGCCGTTCGATAGGCCCAGAGTGCACTGTGTAGCTTTGTATCCCAATCCGTCCAGTTCTCATTGACAATTTTTCGAAGGATGTTCTATAGTGTTTTATTTGTTGACTCGGCTAATCCGTTGGCTTGCGGATAATAGGGAGTGCTCCATTTGTGCACCACCGCATAAAATGTCGTCAAACTTTCCACTACTTGCCCTAAGAAGTGTCCACCTTGGTCACTTATTAGCTCTATCAGACATCCATACCGGCACCAGATGTTTTCATATAAAATTTTTGCCGTGGATGCCGCGGTGTTGTCGTGTAGTGCTTTGGCTTCCACCCATTTTGTGCAATAATCCGTAGCTACAATTACGTACCGGTTTCCGGTTCTCATTGCTGGTGGTTTGAATGGACCGACAAAATCCAGCCCCCATTTCTGAAATGGTTCTAACGGTAGCACAGGCTGGTGAAGCATTCTAGCTTGTTCGGTTGGTTGGCCCATTCGCTAACATAGGTCGCATTCTTTCGCGTACCGGACTGCATCCTTCAATGTTGTCGGCCACCATAGTCCACTCTGCCATATTTTCCTTGCCGTAGCGTCTCCGGCATAATGTCCTCCAGCCACTCTGCAGTGTGCTTCGCGCAATATTATTTCCTTTTCGTCACTCCGCACTGCACGCCGCCATATGCCATCTGCGCCTCTGTGGTACAGTGTGTCCTATAATAGACAGACGTGTCAGCTTTGAACCGCTAAGCGTTTCCTTTCGTTTTTGTTCATCTCCTCTGGAGGTAAGCCGGTGCTCAGAAATTGGTGCATGTTGGTGAGCCACTTGTCTTCCTCTGCAACTGTACCATCTGTTGTTGTTTCTGTTGTAACTCTAAACAACTCTACATCCGGAAAGTCGTCTGGGACGCCGTCACTGGTTTCGCCGGAATCGAACCGGCTCAAATAATCTGCTACTGCATCTTGTATGCCGGGTCGGTGGAATATCTCGAACTCAAATTCTTGTAATAGTAACGTCCACCAGGCCAGTTTTCCGGTGAGTGATGCTTTGGACACCAAGTAAAGGAGTGCCGAATGATCTACGTGAAAGGAAAATTTCCTTCCCAACAGATAGTGTCTAAACTTGGTGACACTGTAGATCATACCCAAGGCCTCTCTTTCCGTTGTGGAATAATTACGTTCCGCTTGGGATAGCTTCCGGCTAGCATAATACACTGGCCGGTACCATTTCGGTTTTGTAAGTTGCATCAGCGCGCTCCCGATTGCGATGTCGGACGCGTCAACGAACACATGGAACTCTTTAGACCAATCCAGAGGTTGCACCACCGGTGCTTGTGACAACAGTACTTTTAGTGCCCGATAAGCCTGGTCTTTTGTGACCATCCATCGGAACGGTGTCCGATGTACCGCAGCATGCAATAGTGTGGCCAGGTCTGCCAGATACCGGAGCATTCGACTATGCCACAGAATTTGTCCTAAGAATCAGCTTAGTGCCTTTGCCGTGGCTGGTGCCAGTGCTTCCAGGATTGCTTTTATTTTGTCCGGATCCACTGCGATGCCGTCCTTGCTCACTATGTGGCCCAGTAACGCTCCGCAAGTTACTCCAAACACGCATTTTGTCGGGTTAAGGCTTAGCCGGTAAACCCTACATTTCTCCAAACATAGTTGGAGGTGCTGAAGGTGATCCCCTTCCCGACTATAAACAGCGAAGTCATCCAAGAACACCTGCATGAATGCCGGAATGAATTTTGCGAAAATCTCCATGATGATCCATTGGAAGGTGGCCGACACCGTTTTCAATCCGAACATCATCACTAAGGCAACAAAGACTCCCCATTTGGTGACAAAAGCGGTTTTCTCTTGGTCAGCGGGGTGCATCCGGATCTGATTATAGCCGTTGAAACCGTCCAGAAAACTGTACACTTCATGACCGACGACCGCATCTAGGACTCCATCCATGAATGGAAGTGGGAAGGCGTCTGTTACCGTAGCCGCATTTAATTTCCGGTAGTCGATGCAAACTCTTATCTTACAGTTCTTTTTCGGTACTACGACTATTGGACTGAGCCATGTGGCTTTCTTTACCGGTCGGATGAAGCCAACCCTTAGCAACTTGTCGATTTCTTCTTTAACTTTTGCTGCGTAATTCGGGTTCATTCGGTAACGCCGTTGCGCTACCGGTTTGGCGTCTTTACTCAGATGTATCTAGTGTTGACACAACTGAGGATCAAGTCCCCGCATGTCCTCGTAGGACCAGGCGAACACATCCCGAAGTTCTTTTAGGAGTGTGATCATTGCCATTTTGTTCTCTAGGGTCACTTCCTTGGCGATGTGCACCGGTCTTGTGTCCTCTGTGGTACCTAGGTTGACCTCTTCTAGTTGGGATGCTTTCACGCGCTGCGACACTGCCATTTCTCTTTCCAGTGCCTCCTGTGCTTGCCGTAATTCCCGGATTGCTTCTTTATCCCGTTCCTCGTCGGTCTCGTCCGGTTGCAGGATGTACGATGATACTGCTTTGGCTACATCAATCTCGAACAGAGTTACGATCTTCGGATTTTCCTGTAAGTATTGATCGACCTCTTCGTCCGCCAATCCTTCCAGCATGTTGACACATTCCGCATATAGCGGCGTCAATTCCTTGCCGGTATCGGACCGTGGTTGAGTCGGTACTCGTACTTTTGCTTTTCCACGTCGGAACGTAATTATATTCTTCCTCCAGTTTTGCTTAATGTGTGTTTTTTTTAACCAAGGGCGTCCCAACAATAGTGGGTAAGCTCCCTGAGCCTGTAGCTGGAAAACTACTATGGAAATGCGGAATGTGTGACCCCCGATGGTCACTTCCAGATCACGTATTAACCCGGTCGACCGTACTGAGCTTGTGTCCGCCATTCGAAGCCAAAATAGGCATGGTTCCTAGTCATAGATTCCTAGAGTGTTACACGTTTGGAGACTGATCACGTTCACGCCGGATCCTCCATCGATAATTGTGCCAGGTAGCTCTTTTCCTTCACAATGGTTGTGATTGCCAGACTACTCGTGTCTACCACTGCCGGTCCTTCCTCCAGATTTGAAAAGAATGTCGGAGCCAATGGTGTGTCAGCTATCATCCTTCCTGTCTTCAGTCCTTCCGTGAAGCATGGTACCAGTTGCAATAGCCGGCCTAACGGCAACGTTATTTGGCATTCTTGCAACGCCTACCATGTTGGGTTTTCGGGCTGCCCCGGGCCGGTGAGCTCTTCGGCATTCTCCTTTTGTTGTTCGAACTCTACCGCATTCCGCTCGTTTGCCCACTTCACCCATTCGGTTGCCTGCTTCCGGATGGCTTCTTGAGTTTCCCACTCCGTGGCTTTGCCCTTTGATCTTGTAGTGACTTGTTGTATGTCTGCAACTTCCGTGTCTACCATGTTTACCGCTGGTTGCTTGTTGTAGCTCTTCGCCAAACATTGATTACTATAGTGGCCTTCTTGCCGGCAATAATAGCAGTACGGCTTCCGGGTGTTGCTGGATTCAGCGTGTGTGCTTGGTGGAGGTCCAGGGGTAAGTGCTTGGTTTTGGTCTGGTTGGCTGCTCGGAGCACCCTTTTCCGGTTCCCGTGGATGACCCCCCTTTTTGTTGAAATGACGTTTCTTATTGAAATTCTTTTTGTTGCGGTAACCTTGTCGGGGATGGTCGTCATACTTGCCATAGTCGTCCCGTCGTTAGTTGTAACTAGGGGAGTGATCCCGGTTGTATCTCTCATACCGTCCATTATAGTCCCGGTATCTATCTTGTCTGTCATACCGGTCATAAGCGTCTCTTCGATCGCTGTACCGGACATCTTGTGCCGGCCGGTAGTGCTCCTCTCGCCGCCAGCGTTCTTCTTCTTCCTCCCGGTTGCTTCGTGGTTCAATTTGCCAGACCGGTGGTGCTTGCCGATTTAACAAGTGTGCCGAATGTCTGACATTTAGGCATGTCGTACATTGAACTGCTTGCCGGAAACAGAGGTCCTCATCTGTCGGTAGTGCACGTTGAAGTACGCCCATGGTTAGCCATGAACTTGAGTTTTCCATTTCCCGAACTCTGTCGATCACTTGATCTATGCTGCTGGTCCGGAAATCAATGACGGTGCACACCGTTCGTAAGGGTTCCCGGAGTGCTACTAAGAATATGGCCTTTGTTTCTTCCTTCGGCGGTGTCCGGCTGAGCTGACTGTGGATCCGCTGGAACCGGATGACAAACTGTTGAATGTTCTCCGTTGGTTCCTGCCGGATACTGTAAAATAAGCCTACCATTTCCCGTTGGTCCATCTCCTTGTGAAAGAAATGGAAGAACTTTGTTTTTAATGTTTCAAATGTGGGGATGGTGCTAGGATCTTGTGTTCGGTGCCATCTGGCGGCCGGTCCCTCCAACGTCATGCCGAACTCTGCCCTTTTTTAGCGTTCCTCTTCAGTTGCATTTAAGCGTTGGGACACATGGTTTGCCTCCCAGGTCTGTTGAAACGCATGGACGTGGGCTTCCGCGTCCGGATCATCTCGGTATCTGGGATATTGGAACAGCATATCGTCGTCTGGTGTCGGTACACGGGCTCGTGGTGTCGGTGATCTTTCCTCCTCCTCTGTCGGTGTCGAAGGTTTGTCCCGCTCCTTTGTTGTTGTTGGAGGCCTCTCCTCCGCGACTTCCGGTGTCGGAGGTCTCTCGTCCTCGACTTCTGGTTCTGGTTCCGGAGTGTGCTCGATTTCTGGTGCCGGAGGTTCCAGCGTTGTCAATTCTGGTTTCGGTGTCGGCAAAGTATCCGACTCCTCATCCTCCGGTCCGTCTGGGGTTTCGTTACTGCTGCGGTAGTTCGTCTGCGCGCTGTATTCCTTGTCTGAACCTGATTCAAATGCTGAAAATGCTTCGGATTCACCTTTGCCCGTTGCCAATGCCTAGAGAAGGGATTCCACTTCTCGGAGGCTGCTTAGGCTGCTTCCTTCGTCCGGGTAGTCGTTTTATTGTAAACGAAGTGACTCCTTGGCCACTCTCCGGATCACTTTGGAAAATGAGCGATCCCCTCTGATTTCTTCTGCTGCTTGCTGGAAAGCCTCTCGCTTCCTCAGCCATTCAGCAAGTCTCCTTGCTCACTCCGTAACCGGGTCGTTCGTTGGTCGCTTCATCCATTCCCGTCGTTGTTCGCTACGATTGTGTAGGAATCGTGGTCGCCAAAAATTGTGTTAATCCTTAGGGCCAAACAATGGCCTAACACAGGGTGTCTATGAAAGACACTTCACCAAAGGGGTGTTAAGGCGAGATAACTTAAGACACAACAATTAATCAGACTTAATTGGCTACTTAGCAATATGGCATTAACTTAATACACGTGTAAGATATAACAATTAATACAGAACGGTAATCATACGTGAAGATAAAACAAGAAGCTTATATTAATTCTCCGTTAAAGTTTTACATTGTAACCGGGCCTTTATATAGGTCACCGGTGTTGCGTACAAAATGGTGCCAACTAGCACCTATTCGAAACTGGTCTGGATCCGGATCGGCATACTGATTCCGGTCCATCCGTTCACTACTTAATTATAATCTATTCTACTTAATTAAAATAGATTCCGAATAACAATCCCGTTCACATTCTGGTCTTTAACTCCTTTGCCGACCGGGTAACATTTGTTATTGTGGGCATGTGCAAGACATTCTTGATGGAAGTTTGTTTGCCTTCTTTCCCGAATGGGATGTGTGGTGTCATCTCCCGTCTTTATAAAGCCGGGTCGATCGGGTGTGCGCAAATCACTGAACCACTCTTCGTGGGATGTCATGTGATGTGAGGCACCAGAATCGACGAACTACATGTCTTCCAAGTTGGAGGTTCTCGTGGAGTCGGAGGCCGACATAGAGTTCACTCTATGTCTCATTACGAATAGTCCATTGTAGTCATCGTATTTGGAGTTGGTGACGTAGTTTGTGAGTTGTCGGCTTGTCGAATTCGACTCACTTCTCTTTTTCTGACACTTCGCTTCGCAATGGTCGATTTTACCACAATAGGTACAAGTAATTGGCCACGTTTGCCGACCTTGTTTGGCATGGAAGCTCCCCCTTCTTCCAAAGGTTCCTCAATGGCTTTCGTCTTTTTATCGAAGGTTTGAGTTCCCTTCGTTTGATGGGTCGAATCGACCTCTTCTACCACCTCGACCTCGTCCTTGGCCACCATCCGAATTCGAGACGAACATTTTAGCTTCCGACATCTTGCTTTTGGTTCGAACATGTTCTCTTCGACCAATAGCATTGATTGAAGAGGTTAAAGAACAAAAGAGGGTTTTCCCTTGGTAGGATAGCCATCCTTAACAAGTTGAATCGTTGTGCGAGGCCACCCAAGCATACTTGAACCATCTCGTCTTCGTCGACGTTTATGTTGATGGAGCCAAGCGAGTCACAAATGCTCTTGATCTTGACGGTGTAATCCGACACAGACATATCTTTGTGTTGTATGTTGTTCAACTCTTGCCGGAGTTGAAGCTTGCGAGCGGTCATGTTGGAGGCAAAATGTTTCTTTAAGTTCGCCCACGCTTCTTTAGGCGTCTTGGCGTCTCAAATGTGGCTAAGCTTGTGCTCGTGGATACATGTTTCCAAGGAACATTACCCGACTCGCTCCTTGCTCCCACATTGGGTAGTTGGCGTTTGTGATGTCAGGTTTGGTTTCGAGTGTGTTGTTGATGTAGCTCCAATACCCTTTGCCGACAATGTATTGGTTCATCTTGTACTGCCAAGATGAATAAGTGCTCCGGTCTAGCTTTTCACTAGGGAGCGAGCTACCCATTTGTGTGTTCATGTTGATGTATTATCTTCCTTTTTCGTTTTTCTTCCTTCGGTCACGTAAACGTGCTACATAGCGTCACTAGGGTAGTGGATAGCCGGAATTTGTCGTCGACATTTCGAACACACAATCACGAAGAGTAGGGTGGGCTTAGTAGATTTGCTAAACACCACACACTTTGATGCCATGTTAAGAATTAGGTAATTAACTACGGGTTAATTAGTACCTAATTATGTTATTAAGCTAAGCGGAAGATTAAGTGATATGTGTGTGTATGTGTGTGAGAGGAAGAGAGAGAAGAATTTAACACTATGAACAACGAGACAAGATGGGGGATGATTAACTATATTAAAAGCATCATCAAATACAAAAATACCTACAATGAGGTATATATACATTTCATGTGCAAAGGTGCACATGTGTGAGTAGAATATAGGTACAACCGTGTAAGTCCTATATTAAATGAACATGGGAGTGGAGGATCTACAATGTATCCCACTCAAGTACAAAATCCTATTTAAGGCTTTAAGGTGAACACACTAACTAGATTCTATCCAGGTAACTACTAAGTTACGTGTGTTGACTAAACGACTAAACTAAGTTGAGCTTAATATCTCAACAATTTTTCTTGCATGGGGCGCAGACCAGAAGGCATGCAGCCAAGACGAGCCAGAACAAAGGACCAACTGCAGCAGAGGATCAGAAGGGGAGTGTTGAGTAACAAGGTCAACATGCCGAATTGGCTAAAGGCCGAATACTGGATCAGCTGAAGACGCTGAAAGAAGGATCAGTTGAAGAATCCGACAACCGGATCGGGTAGGACCCAACAAGCCATTAGAGGCCTATATTCCTATTTTGGAAATAGGAATGTAATAGGCAATTAGTGTCAAATGCTCTTAAATGAGCATTCATTTACTTGTCGATACTTGTGTCAGCCCACTGTCAAGGCTTGTATAAAAAGTGCTCACTGAGCACATTGTGATGTACGGAGTGTTATTTTTTAATATAGTTTTGTTTTCTGCTCTCTCTCATATACTGTGTACTACATTCTCTTCGTTCGATGGGTCGAATCGACCTCTTCTACCTCCTCGACTTCGTTCTCGGCCACCATCCAAATTTGAGAAGAACATTTGTCCTTCTGATGTCTTGGTTTTGGTTTGGACGTGCTTCTCTTCAACCAATAGCATTGATTGAAGGTCGAAGAACGAAGGAGGATTTTCCCTCGCCAAGATTGCCGTCCTCAACGAGTCGAATCGTTGTGCGAGGCCGCTTAGGCATACTTGAACCATCTCGTCTTCGTCGACGATTATATTGATGGAGCCAAGTGAGTCGCAAATGCTCGTGATCTTGGCGGTGTAGTCCAACACAGACATATATTTTTGCCGAATGTCGTTCAACTCTTGTCAGAGTTGAAGCTTTCGGGTGGTCGTGTTGGCGTCGAACATTTTCTTCAAGTTCTCCCACGCCTCTTTAGGCAACTTGGCATCTTGAATGTGGCTAACCATGTGGTCGTGGACACATGTTGCCAAATAATACATGACTCGACTCGCCGCTTGCTCCCATGTTGAGTAGTCGGCGTTCTTTGGGTCGAGTCAATTTTCTTGTGCATCGTTGATATAACTCCAATACCCTTGGCCGACAAGGTATTGGTTCATCTTGTACTCCCAAGATGAATCATTGCTCCGGTCTAGCTTTTCATTGTTACCCTGTACGAGATGTACGGAGAGTCAAGTGTGATGAGCGAGGGTCGAATGTTATCATGATGTTGTGTATGTGTAGGGGGCATAAATGTAATTGTGAGTCTATACGTATGTGAACACATGCACACGTGTGTGCATGTGGATGGATACGAGGAGGTGTGAGTGAGTGTCCAATATGAATGCTCGAGGGGGCTTACACCCCTATGTATCTACCCCCTCTTGTACTATTTAACCCCTTATGGGGAATGAATGAAACATGAATAACCATTTCTCTCTCTCTCTCTCTCTCTCTCTTTGACATCTTTCTCTCTCTCCCCCCTTAACATTGAACCCCCTTGAGAGGGGGGTGGAGCCATTCTAGGCACCACCCCCCACCCCGCAATGCTTCTCAATGCTTGTCTTGCATCTTCATGATCTCTCACCATCATACCATTCATCATCTCCACAATTACACAATGTCTATCTTCATCATCAATCATCATCATTATCATTCTCATTAACCCTAACCCTAAAAACCTACAACACCTTTTGGCAACCATGATGGCGACCCCCCTTTGGAGACGGAGTCGAAGAATGATACGTGGCGATGCAAGTCAATAATGACAAAATATGCAAGAAATGGTGATGGTGATTGAAAGCCGTCAAGGAATGCAACAGGGTGATGTTGTGCGCAAGGAAGATGAAGAATGTTACGTGGTGATGATCTGCAAGAAATGGAATCGACAACAATATGCAAAAAATGGCGACCATGATGTGCATGAGAAGCAAGAAATGACAGATTGATTATCAGTGCCATGATTCTGATACAAATTAATGTCTATACAAGTGTATTTTGTTTGACATGTGATTGGTCTTTTTGGCTTGGATCTGATCGCAAAGAAAGAAGAAAAAAGCGAGGGAGAAATAAAGCCTATGATCTATGCGAGACCCAACCACCACATGTTGTATCTTCCAAAGATGCGAGAGTGCATTTCTATCCACATATGACCGGACACACATGGCCAGAAAGCAACCAACTGGACCAAAGGGAATTGTTGGAACAAAGATGGAGAAGGCAATTAAGAAAGCGAAAGAAATACAAACCGATGCGGAAAGACACGACTAGTCAAATGGCCCGGAACAAGGAACCAGAAGTACAACCAAATGGGCAGAACTCGCCGGAATGGCCGGACAACGGGCAAGAGTGGCCGGAGTGACTGGATAGCAGCCAAAGTGTCTAAGTGGCCGGACAACAGTCGGAGCAACCGTAGAGAGGTCGGATGGCCGAATAACGGCCAGACAGCGGCTGAAGAGCAACCGGGCAACAGTCTGCGCGGTTGGAGAGCGGTCGGAAGGGCCGGAAACTGGTCGGAATAACCGGATGCAGACAGGCGACCAGGACGACGGACCGGACGCACGACCGGAAGACAACAGACAAATGGCTGGGACAATAGCTGAACAACAATAGGAGTGGCGGCAAATAATCAGTGGCGGCAGCGAAAAATTGGCGACGAAGATGGTCGGACAACAAACAGCCGAGTAAAAGCGGTCAGACAAATGACGATGCCAAACAATGGCAGAAATGGCTGGACGAACCGGACAGATGAGCGGACGGGATGGACAAGCATCAGATAGCCGACGACCGGACAGACGGCGGGAGGAAGACTGGAATCGACGGACACGCCGGACAAAGCGACAGATGATGGCCGGAATAGCAAACATCGAATGGTTGTAGAGGCGGCCGAAAAGACACGACCAGAAGGGCCGAAGACAGAGACGGCAACCAATTGACAACCGATAGACAACAACGGCTAGACACAGCCGAACCGCGGCCAGAACGGAGGCCGGAAGAACGACCGGATAGATGGCCAAATATTGACGAGTGAATAGAGTGGTCATGCGACGAATCTCGGCCAAAACAGGTAGCCGACTGGAGACTGGCCGGACAGGCCTAGCGACGACGAGAAAGGGAGATGGTGATGACCGACACAGAGATGAAAGGCGTCGGGACGATGAATAGCAACGACCACAGAAGCGACAACAATGAATATAGAAGGACGGAAACGACGACGGCAACACAAAGAAGGAGATGACGTGCAAGCAAAGGGAGAGTGAAGGTCGCGTTTCCTCCCTACCCCGAAACGCAAAAACAGAACAAGGACGAAGTGGAAGAAACAGAGATAGAAGAAGAAAGAGAGAGGAGGAAAATGGAACACAAGAAGGAAAGAAGAGGGGTATAGAAGAAGAAGAAAAATAGACAGAGAAAAGAAGAAGAGAAGCGGGAAACGAAAGCAGAAAGAAGTAGAAAGAGATGAGGGATACGCACAAGAGAGAGTGTAATAACGGACCACAACAATAACCTAGAGATAAAGACGAAGTCGGAGCATTACAAAAACAAGAAGACAGGAATGGATAAAGACGAAATTGAAGCAGAAGATAGGACGGGAAGAAAAATAGAGAAAGGGCAAGAGAGAATGATAGGGGTATGGAACATAAATTTAAAACATGAGGGTATTTGATAATATTTCAAAAACAAAGGGTAGCAACCTAAAATGTCATAAACTTGAGGGCACCAACGAAATTGTAAAAACTCATCCACCTAGAGAAATGGATGTGATCAACAACGACAACTCACACAAAATTAAAGGAAGAACACACATACACACAACGTGCTTTTGGACCCATGATGAAGTCCGTAAGCTGACAGAACGAGAATGTTTGTGTCGCGGACGATTTGCTGACCGACAAAGATGTTCGAGTCAAGCATTCCGATCGAGGGAGTCGATTGTTGAAAGGACCGATGGAAGTTCCGGTCGAAGAAATATCATCATCAAGGCATGTGGGATCGACGTGCAAGGCACTTTCCCACGAGCGTGCCATATTGTGTTACCCTGTACGAGATGTACGGAGAGTCAAGTGTGATGAGCGAGGGTCGAATGTTATCATGATGTTGTGTATGTGTAGGGGGCATAAATGTAATTGTGAGTCTATACGTATGTGAACACATGCACACGTGTCTGCATGTGGATGGATACGAGGTGTGAGTGAGTGTCCAATATGAATGCTCGAGGGGGCTTACACCCCTATGTATCTACCCCCTCTTGTACTATTTAACCCCTTATGGGGAATGAATGAAACATGAATAACCATTTCTCTCTCTCTCTCTCTCTCTTTGACATCTTTCTCTCTCTCCCCCCTTAACATTGAACCCCCTTGAGAGGGGGGTGGAGCCATTCTAGGCACCACCCCCCACCCCGCAATGCTTCTCAATGCTTGTCTTGCATCTTCATGATCTCTCACCATCATACCATTCATCATCTCCACAATTACACAATGTCTATCTTCATCATCAATCATCATCATTATCATTCTCATTAACCATTAGGGAGCGAGCTACCCATTTGTGTGTTCATTTTGATGTACTGTCTTCCTTTTTTGATTTCCTTCCCTTGATCACGTACTCCTTTTGGACAAGTAAAACCTTAGATTGGTTGTTGCTTGATCCACATTATGTAATGGAACTCTATGATGTTTCTCGAAGATATTTATGTTCATGTTGTTGTTCTATGATGGAAAATATTTCATGTTTATTATGTTGTTTTGTGAGACTATTAGTTACTTTGTGACTGTGAATATGTTGGTGTTTTCTGATGTTGCAGAGTCTGAAGGGTTTGAATCTATTGCTCCTAAGGCCAATGGGAGTGTTTAGAGGGCCACATCTTGAAAGTAGATGTAGCAACTGACACAAATGATCTAGTCACGCAAGTTGATCAAGCATGTTGCACTGATGATTTGATTTTGCACATAGATGCAACATGTGATACCAGTGGGCTGATATCGACCAGATTAGTATCTACTTGCACGGAGCCAATGACTAAGTCGACAACACAAGAGCATCAGAATGTGAAGCCAGGCCCAACACAGTCAATCAGGGGTTTGAAGAGGAAAAGGACACCAATTGTGCCGACAGAACCTAAGTTGATTGAAATTGATCGTGTGCTACCAGTAATTGGTGTAACAGAGGCTCAGTTACAGGAATGGAAACCTAAACTATTAGAATTCAAAAGAAGAGGCTTGATCTTGGTGTTTGATAAAGTCCTAATGAGTGTTGTTACCAGTTAGGAACATTGTCTACTCTCGGTCCTTTGAGGTAGACTTCAAGGTGATTGTGGTGCAAGGAATAGATCCGTATGTGCGTGAATCGTAGCTAGCTGACAAAGCAAAGCGTATCGTTTGGGTGTGAAGGGAGACGGCTACAACCGAAGCTCACCAATGCATGATCTCATATACACACTTACCCTACACTTACTAGCCCACAGTTACAACAAAGTACAACACCTAATTAGTAGACAACTTGCACCGACAAGGAAATCAGAGAAGATAGTACTATATTACAGAAGGTATCTCTCCAAATACACGCTAGCTTTTTATAGAGGATTTATGCCCTTTATATAAACAGGGCTTTTAGTCCGTTATGCTCCTTGTGTGAACCATTACATGTGTTTCTTTAACGCTTGTAATAATATATTCTATTCGTTTAAGCGTTACGTCCGGCGGTTACCATTCCGGCGGACAACACCTGGCACGTCGGACCCATCCCTCTCCTCATCATTCAAAATGTCCAGGATGTTCGGCTCCATCCGTACGACATGGTCCGGAGACGGCGTGATGTCCGTAGGTGCTTCATTGTTCGGCTCGACCGGCTCATCCAATTGTGTGTCGTCCACTTCACGATCATTGAGGAGCTCTATTGGGCAACAAAAACAACACCACATGTATTCGTAAAGAAATTTTGCCGTGGATGCCGCCGTATTATCCCGTAACTCTTTTGCTTCTACCCACTTAGTGCAATGATCCATGGCTACGAGAATATACTTATTGCCGGTGTATGTTGTTGCCGGCGTAAAGGGACCGACAAAATCCAGACCCCATTTCTGGAATGGATCCAGTGGAAGAACCGGTTGGTGTGGCATCCTTGCGAGCTCCGTAGGTTGCCCCAACCGTTGACATAGATCACACTGACTACAGTACCCTCTACATCACCTTCATCGAGCGTTACGCGTGGATCTTCCCGATGAAGAAGAAGAGCGAAGTGTTCTCCCACTTCCAAAAGCTCAAGGGCCAAGTCGAAAAAGAAACCGGTCGGCACATTCGATGCCTACGATCGAATGGAGGCAAGGAGTACTTCTCTGATGAATTCACCTCCTACCTCCAAAGTGAAGGCATTCAGAGAGAATTCTCATGCCGACACGCACCCCAACAAAATGGAGTCACCGAAAGGAAGAATCGGCAAATACTCAAGGTAGTACGGGCCATGTTACATGAGAAGCACATGCCTAACTTCTATTGGGCTGACGTGGCATCCACGGCTATCTATCTCATGAACTGGTGCACCACTAATGGAGTGCATGAGCTAACTCCATACGAGCTTCTTGTCGGAAGGAAGCCGATCCTATCGCACCTCAGGGTGTTCGGAAGCATTGTGAATGTACGCATCCCGAACGAACAACGACAGAAACCCGACGCGAAGTCGGAGAAATGTATCCTCATAGGATACTTGTCTGAGAAGAAGGCATACAAGTGCTTCAACCCCTCGACCCGAGCGGTTCGGATAAGTCGGGATGTAGTCTTCGACGAATCGGCATCATGGTACCCATACGAGCTTCTTGTCGGAAGGAAGCCGATCCTATCGCACCTCAGGGTGTTCGGAAGCATTGTGAATGTACGCATCCCGAACGAACAACGACAGAAACCCGACGCGAAGTCGGAGAAATGTATCCTCATAGGATACTTGTCTGAGAAGAAGGCATACAAGTGCTTCAACCCCTCGACCCGAGCGGTTCGGATAAGTCGGGATGTAGTCTTCGACGAATCGGCATCATGGTATAAGCCTGATTCGACTCCACCCGGCCCGACCGAGGAAGATTTGAACGTCAACTCAGAGGATGATATTCGGCCAAGCCCTTCACCAAAGGACTGCCCAAGCTATACCGAGCTAAGTGGACCACCAAGCACGTCGCGGCCAAGTACAACCTCGGACAAAGGTAAAGGTAAGATGCCCGAATACGAAGTCGATCACCCCGACGACAGTGATTCGGATGTGTCGGCTCCCTCACTAGATAGTGAGTTTGGTGTACCCATCATGCGGACACCAGGAGTAAAGAAGGTGCTCACATCGGCGAGAGAAAAACTTCGACGTTCTTCTAGAGGGAAGAATCTCGTTGCTCGTCTTACCTACAACGGGTACATGGCCCATCATTATGCCTTTGCGATGAAGGTGGAGGAAAAGAGCCTGAGAGCTCTACAAAAGTGACTCGTGACCCACGATGGGTGAAAGCAGTCGACCCAAGCCTTCGTCATAGGCTTGAGGGAGAGGAACCGAAATTGCCACGAAAATACTGACGCAAGCCGCACAGAAGCCGACATCGAATGTCGGACAACGCTGAAAGCAAAACTAGATGTCGAACACATCACACTTGAGCTTGAGGGGGCGTGTTGAGAGATCAAGCTCAACTTAAGTTTAGTTAGTTAGTGAACTATGTAACTTCGTAGTTACCTAGATAGAATCTAGTTAGAAGTGTTGATTATAACGCCTTAAATAGGACCTTGTACTTAAGTGGGATATTCTAGATCCTCCACTCCTAAGTACATTTAATATAGGACTTACACTTTTGTACCTATATTCTCCTCACACATGTGCACCCTTGCACATGAGATCTATATATACCTCATTGTAGGTATTTTTGTATTTGATGATGATAATACTAATTTAATATAGAATTAATCATTCCCCATCTTGTGTTGCTCATAAGTGTACTTCTCTCTCTCTTCCTCTCACGCATATCACCTAATCTTCCGCTTAACTTAATCACATAATTAGGTACTAATTAACCCTTGCCTAATTACCTAATTATTAACACACCTCAACAGAATGGAGTTACTGAAAGAAAGAACAGGTCACTCATGGAAATGGCGAGGTGTATGGTCAAAAGTCAAGCTTTACCACATAGTTTCTCACTTGAGGGTGTCATGTGTGCAACATATGTACTTAACAAGTGTCCCACTATAACATTGCACTCTATCACCGCATATGAAGCTTGACATGGCCAAAAGCCATTTGTTGCTCATCTGTGTGTTTTTGGTTGTTTGGCATATGCATTAGTGCCTAAACAACAACACAAAAATTTGGATGATAAAGTAGTGAAATGTATTTTTGTAGGATACAGTTCTAAAAGTAAAGGCTATCATCTGTATCATCCACAATCTAAACGCATTTTGGTTAGCCGTGATGTTGTTTTTGTGGAGGATGCAATTCAGTGACTTCTTTCATGTACTAAGGAGACATCAGTTAGCTCTAGAGATGTGTATGACACTTTGTTGCCTCTTTTTACAAGTGGACAATTCAGTGTTGGCCCACTAGAGGCACCTTCTCAGCCCTTGGAAGCTACTCATAATGATGCACATCATTCCATTTGATGCAAATCATTCTATTTCTGATGTAGACTTACATGATGAACTTATTAATGAGAGGGCTGATATAGAGGAGGCAAAGGTTGTGCCTAAATGGCTGTTGCAGACTTTACGAGACAACAAATTGGATTTTCCTTTGTCATACCGTACTCATTCAAGTTATCATAGTGCTTCTTTTGCATCAGATTGTTATGTTATGGCAACCTCTAGTCTTTGTGATGACAATGAGCCTGTTTCTTTTGATGAAGCACAAAATTCTGAAAATTGGATGGCTGCTATGCAATCAAAATATGATGTTATTATGAAGACTAGTACATGGTCTTGATGTGACCTGCCTCCTAGCAAGAAGACTATTGGCACTAAGTGGGTATATAAGCTGAAGCGTAAACTTGATGGAACAATTGACAGGTATAAGGCTAGGCTTGTTGCGAAAGGTTTGGGGCATTTGCATCATTATTTGGCCATAAATAGGCCATAAACCACAAATCCTAGAATCTCTAAAAATACAATGATACTTGAATTCACAAAACAATAATTTGGGATGCATCCAATCAACATAAACACAATTACATATTGACTATGATTGAGCCAATCAATATATCGGTGAAAATCCAACAAACATAAAATCGTACATAATCCACGAACATAATATAAAGTTTTTAAAGAAGAAATGTAATTGAGCTTTCAGCACATACATTCTCCATGAAACAAAGAAAAGGGCATATGTGTAATTTTAATGAAACAAGGGGCCTAAGAAAACACGTAAGAGTTTTGTGTCTAAATATGTATGTAATAATAGAGCGAGAGAAAGGCATTATTTCGAAGATATGCCTGAATAGGTAGGGGTATGGTATAAATATATATATCCTACAGATCCATATTCTTCTCCTTCTTCTCATACGAGTTTTATTTAACACAGGATTAATGGTGGATCGGAGGAACCAATCGATTCTGATTCTACAACTGAAAAACGTGTAAGTCTTCTCTCCAAACGCTGTGCTTTTTACAAGGAAAAGAAGAAGACAGAGAGAATATTAATAATCATCAAGCTTTGGGTTTTCAAAGACCCAAAAGATTTCTTATGCGGAAAAGTTGAAAAGAAGAAGAGATTAAATTTAGTCATAATTTAAGGCCAAGACCTCTTTTTGTTCTGGGTCAAGAAGAAATTCAGAAAAGAAAGAGAGGTTAAATCAACCATTGGGTCAAGAAATATTGATGGAACTCAAGCTCTGGATCAAGAATGCAGAATTAAAGCCAAACTTTTGGTGAAGAGAGAGAGAGAGAGAGGTTAAAGGAAGGTTTGGGTTCAAGAAGATTGTTTCAAATTTTGGTCAAGAGAAAAGTTATGCAATATAAACATATATAGAACAAGCTTCGAGTAAAGACTAAAATCAGTATGATACTTGGATTCAAATTGAATTTCACATACAAAAATAACGATAAAATCAAGCTTTTGGTCAAAAGCTAAACTTACGTACAAGATTTTGGATCAAGAACTCTCAAGGTTTTGGGTTAAGGACAAAAGTTTCCATACAAGGAAAAATTAATATCAAGTGTTGAGTCAAAGAGGAAAAATAACGATACAAATTAACAGAATGATACAACAAAGCAATTGACAAGACCAACATAAAGAAAGATTAATAAGAGGATATTACAAAGAGATTAACAATACCATATAAAGAGATATCAACCTTTGGGTCAAAGATCAAAATTTTGATCATACATAAATATATAAACATTTATGGCCAGCAGAGATGCTATTTCAAGTAGTTCTAATGTGGAGACTTCACCCCTTCTACAAGGGAGATCTAGTGAGGATGAAGAAGAGCCCATCACCAATAGGCCTTCTTCACCAAGAAGAGGGCGACTTTCTAGGCTCATAAGGCTAATGAGCGGCACTGGTGCCAGTGCCAGAAACACTGGGAGAGGAATAATGAGAGAACCATCAGTTCTTGTGAGAGAGACTGCGGCAGAGCATCTTGAAGAAAGACAGAGTGATTGGGCTTACTCTAAGCCTATTGTTATATTAGACCTTCTCTGGAACCTTTCCTTCGTCATTGTCGCCATTGTGGTGCTTATCCTGAGTAGGATTGAAAGACCCAGTAATCCTTTGAGGCTGTGGATTGCAGTTTATGCCGCCCAATGTTGTGTTCATATGGCTTGTGTTTGTTTAGAGTATAGGCGGCGCCAACAGCGGTCCATTAATGCTAATACTAGTAGTGCTGCTACTACTACTACTACTACTACCACCACTAATACCAATGTGGAGAGGCCCCCAAGGATCAGCGAAAATGATGATGGTGATGAGACTTTTGATGAATTCAGATCCACCCGGATAAGGTTAGTGTTTCAGTTTTTTCTTTTCTTTTCTGTTAACATATTAGATTTTTCTGTTTCAAAAATAGGAAAATTTCATATTATATTAATTTAACTTATTTGAATATGAGTCACTCATACATACATATGGCATATATATGGATATGCGCGTGTACATATAGATATGCGTGTATACATATAGATATGCATGTGTACGTGTATGTTGTGTTAACCAAATATTAAAATCAATGAAATGATTTCCCATAAGCAAAAAGTTTACTTGAAAGCCAGCCATATTTTATACATGGATGCCCTCTTATCATTAAACTAAACTGGGATATAGAATCCCAAACAGTTATAGAAAAGAAGATAAATAGACCATGAAATTGGAGAATTACCAAACCCAAACTTCCAGATCCAGTTAAATCTTTGTGAATGTACGTCATATTTATATTGAACTCAAATGCTCTTTAACAATGCCTTTTTCACCTGCACCACAAATTTTACATATTTATAGACTCAAATATCATAATACAAGATGAATTCATAACTCATTTTTTAAATTGATTTTACCACAATCATAGAAAGTGGATGGAATCAGCTAAGATGCATTTCTTGTTTATTTGGTTGAGTCTTGAAGTTCTACAGGATGAAGTTCTAATGCTTTTGTATCGACTTTTCTAGGATTGTAAAACGGATAGAATCAGCAAATACCTCTTTCTCATTTATCTGGTGGATTATCGGCTTCTATTGGACAACCACAGGAACCCAGCCTCATGATGCACCACTTTTGTTTTGGTATGCTAGTATGCCATATTTAATCACCAATATTATGTAGCTAAATACTATGTAATAGATATTTTGTTCATTTATTTATTGGAATTCAGTTTCTGTCATTGGATTTTGACAGGCTTTGCGTGGGATTTCTAGCGTTTGATGTCTTCTTTGTAGTCTTCTGTGTCTCTTTGGCGTGCATAATAGGGATTGCTGTATGTTGTTGTTTACCATGCATTATTGCCATAATGTATGCAGTAGCAGAGCAGGTAATGTATATATGTGTATTTGTAATTAATAACACATTAGTAATTTGGTAATAAGCTATAATTTCCATGAAGGAATAGAAAATTGATTACCAATTAATCAACACCAATTCAGTATAAATTTGCTTTTTCCATAAAATCAATGGCAAATTGGTTTTAGCCTTGAAATCAGAGTATCTTTTAAGTAAATTTGGATATTTATAACAATTTCTTGTGCGATTTTCCCAAAACTTTATCACATGTAAAGATGATGTTGAAATGAAATTTTGTCACATGATTTTGTTTTGCTTTGTATTTATCATCTTGAATGATGATGCCAATAGGAAGGTGCTTCAGAAGAAGACATCGATTTATTGCCGAAATATAAGTTTCGACAAAGTGGGAGCTACATGAACACTGGAGATGTAATGAGGTCATCTGGTGGAGTAATGAGCCCAGTTGATTCCACATCTGGTGCTCCTGCAGAACGCGTTCTTTCCGCTGAAGATGCTGTATGAGTACATAATCCCTAAGCTTAACGTTTTCTATATTTTTTATGTTTGTTCTTTGGTTTTTTGGAGTATCTGAAATTTCTTATGTTTTTCCTTGTATACTTTATTTCCTGTCTTTAGCATGTGTATTATTATCATTGAGATTGAGATACTGAAATATGTGATTATTGAATCTTTTTTTTCCGGAAACATAAACATCAGCGATAACTTGAAATCCCAATAATCAATACTAGCATTCCTTGGAATCAAAAGAGATATTTCTGAATCCCGTCTTCCTATCTATGAAGTGATCAGTCAAACGGGTAAAAGCATTTCATCTTGACCTTGAAAACATTGATACAGAACACTGCTCCTGAGAGCAAATCTTAGATTATCATCTTAAAATATCTTGTCAGTACATAGCTGATATAAAGTTTTAAATTAAATAGTAGATTATCGATGATATTTTCATTGCAGAGAATACAAACTATAAACAAGGAACCTAGTTCTTATCCATGCCTACACAGTCAGTCACATGGCAGCATTTTTGAAAACATTGGCAAAATATTCAAATAAGCATTTTTCCCAGCAAAATTATTTAGGTAGTGAGTTTGGGATTACATATGAGCTCATCCTAGCAAAAGTTTTTTTGTGTGCACAAACTTAAAACTTTCCATAATGATAACAATACTCATACTCTCTGTTCACACTAGGTCCCAAAAGCTAGAGAATGTGATATTTTAAAATTGTGTGATTTAATGTCATGTATATGAGCATGTTATCCTTAGTTTTAGTGTGTCATATGATGTGAATTTCAAGGGAGTCCAAGTCATAGTTTTTTGTACTTAAGATAGCCATGTGGAGTTGTCATAAAAAATTATCTATACTCCATCCAAATTGTTTGTGGAGATGATAATGTCATGATAGACTTTAGAAATCATGGCGCTGTGCAAACACGATTACAGTTTCTTTGACATGTCTCATGTTTCTTTGTTTTTTCCCCTTTTTTAAGCGTTTCTTTTTTTACACATTCTTTCTACCATTGTTTTTAGTTTTGATCATACGAAAATGGAAATTTATGTGACACCCTTTTTCATTCATGTTTGCTTGCAAATTGAGCTTATTATAGCGAAGATTTTATTTAAGTATTACATTATGCATCTCCTGCATGCAATACATCTTTTGAAAGTCATGGTGTGATACGCATTTTTTGACAAAGTTGTCTGTGATTTTGATACAGGAATGTTGTATATGTATTTCTTCGTACGAAGATGGTGTGGAGATTCGAGAGCTCCCATGTGGACACCATTTCCATTGTGCTTGTATTGACCGATGGTTGCATATGAACTCGACTTGTCCGCTTTGCAAGCTTAATATCTCAAAAGGGCATAGTGTTGGTAATGAAAATGTATAGAGAAATGAGCAAGTATCCCTCGGATGTCAAGATTATGAGCTTATATAGAAAGGTTCTCGAATCTGAGAATATAATACAAAAGGGAGATATTATTATAATTACTCATTTTTTAAATTTAGTTGCGTTAGAAACAAAATCTTGTTTTAGAATCAGGCTCATTAAGAGAATTTGTAAATGATTTTGTATGCGAGAATATTATCACTCCAATGAAAATGACATGTGCATGCAGTTTGTTGAAGGATTGTTTTGTGATATAATGCAATATACATACATGCCAGTGTAGTCATCTGGTATTTAGGAGTATTTAAGCTTCTAAACTACGTTTGAGTGCTTTTAATTACAAAATTCCAAATTCCATATAGATATGTATGTTTGAATGATCTAATACTTTTGTGGGTTTTCTTCACCTTTAATATCTTAAAAGCCTGATTCATTGCAGCTCAAAGACAATCCTGACACATGTTAAACAGTGGCTTCTAGGGATGATGTATTTCCCCATCAAGAATATTAAGCCACGTAGTGTGTTTAGAACCAGCTTGATTTGTCTGCAGAAAAACTGATAAAACATCTCAAATTGGTAGGGGAGTATGTCAATCAATGTTGTTTTTGTGATGCTTGAAAGTATCCATCCATAGGAATCTTTTTCAAAAGACGTAACACAATTTGCAGCCTTGCAAGCCTTATTTTTTTGTCTCATAGATGCATAAACACCATAGTCTATGTAGATGTGGTTATGTAAATATTGGAGACGTGGCCGTGGCATGTGTCACAACCCAATATAGCCGTGGCAAGAGATTCAACAACTTAATGTTGGATCATAGCCTCATGCCTCCAATATTTGGTGAACACCATGCTTAGGTAAGTTCTCTAAATATTTGTTGCATAGGTATATCATTAAATTCATGGACGTGGTGTCAAATGGGTGTTAAATATTTCATTCCTTCATAAGAAGCATTTGTGGTTTATTGGAGATGCTATTTACATTATAAATACTAAATATTTTGTGCTCCGTAAGTATAAACTCTTTTCACATCCATATTCCAAATCCGAAAGCATTAAAATCTTACACAAACATATGGCTTTTACTAAGCACTCCCCATATCCATTTAAATAGTTTTTGTTGTATATTGTTGGAGTGGTGGAGTCATGAGAGCCTTCATTGGAAGATGCAGAGAGCAAGTCAGTAGGGAATGTATTTTTCTATTGATTTTTTTGTTGGTTGCTTCATGCCCATACTAGTAGGTTGCTCTCTAGCTTCTCTAGGTCAAATCCCATGAACTCTTACGGTTCTTTCACATTGTCATCAAACCCTTTCACATACTTTTGCAGACCTCTTCTTGAATAGACTCGTAGGTTATTGAGCAGACATTTGTAAGTACTCTTAACATGTACCCCTTCTTTACAATATGCTTTTCTATCGTCTCCCATCTTATCTCTTAGATGTCAATGATCATATTCCCTCATCTTATGCAGTAAATATCTATAATCATATTTGAAAACAATTTCCATCACATCTTCATTTTTATATGTTGCTTGCATTTTTATTTTATTACTTGTCACCAAAAAATAGAATTGTAAAAATAGATACATGCCAAGCAAACTATTATCCTATATTTTTGTATCATATCATTTTAGTTCTTGTGCATCCTAGTCTTGCTTACGAGATGAGATGTATGATGGTTTAAGGTCATTAAAAATAATGGCCCACATGAAAAAAAAAGCTAGAAAAGGAACTAAGATACAAAGAATAGCAAAAAAAAAGGAGCGAAAGACAAACAACTATCAAAGGAATTGATGTGATTTGATCAATATATTAGAAATTCATGAAAAATGAATCTTTTAAATTGATTGAGTTGTATGTTGAGAGGCACACAATGGAGTTATTTGTGGATAATGCCAAGCTTGCCCTGTCAATTCCATTCAATCACAAATGAAATAAAACTGTTCTTGATACATGGAAGCAAAAAAGAGGGCTCATTAATAGGAGTAAAATCGTCACCACAAGTATGATTGCTTGAACTTTCCCTACATATTTCCTTATAAAGTTGGGAGTACAAATGGTTTGCATGAGTGCGAGAAGATGTTCTTCCATTATGAGACTAAAGCGTGGTTTATAAAGTACTTGCCCATGCCAACTCTTAGATAAGAATAGGCTTATATATTAGTACTCATGATACATATATATATTTTCTTCAAATATTTTCCTCATTAGTATTAAGAAAAACATGTGAATGCTACAACTTAAGCTTATGTGCCCAAAAGCTTACAATTTTCATGTACAATGATATACGATAATCCTAAGACGAAAGCTAGAACTTTGTAAAAGGTAATTTTTTTAAATTTTTTTTTGCATTCTGCCATGCTTCACTCTTAATCAATAAAGGGTCCAAGGAAGTCGATAGTTCCATTGAGGCCCTTGAGTTGACTCAGAGAATAGGGGTAACTTTTTCCATAAGTGAAGGAGCTTCTTCTTTCTCTTGTTCACAATCTCTGGTGAACCCTGCATGTTGTCATACTGGCCGCAGACTACTGCCACCAAGTTCTCCCATATCTCACGCAATACATCTGAGAGACACTGATATGTCACATCATAACGTCGGTTGCATCGACATTTCCATAATGCCCATAACGTTATTGTAGTCATTGTTTTCCATATCTGGGCAGATCACACCTGCTTTTGAGGTTGTTGAAAGGGGCTGGCCAATATCAATATTCTAGTATGTACCATCATTGCCTCTTGAACATCGCTTGCCTCATACAACATCAAACTGGAATGTAACACTCCCCACATTGCTGATCCCCATGAAAATAAGCAACCAACATTGATTGTTAAAAATAACGAAAGAACTTTATTCCATACTTGTTGAGCCAAGGAACATGACCAAAGGGCATGCTTGGTAGTCTCTTGCGCTTCGTGGCAAAAGTCACATTGTCCAAGATTAGGTGTTACATTTCATTTCAATGAGTAACCAACTGGTAAGGCCATATGCACTAATAGCCATCTGAAGAGAATAAATTTAGTTGGTCCCTTGAATAGTCATTTCCAGTAGGTTTTCAAATGCAAAGTTGAGACCTCCCAAGTGGTCCAATGTTTCTGAGCTGTTGGTATCCTTGCATTCCGAGAAAGCAATAGTGCTCTTCCAAGTTTGACTGAGTATTGAAAGAAAGGAACCTTTATGATCTGTTCCCCCAAGGAATGTGACCAAAACCAGCCCCCCGGATCCCATGTTAATCTTGGGTCTTTTTCATATAACCACAACATATCACACGTATGAGCAATTGAAGGATAAGGATTGAGCATCCATTTCTTTCCAAATTTAGCAACAACTCTAACTAGTGCACTTCGCAAGTGTTGTAGATAACTGCACTCTAAGGTGTAAGGTTGTAATGTATGACTGTTTAGGACCTTAAAGTAAGAAGCGCACCCGTTTGGTGAAACTGCCTTGACAGCCACCAATGTGTCATTTATGAAGCATCCAACCCACATATGTTCCTTTGTGGGTTGAAAGGTTGTAGAAAACGAAGAATATGTTGTTGATATACTAGCGGTCATTAGCTTGGCACCATGAGCTGATTTTAATTGTGTAAGATGATCTTCTTGTGACATTTGCTGAAAATGATTCCACGTTCTTACAGATGCAGCAGGCCCATTATCCAATTTTCCCCAAGCAAGGTGAGTTCTTAGGCCCAATACTTTTCCTGCATTATCCCGAAATAAAGAATTGGCAAGAAGAGGTTAATTAAGTAGCGCATCCCACATAGAAGGCTTGTCCTTAAGCAAGAATGACTTAATCACATCCCATGCCCTTATGATTCCTAGCAAAAATCTATTGGATGCAAGATCCCGCCTTGGTGTTTGTACATCATTCAGGAATAACCATTTTAAAGAGGGTGACCAAACATTGCCCATCTTAGGACTTAACTGCATCAACTAATTTAGAAATATCTCTTTCCAAGATTCTGATCCTGGCAGCAATCCTCTAATCACAAACTTAGTCAAAAGGGCTCTTGATTGCATTAAAGGGTCTATCAAACCAAAACCTCCATTGCTTTTAGGTTGTATTAACACATTCCAAGAAACTTTGGCTACTGTTGGAGATCCTTGTTTTCCCCCCTAGAGGAAATTCCGAATCAAACTTTGCACTTTCGTTATTGTAGATCTAGAAAATAGCCAAACGGATGCTATAAACCACATTGAAGCCAACAATATAGAGTTGGCTACAACAACCCGGCCCGCAAAGGACAATTGTTGGGCATCCCAATGTATTAGTTTACGTTTAATTGATAATAGTCGTGGCGATAACATTGCTTTTGGCCGCAAATCTATGCCAACCATACATCCCAGATAACGAACTGGTTCACCATGATGAAGCCATCAGAAAGAAGGACCTGGATACCATGCAGGGTGAGTTTCTTCACCTACCCAAATTCCAACTGACTAGTTCCAATTAAGTGATGCACCTGTAGCATCTGAAAAAACTTGCAAAGCATCTTATACCCGACCAAGATTTCCAATCTCCCCATCAACATAAAGGGTCGTGTCATCTGCAAATTCAGCATCCAATACACTAGGTTGTGTAAAAGGTAATGCAATGCCTCTTATACCTACCGAAGACGATCTTAGGTAGGAGGACAGGGCTTCCCCAAACAAGATGAAAAGAAACAGGGCGAGAGGGCATCCTTGCCGAACTGACTTGGAGATAGGAAATAATGGCCCATATCCTCCAGCAAACAAGACAAAACTAGAAGCATGCCTATATAGGGTAGAGACACCTTTTATCCATGCAGCAGGAAAGCCTAATCTTGACAGCACTGCCTCAAGAAAGTCCCAATCCACTTTATCATAAGCCTTCTCAAAGTAAAGCAAAAATACTGCAATCTGTTGTTTATTTTGCTGAGCTAAAGCATCCTTTCCCAAAACAAAAAGATGTTTTAAAAAATGCTTCTATCTTGCAAAAAACCAGATTGAGTGTCATGAATAATAGACGACAACACTGATCTTAGTTTGAGGGCAATGGTTTTTGCCACAATCTTGTACACATCATTAAGCAATGTTATTGGCCTCCACTTGGCGACTTCATCACATTGGGCATCTGACTTAGGGATCATATATATGATTCCTTCCGTCCATCCGTAGGCATACTACCGCTTGAAAATATTAAATTAACCGCACTAGTAAGTAGGGGATCCAGGAAATCCCAATAATGCAAATAGAAACCAATTCCTATTCCATCTTTTCCCGGACAAACATCCTTTCCTAAGGATTTAGCTGTAGAAAAGACCTCCTGCGGTGTGAATGGTTGCAATAAATGAGATGCCATTACATATGTAATCTTTTGTTGAACAGTTGCAAGAATAACTTGTCTCTTGTAAAGACTATCTACTGAAAAAGATTCCGCAGACGACAACTGATGGTAGTAATCCGAGATTATATCTCGCATCTTAGATTATTCTTATGTGTAGGATCCATCAAGCCGCTTCAAAGAGGTAATAGAAAGAGGTCTATTTTTCCGTTTAAACTGATTAAAAAATTCTTTGTTGACCCGATCCTGCCTTTGTGACCAACGAGCAACATTACAGTAGTAGAAGAACATTGAGCATTCTTCCTGTTTATCTTTTAAAACGCTTTTCACTTGTCGCAAGTCACAATGTAACATAGATGAAGTTGGATACCTTTCCAAAAATTGTTGTACTGCTGCAAGAGCACGACGTAGGCTGGCAATCTCTGAGTTACAACGATTAATTGATGTTGCAATTATTTTTGTGAATAGAGTCTTTGTATTGAGTATGGCATGAACCATATTGTTAAGCAAATAGTCGTCTACGGAATTGCTTGGAGTATCGCCTCTTGGTAAATGTAACATGTAGCTTTAGAGGATCATGGTCAAAGATAATTGAGCCCGGAATAATTCCTAGGAACCCACCAACCTCCCAAAATACACTACTAGCATAAAATCTATCTAGTCGAGACAAATTTGTAACAACCATACTCCCATCTGATCGAGAGAACTGAAGGGATCCTTGTATGCGTGAAAACGAGTGCACCTTCCATAAATCAAGCAACCCAAAGGCAAAACAAAAAAAATCTCAACATTTAGCCTCCCATCCTGAAATAGTAGTACCTACACCTCCCAATCTATTAGTGGCATCCTCAATCATATTGAAGTCACCTCCCACTAACCAACAATCCACTAAATCCGCATAATCCGAAAGAGATAACCATAAATCTGCCCTTTTTGACACAGAATTAGAGGCATAAAGATTCATAAGGCCAACCTTCTATGATCCTCTTTTTAAAATAAGGAATTGTGCCCGTTTATTCATAGTAGTAGCTGCTGACATGATGTTAGACTCCAATTGTTGTCTAATAGCAATGCATAATCTAGCCTGACGGCCATTAGGGCCAAATGCAGGAACCCAAAAATGAGTCCACCGTCCTGGTAAAATGGAACCATATTTCCGAATCCTATCCATGCACAGGTGGTGCTCTTGTAGAAACAAAATATCAACAATACCAATAGTAGAACTGCCTAAATCTAATCGTAAGAGTCCTTTAACTCTACGAAAGGCTTGTACATTCCAGGAAAGAAAATGGAGGGTGTCCATATTACTTAGGTTTTCGTGCTGTCCTTTTCTCAAGCAAAGCCTCCTGACAGCCTTTCTAAGCACCCTCTTGAACTCTTGCTTGTCTTTTTAAAATCAAGTAATTCCGTGCATACTTATGCACCCTATGTTCCTTAACCTGCTTTTGAGTGGTTTGAGTTGTCAAAGAAACTTGTGAAATTGTAAATTGAAATCCAGCACAAGGTAGTTTGTCTACACCCTTAGCCTTTTAAAGACCCATACTGTTTGGTTGACCAGAAACAAGTTGTCCTGAGAGATTATTGACAAGATTTGAATTACCAAAGACTTGGAGTTGATTGTGACAGGAACTACAGGCTCCGATGAACAACGCTCGGCCACAACTGAGCCTAGAATAAAACACAAAAAAAAAGGCAGGGAATGAAAGCACAACACGATAGAGAGAAGAGTACACAGGATGTTTAACGTGGAAAACCCTGAGAGGGAAAAACCAAGGCAGTCCACTGACTGCTAACTATCACTATATCACAATGATTACAACAGTGGGCTCACGGAGGCAACGACCTCGTGCTCACGATCATCGCCACAGGCGCCGGTTACAACAGAGGCAACGACCTCTTCCTCTCTCTCTCTCTCTCTCTCTCTCTCTCTATACACAGTTACGCTCTCTCTAGTCTTGCACCAACAAGAATGACAACAACAACTTCTAAGTTTGCCCTAAGTCATATTTATACTAATATGACTTTTCGGCTATTTACAAATATAGCCCTGATGGCTTCTCAGGAAAACATATTTACGAATATGTCCCTTCATCCGGTGAGCACTTCTCACCGGGCCTTCACCATTCGGCGCTTGCCGGGCACTCGTCATCCGGTTCTCCGTAGCCGGGTACTCCTCATCCGATTCTCACCGGGTCTTCCGTTGCCGGGTATTCCTCATCCGGTTCTCACCGGGTCTTCGCCATCCGGCTCTTGCCGGGTACTCGTCATCCGGTTCTCCGTAGCCGGGTACTCCTCAATTCCCATCCGGAGGAACCTGTTTTCTAACAAAATCCCCCTTCACTCCGGCATGGGGTGTCTTACTAGTCCCATCCGCTTCCGGCATGCTTCTAGCTTGTCGGGTATCAGTACATTGGTCATCATATCTGACCCGTTCTCGGCCGTGTGGATCTTCGTCAGTGCGAACTCCTGGTCATCTACTCTTTCCTAGATCCAATTATACCTTCGTTGTATATGCTTCGTCCGGGAATGGTAGGCCGCATTCTTAGCAAGGTGGATGGCACTTTGACTGTCGCAATAGAGCCGGTATTCATCTTGTCGGATACTGAGCTCTCCGATGAAGTCCTTCATCCATAATATTTCCTTGCCGGCTTCCACAGCCGCCATGTACTCCGCTTCCGTGGTTGACAACACAACGGTCTTCTGCAGCCTCAACTACACGAAACAACTCCCCCTGCATATGTCATTACATACCCGGATTTAGACCGGTTGGTATCCACATCAGCCGACATGTCCGAATCGGTAAAACCATCAAGTTGAGGTTTTCCGGAGCCGAATCAGAGACAAATATTTGAAGTGCCCTTCAAGTACCGGAGTATCCATTTGACCGCGTTCCAGTGCTCCTTGCCGGGATTGCTCATAAACCGGCTCACCACTCCGACTGTGTATCCTATATCTGGTCGGGTACACACCATTGCGTACATTAAGCTCCCGACGGCAGAGGCATATGGAACCTTCGTCATATCTGCCTTCTCTGCTTTTGTCTTCGAGCTTTGCTTACCGGATAATCTGCAGTTTGCGGGGAGTGTCGATCCAACCGGTTTCGCATCTGACATGTTGAACCGCTGAAGCACCTTTGTCACGTATTTCTCCTGTGACAGCCACAGTTGCTTCGTTGGCCGGTTCCGGATGATATGCATCCCCAACATCTGTCTTGCCGGACCCAAGTCTTTCATCGCGAAGGTTCAGTTGAGAACCTTCTTCAGCATCCGTATTTCGGCTTGGTCCCGTCCGACGATCAACATGTCGTCCACGTACAGAAGGAGTATTAGGAAGTCGCCTCCTTCGAACTCTTCACAAACACGCAGTGATCGGCCTGCGTCTTGTGGTACCCTTGATAGGTCATGAAGGAGTCGAACTTCCGGTACCATTGTCGGGGAGCCTGCTTCAGTCCGTACAGGCTCTTCTTCAACCGGCAAACCAGTTGCTCCTTCCCTTTCTCCACGAATCCTTCCGGTTGCTGCATGTAGATCTCCTCTTCGAGGTCACCGTGAAGGAATGCCGTCTTCACGTCCAGCTGCTCTACCTCGAGGTCCATGCTTGCCGCTATACTCAGCACCGTCCGGATGGAGGTCATCTTTACTACCGGGGCAAATATCTCGTCGAAGTCCACACCCTTCTTCTACTGGAACCCCTTCACCACAATCCTGGCTTTGTATCTCGGGGGTTTGTTGGCATCTCCCGATTTCAACTTGTACACCCACTTGTTTCGGAGTGCCCGCTTTCCTTTCGCAACTCCACCAATTCGTACGTATGGTTCTCATGCAGGGAGTCCATCTCATCCTGCATGGCACTTAACCATTTGCAGCTGTGGGTGTCATCCTTCGCTTCTTCGAAGCTTTCTGGCTCCCCCTCATCGGTTAGCAGCACATGCTCTGCATCTGGAAATCTCTGGGGGCCCTTCTCTCTCTTAGAGGATATCTCCGTCTCTAGGCTTCGGTAACCGGCTCCTCCATTTGCTCTTCATCCGAATCTGATTCGGGGTCTTGGCCGGTTCCGGTTTCAACTTCCTCTACTTCTTCTTCTGCCGGTTCGGTATCCTCACCGTAACCGGCTGGTTCCTTGAGTGCTAACCGGTCTCTTGCTGGTTGGGTCTGCTCATCGTAGAATCGATTCTTACCGGCTGACTCGGAGTTCATTATCTTCTTCTCCGACTCCTAGTCGGCGAGCGTCTTGTCCTTCATAAAGATAATATCTCGACTTCAGAATACCTTGTTGTCGACCAGGTCCCACACTCGGTAGCCGAACTCATCGTCGCCGTAACCGAGGAATATGCATGGCCGGGTCTTCGGATCTAGTTTTCCTCTCCGGTCCTTAGCTACATGCACATACACAAGACACCCGAATACCTTCAGATGCCAGTAGGACACTTCCTTACCGGTTCAGACTCTCTGTGGCGTGTCTCCATCCAAGGGTACTGAGGGTGATCTGTTTATCACATATGTCGTCGTCGACAGTGCCTCAGCCCAAAACTTCTTGGGTAGTTTTGCATGCGCCAGCATACTCCAGACCCTCTCCATTATGGTCTGGTTCATCCTCTCGGCTAGCCCGTTTAGTTCCGGCGTCTTCGGCACGGTAAATTCGAGTTGGATTCCCTTCGAGCGACATTACTCCTCGAACTGCCCCCGGTATTCACCTCCGTTATCTGCTCTAACCGCCTTCAGCTTCCGACTGGTTTCCCTTTCCACTCTCGCATGGAGCTCTTTGAAGACAGATAGCACCTGATCCTTCGTCTTCAACAGTGTGGCCCACAGCTTCCGGCTGTGGTCATCTATGAACTTCACGAAGTACTGCGATCCAGCATGTGAGTTCGTGTTCACTTGACATACATCGGTATGCACCAACTCTAGTGGCGCATTACGTCTCATCGGTGGCCTTGTTCGGAAGGAGGTCCGGTTTTGCTTACCGGCCAAACAATTAGTGCACTTCTCCAAGTGCACGTTCTTCACTGGAATGAGGTTGTCGTCTGCAAGCCTCTTCATCCCCTTCTCACTCATGTGACACAACCTTTTGTGCCACAGCTCACCGGCAGTGTCGGATGCCACATTCACTTCCTCCGGACATAACCGGGCATTCATCAGGTACAGTGTATTTACCTTCCGGGCCCGAGCCACAATCAGGCTCCCTTTGCCGAACTTCATAACACCGTTCTGGATGCTACCCGTGTAGCCTTCATCATCTAGCCGATCGGCTGATATCAGGTTCAGACCAATCTCCGGAACGTGTCGGACATCCTTCAGCAGCAGCTTGCATCCGGTTGGTGTTGCCAGCCACACGTCTCCTATGCCGACAATTCGGCATGTACCTTCATTCCCCATCCGGACACAGCCGTGATCATCGGCTGAGTAGGATGAGAAGCATTTCTGGTCCGGGGTAAGGTGGAATGATGCTCCGGAGTCGACCACCCAGGTCATCTCGTCGCCGGCAAGGTTTAGCTCACTCTCCTCGGTGATGAGCATCAACTCTTCTTCACTTGCCGCGATTGCCGTCGTTCCCTTCCGGTCCGTTCCCCTCCGGTCTTTACCGTTTCGGTCCGGTGTCCGCTTCGAATCGGTACCGTCGGTTTCCTTGTCTTTACGGAAATGCCGACAGTTCTTCTGGAAGTGTCCCGGCTTGCCGCAATAGAAGCAAGTAGGCCTCCCCCTTGACTTTGACTGTGTCCCTGACTTTTCCCGGTTCTGGGGACTACGGTTTCTATGTCTTCCGCGTTCCGATTCGGTAAGGAGCACTTTGGAGTCGGAGCTCGTATCCTTATCTTTCCGATGCGCCTCCTCATCTAGCAAGCTCGACTTCACTCTTGCTAGGGATAACCGTTTCCCTTCCGGCCCGGCGTTGCCCAAAGTGACAACCAACGTCTCCCAGCTATCCGGGAGGGAACCGAGCAGGAGTAGCGCTTGTACCTCATCAGCGAGAGGTACTTCCAATGATGTTGCCTGGTGTATCAGCCCCTGGAAGGCATTCATGTGCTCCGCCATGCTGGAGCCATCTTGGTACCGAAGTCTTACTAGCTTCCGGAATACCGAAACCTGGTTAATAGCATTTTTGTTTTGAAACATAATGCCGATCTTCTCCCAGAGCTCATGAGCCTTGCTCTCTTCATTGAAGTTGTTGTATAGGCTCATGTCGATGAAGCACCGTATGTAAGCCGTTGTCTTCATGTGCATCACCTCCCATATCGTGGCGTCGATTTTGTCCGGTCTCTTGTCCCCAAATTGAACCGGCAACCAAAAATCTTTAACCACGAGCATGTCCCTCATCTTCGACTTCCACACCGAATAGTTGGAGCCGGTGAGCTTGAACATGCCTCCCAACGAATCGTCCATTTTCTGTGTCGTTTTGCTCTGATACCACTTTGACAGGAACTACAGGCTCCGATGAACAACGCTCGGCCACAACCGAGCCTAGAATAAAACACAAAAAAAAAGGCAGGGAATGAAAGCACAACAAGATAGAGAGAAGAGTACACAAGATGTTTAACGTGGAAAACCCTGAGAGGGAAAAACCAAGGCAGTCCACTGACTGCTAACTATCACTATATCACAATGATTACAACAGTGGGCTCACGGAGGCAACGACCTCGTGCTCACGATCTTCGCCACAGGCGCCGGTTACAACAGAGGCAACGACCTCTTCCTCTCTCTCTCTCTCTCTCTCTCTCTCTATACACAGTTACGCGCTCTCTAGTCTTGCACCAACAAGAATGACAAAAACAACTTCTAAGTTTTCCCTAAGTCATATTTATACTAATATGACTTTTCGGCTATTTACAAATATAGCCCTGATGGCTTCTCAGGAAAACATATTTACGAATATGTCCCTTCATCCGGTGAGCACTTCTCACCGGGCCTTCACCATCCGGCGCTTGCCGGGCACTCGTCATCTGGTTCTCCGTAGCCGGGTACTCCTCATCCGGTTCTCACCGGGTCTTCCGTTGCCGGGTATTCCTCATCCGGTTCTCACCGGGTCTTCGCCATCTGGCTCTTGCCAGGTACTCGTCATCCGGTTCTCCGTAGTTGGTTACTCCTCAATTCCCATCCGGAGGGACCTGTTTCCTAACAGATTGTTCGCTCCACTTCTCGTGGCACTTTGAGGCATTTCCACACCCAACATATGTTGAGTGTAAACAACCTTTTGCTTTGATTTTTCAGAAGAAACCAAATTAACAGATGTAGGCAACGACAACCATTGATTCTCCACAATTTTCAAGGGTGGTTGACCTACTACTAACCTCAGAAAGGACTTAAGCAACTGGATGGAATGTAGATCTGTTTTTTTTTGGGAAGAATTTGGGTCAAGCCTTTGTTGAGGAAGATGGGATGATGAGTGGTCCAAAACATTCACCTCACTTGGACGGTCTTGTTCTACATACAGAGTAGAATACCTATTTTGCAAGGGAGGAAATTCCTTTAAACTGTTACTAGCTACATGGTGAGGTTTATCATGATATACTTGTGAAGGTGTCTTCCTATGCCCCACCTCAGTCCAACCATCAGATCTATCTTGAGATGACATTATATTTGTGATAGGGACATGCTTATCAGTATCTTTAATAATTTTTGGGCAATTCTTTGCCAAATGTCCAAATCCAAAACACTGATTTGTTAAGCCCTTATACAAGATTTTCTGAGAAAAAGATTCTTGGCTTGGGTCAAGTAAATTGGGTAACAATATAGTTGAGGGTAGAACTGCGGTTTTAGAAATCAATTTTTTTGCAGACGCAACTTCCATTGACTTTTCTTTGACCTGACGAGACTTATCATAGGTTTCCAAAACCATACCAATATTACTAGCAATTAGATGCACGAAAGGCATCCATTCTTTACGCAAATTGGGAAATACCACCATACATGTATGATATAACTCTAACTCATGAAATACTTGATTTGCGGAGTTGTGAATCCATTTATGGAAGGAGACCCATCCTCCCTTGACTGCTACAACTTTCTTCTCCAACAAGATCGACACCATTTGTTGCTGCTCGAATTCTATCTGATAACAATTCCGTCCAAGCATCTGTATATCTGTGATATTATCAATCTCTTGTTTCAATGCCGCTTGCAACAATAAACGAAGGTTAGCGCATTGAGGATAAATGCCCAAAACATGTACAATGGCATTCCTCTTCTCTATACATTGTATCTCTCTTACTACCTGTACTCAATCCTGTTCTGACAATAGGAGCCTTACCACGTTGTTCGAAATAGGTGAGATGTCCAGATTTGCTACACTGGAGCCCCGATTAGACTGTTTGCAACGATGCAATACTTGCTCCTGATTCATATGTGTATCGATGAAGACCGCCGACTTTTCTTTAATTATTATGGCGGACATAGCAGCCCCTAAACCTGTCGTGACAGGATTTAAACACGCATCAACAACAACAGGCTGAGTAGCGGCAACAGGCTGGATGGTGATGGGTTGTGTGGCAGCACTGTGGGCGGAGATGCGCTGCGCGGCGGCAAATGTACTGTTGTTTTGCTAAGCGACAACAGGTATGGTTGCTGTAGGCTGAGTATTGGCAAGCACTATGTCGTTCTTCATTGTCTCCATCTCGGTTTCCATCTCTATTTCCATTAAATGTACATTTTTTTAAGAAAGTGTCGGATTCAAAACACCACAAGAAACTAATATGTCTTCATGATACATATATTAACTTCTTTCAATATAGATACATAGATATTTTAACATCCACAGGAGACTGATTGTGATCTAAGGATCAAACATGGGTTCTCTCAAATGTATGAATTTGATGTTGTGGCGTAAACCACCAAGCCAAGAGAGATAGAGAGGTAGATTTTATTATCCATGGGACCAAAAATATAACATTTTGAACCTAGTATATTGAAATTGATCAATGACACGTGATGTTTAAGAACTTTACTAATGAATGTCACAATCGAGAGTGCACATTGTGTTTGTTGAGATGCAAGCTCAACATGGGCCGGATCGGTTGAACAAGCTGAGGGCCAGATCGGATCGAAGGACTGGATCAGAGAGCTGGATCCACGAGCCGGTAGGCCGTTAGAGGCCTACGATCCTAGCCTAGTAGATAGGCACATTTTTAGGAATTAGTGTTAGATGCTCCTTTATGAGCATTGAGTTCTTGTCAATACGTCTAACCGTCCTTTATGAACCTGTATAAAAGTGCTCACTGAGCACACTTGTATGTACAAACTGAGTATTATTTTGAAATTGAGTTTCTGTGTTTTGCTATCTCTGTCTCTCCCGTGTACTGACACACACTCTCCCTCCATTGTTCTCTGTTGCTGTCCGGCTGAGCCGATTGTGTATGTTTAGCTTCCACACGTTATTCTTTTCAGTGATTGTTAGAAAAATTCATGTAAGGATTAGATTTGGTCAAAGATATGTGGGAAGTATAGCTGGATATGATCAAAGGTAGAAATTTGTATCAAATTGTGATACTCAAAAAACTCCCAAACTTATCACAATATGTGCATAGTTGTTAGAGCTTAGATATAAAGTAAGCATATGATAAGGATATAAGAGACAGAGAAAGAAGTGTGCCGATCATCCCGACCACCCCCAAGCGAAGGGATTGAGATGGACTCGAGCCTCGATCGACGCCCCATACCACCATCGTAGCGTCGAGTCGTACATGGTCTGGCGCGCTCGCTACAAGAGTTGAGCCACCACACGAACGGAGTCTCGGCATACTAAAGAGGTGATGAAGTGAGGGTAGTTAGGCCTAATATTTATAGCTAGACCCAAGGCCCCCAGGCAAGTTCTCACTTGGCCTAATGGGTTGTCTCAATCCCGAGGATTAAAAGTAATCATTCCATTCTTTACACTCTGATTTAACCCTCACACTTTATCCACGTGTATAGAATACTATGGTAAATTCTCACCACGGGATATTATATGGTCATGCTTGTAACAAGAGTCAATTTCCCTTATAAGTTATGCCCTACTGTATCGTCGCACATCATAGTATGAGTAAACTTAGTCACATGGAAGCACTAGTTTGTACAACAAACAACAAGATGGGTTGTAACATATATTGCTAGCAGGCACAAACATACACACAATCCTTGCATAGTTGATTACGCTTATCACGTATGCCCTAATGCATTGTCTGACATTATAGTGTGTGTAAGCTTATTCACATTGAAGCACTAGTTTGTACAACAAATAGTAGGATGGGCTCTATCATGTATTGCTAAAATACGCGCGTGCACACACAAATTATTATTGTATTTGAAGGTTAAATATGACTTATGAGTCAAAAATATAATATTTTCATGTAGTATATGTGAAAGTGAGTCTATTGCTAGCAGGCACAAACATACACTGAATCCTTACATCGTTGATTACACTTATCACGTATGCCTTAATGCATTGTCTCACATTATAGTGTGCGTAAGCTTATTTATTCCCATTGAAGCACTAGTTTGTAAATTCTAGTTTGTAAATACTAGGTAAATTCTCACCACGAGATATTATATGGTCATGCCCGTAACATACTCCCTCTCTTTAAAACATTGCACTCTTACAATGGAAAGTTAGGGAAGTTAGTTCTAAGAGTATTTTCGCGTTCCCATGTGGCATCTTTTATAGACTTATCCATCCATTTAATTTTAAATTCTCGGATTATTTTAGAACGCAATTTTTCTGTTTTAACATCGAGAATTCTTTCTGGTACATGTGGTTTAAAAGATAATTCTTCAGAAGTAACCAAAACTATTTCAGTTGTAACTGTATTGTTGTTAGAACCTAGAAGTTCTTTTAGATGATTTACATGATTAACTAGATGGATTTCAAGACCATGAGGAAGAGCGAGACGATAGGTTGATGAACCAATGCGTTTGAGGACTGTAAAAGGTCCACAAAACCGTGAGGCTAACTTAACGCACTTACCCGTCGACAATGTCTTAGAATTGTGAGGTACACATAAAAATACCTTCTGTTCAGGGTTGAATACACGTGGTTGCCTATTATGATTGGCATAAAAGCGTGCTCTATCTTGAGCTGTTTTTATATTATCTCGTGCAATATGCAACATATTTTGCATATCCGGAAGAAAGTTTTGCGTACTTCGCAAATCATATTGGTGTATATTAACATCAATCGGGGCTCGTGGCTGTAAACCATACATCAACATAAAAGGAGTATATCCCGTCGACGTATGCTTGGAGCTGTTATAAGCAAACTCCAAAATTGGGAGATAACGTTCCCATTTTGTTGGTTTTGTACCAACATATGCATAGAGCATGTCCTCAATAATTTGATTTACTCGTTCTATTTGTCCATCAGATTGAGGATGATTCATGGAGCTCATGCTCAATGTAGTTTCTAACTTCATAAAGACTTGCGTCTAAAAGTCACTAGTAAACTTTGGATCGCGATCACTCACGATATCCATCGGTAACCCATAAAAAAGAAATAACTCATCAACAAATTGGTAAGCCAATTCAGGAGTTGTTATCGTGGTTTTCGTAGCAATACATCTAGCCATTTTAGTTAGTCTATCAACCACAACCCAGATGGCATCATGACCTTTTTGGGTGCGAGGAAGGCTAACAATAAAATCCATGGATATACTTTCCCACTTATTATTGGGGATTTCCAAGGGATGTAAAAGTCTTGTGGCTTTAAGTTGCCCGACTTTGTTAACCTGACACTGGTGACATTTAGTCACATTGCTATGTATGTCAGGACGCATCTTAGGCCAATAGAATTGAGTGGAGATGAGAACTAGTGTACGATGTATTCCAGGGTACCCTGGTAAGGGCGCATCATGGCATTCAGAAAGAATTGTCTTTTTCACCTCAGGCAAATCTGGAACAAAAACCTTCCCATTACAATAGACCAAATCGTTAGCAATGTGGAAGTATTCCTTCGAGGATGTGGTGGTGTCTGTTCCAGATTCAACTCTTGCCCAGTATTTCGCAAAATAACTGTCATCAGAATACTTTCCTCGAAGGTGATCATAAAGATCTGATGTTATTTCAGTGATGCTAAGCATGTTAACTTCACGAATGCGACTTAGTGCACCAGCGACAACGTTCATGGAACCTTTACGATATCGTATGGAAAAATCAAAGTCCTAGATGAGATCTGCCCATTGTGCCTTATGGCCTTTATGGTCTTGTTGGTCACAAAAATATTTCAAGAACTCGTGGTCTGTAGTTACCACAAAATGATTTCCATAAAGATAATGACGCCATGCCTTGAGCGCATGAATCAATGCAAATAATTCATTTTCTTGCACGGTATCCGACACTAAGCAGAATCAAGTTTCTTACTCTCAAATGCTATTGGTTTACCATATTGATATAGGACATCACCTAAAGCATACTCACTTGCATAAGTTTCAATCTGAAAAGGTTTTGAAGGATCTGGTAAAAGAAGCGAAGGAGCCTTGCACACTAGGTGCTTGAATTCCTTAACGGCGAGGTCTAGTGTAGCATTCCACATGATAGGTTTTGTAGATTTACGCGTTTGACCTTTGAGAAAATCAGTAAACGATGTCGTCAATTGGGAGTAATTACAAAGAGATTTTCGCAAAAACCCGACAAAACCAAGGAATGATCGAACTTCTCAAATATTCCAAAGAGTGGGCCAAAGTTTGACTTTCTTGATGCGAGAAGGATCAATTTCAACTCCTCGTTCGGTTATGAGATGTCCAAGATAAGTAATTGATTTCTTGAAGAACTCGCATTTTGAGATCTTCACATAAAACTGTTTGTCACATAATGTTTGTAAAACAAAGCAGAAATCTTTAGCATGTTCTTCTAATGTACGACTATAAACTAGAATATCATCCAAGAAAATCATGACAAATTTTCAAAGTTTTTCTCGGAAAATGTCATTCATTTTTGTTGAAATGTGGTCGGTGCATTGGTCAAACCGAAAGGCATAACCAAAAACTCATAATGGCCATAGCGCGTACGAAATGACGTTTTAGGAACATCTTTCTCACTTATACAAATTTGATGGTAGGTCATACAGAGATCAAGTTTCGTAAAATACCGAGCTCCCTGGAGACGGTCAATTAGATCATCAGCTTGGGGCAATGGATATGAATTCTTGATCGTCACTTTATTTAAGCGTCCGTAATTAATACACACACACCATGTGACCTCTTTCTTTTTTACCAAGAGAACAGATGCACCCTATGGAGATTTACTATAACGTATATAACCCATTCATAAATAGTCCTTGAGTTGCTTAGATACCTCACCTCTTCGGATTGACTTAAACGATAAGGAGGTATACTTATTGGTGCAACACCAGGTACAATATCTATATGATGGTCTATATTACGTTTAGGAGGTAACCCATGTGGTAGTTCACTCGCAAAAACATCATGAAAATCATTTAAGATTTCATTGAGTGTTGTTCAAAATATGATAATTGACCCGAGACATTATCGATGTTATAAACGTGAATGTTCAGATCAAGTACACAATAAAATAAAGAAGAACAAGACAACTCAAATATTGATGGAGCAGAAACAATCGCAAGAGATTGTTTATTTACGCATTGAATAAATTGAGTACAATCGTTCAGTAAAAGGAAATGGAATGGTGAATCCAATCCATAGACAAAGAAGAGTTTTTATTATAAAACCAAGGATAACCCAGTATTACATCAGTGGTATAAAGATTCATTACATGGAAGTCTACTTCCTCTATATATGTATCAATAGAAATTCCTAATGAATGAATCGCCCCGTTGATGTATTGTACGGGATATTGTGTGAGCTTCTTGAATCAAATAAAAATTGTACGAGAGATCCATTGATATACCCGTTTGCACGTAGTAAATCATTGAGTCCCAATACATAGTGAGGGAAAGAACATTTACAATTACTTAAATGATGTGTATAGAATGTTGTCGCTTACAATCGCGATCCATGAATTCGTTGGGTGTCTTGCGTTTCCTAGCGAATTGCAATTGGTTCGTTCCGGGCGCTTCGTTGGGTTTGTTATGGTCCTTCTTCGAAGTGTGTTGATAGAGAAGTACTATTTCAACGACCTCGTCGAAGGATTTGGGATCCTTATCGTACACTATTCAGTGATAGTACGAATTGGGGATGCCATTGACAAAACAAGATATTAACCAATTGTCCCCTTCTAGACCCGATTTTTGGATTTGGGTTCTAACATGGGGAACATAATCTTCTAGCAAGGAAATTTTCTAGCTAGAGATGTTCATTAATGCTTGTGCTATCTTGGTTCGAGATGGAGGTTGCAGAAATTGGCCCTTGAAAATTGTGATAAAGTTTGTCCAGGTATCATGCAATTTCCCTGTAGTGTGGAGGTCACGCCACCAGGCGGCAGCCTTGCCCCGTAGTTCTCGACTAACATACGCAATCTTTGTACTATCTAGCTTGGGATAGAGCTCAAAATGAGACTCCCATTAGCCCAGCAACGTGTAGATTGCTTCTTCGGTTCTATTCTTTTTTTCTCCCGTAAATGGCTTTACGACAAATGATGGTTCACCTTGACGCTTATTGGGTCTATTAGTATCATGTTGTAAACTAATGACACATGCCTCGAGAGCACTATGAGATTCCCAAAGTTCGGTCATCTCATGCAAGGTTGAATTAAGGAAATTTTGTATTTGTAAAAAATACGACTCAATGGGGATTTCCTTGAATTCCTTCCTCTTGTGTGGATCCCATCGGGTCGTTATTATGAGCCATTGAATGATAATTTCTGGCCAATAAATATGATAAGGTCAGACAAATAGTCATAACATTCTGTTGTGATGTAAACATATCATGGGCAAACATTAATCGATATCATGATCTCACATCAATACCCCTCTAGACGTATGCGATGAGGTTCAAGATCAGGTTACTATGGTAACACAAAGGTGTTTTAAAAACCATGCGGGTGACAAATGAATGTCTTACCCTGATCTCTATATCAATTTTTCATGGCAGCTCCCCGAGGCTCAACCATGTATGTTTGCGTCATGAATAGTTTAAACACGAAAAAATGGCTTTGTGCCCACACATGTGGTTTTGGCTCTATAAGTTCTATTACGAGGACCTCGAAGTGCACTTAGACCTAAAGTCTAAACATGTGTTATAGTCATATATATCAACAATGTTGTATGGTCTTGATCATATTTGAACTCGAGACCTCAAGAACAAATGCATTAAACACTTGAGCTAACCAATTGGTTTGGTCATTTTGAATGTTTTATGTTTTATGCAAAGGCATTTGCCCATATATGTTTTTTAAAAGAAAACATATATGTCGAGAGTCCTTATTTCCCTCTCGTTTACTACAAAACTATATTGGTACGTTACCTAACCACAAGTCTCATAATTACAATGGCATATGCCAAAGTGCAACTTAATGGTCAAGCCAAATGAGCCCTCTTTTTGTAGTAGGCTCACATGGCCCATCACATGGTTACGTCATTACGAATGCCTTCTATAATGATGATCTCATGGTGGCATCGTATCCATGTAACGAGGGAGGGATGTTGGATATGTGTGTCATAGGAGCGACCTCACATGAAGTGGGTCAAGACCTATGCTCTCAACATCATTATGGCTATGATCGTTTCATTATAATGTGTAGCGAAATCTAAGTGACCAACGGGGATGACAACACAAAAATTGTTGAAAAAAGGATGGTGACAACGCCATTCTCACAAAAATGTGACGAACGTGACCAAGATCCTTTCCCCAAAAAGGACAACATTCAATATACACAATCACGTAATAACTAATATACACATATGTATGTTTATCACATGTATACAATCAAATATGTATACACGTGATCACACATGTGTATATTTTAAAAAAATCGTAACATAAAATAGCCAATAAAATGATGAAATTGAGACACGTAATCGAGGCATATAGCCTCTATGTACATGAAACATCCAAAAATAAGGGTGAACGTAATACACAATTGAGGTATTGACCTCTTACGCATACAACACCAATCGCATATCATTTACATAGAAATCGAGGTATTCACCTCATACGCATACGTAACATATGTATGTGAACGTAATACGCAATTGAGGTATTAACCTCGTATGCATACGACACGAATGACATATCAAATATATGTCAAATGAGGTATTGATCTCATACACATATGTATACATTTTATACAACCAATCCATTACCAATACAACATCATTGAATTAATAAAAAAATAGATATTGACTATACATTATTAGATTAGGAGAAGAAAGAATAGAAAAAAAATCTAAAAGAGCTACCAAAGTTCCTTTGTTGATCGCTATCTAGATCAAGGTCGACCGCATATCGATTGATCACCATCCATCAAGAAGAAAACAAAAACATTCAACAAAAGAAATATTAGAACGAAAGCTTTGATACCAATTGTTAGAGCTTAGATCTAAAGTAAGCATATGATAAGGATATAACAGATATAAAATAAGAAAGTCGAGAGAGAAAGAAGGATGATGATCCACCTGACCACCCCCGAGCGAAGGGATCAAGACAGACTCGAGCCTCGATCGACGCCCCATACCATTGTTGTGGCGTTAAGTCGTACTTGGTGTTGGCGCGCTCGCCACAAGAGTTAACCCACCACAAGAACGGACTATCGATGTAGTCAAGAGATGATGAAATGTGGGTCGCTAGGCCTCATATTTATAGCCAGACCCAAGGCCCCCAAGCAAGTTCACACTTGGCCTAATGGGTTGTCTCAATCCCAAGGATTAAAAGTAATCCTTCCATTCTTTACACTCTGATTTAACCCTCACACTTTATCCATGTGTATAGAATACTACGGTAAATTCTCACCATGGGATATTATATGGTCATGCCTGTAACAATAGTCAATTTCCCTTATAAGTTATGCCCTACTGTATCGTCGCACATCATAGTATGAGTAAACTTAGTCACATGGAAGCACTAGTTTGTACAACAAACAACAAGATGGGTTGTAACATATATTGCTAGCAGGCACAAACATACACACAATCCTTGCATAGTTGATTACGCTTATCACGTATGCCCTAATGCATTGTCTGACATTATAGTGTGTGTAAGCTTATTCACATTGAAGCACTAGTTTGTACAACAAATAGTAGGATGGGCTCTATCATGTGTTGCTAAAATACGCGTGCGCACACACAAATTATTATTGTATTTGAAGGTTAAATATGACTTATGAGTCAAAAATATAATATTTTCATGTAGTATATGTGAAAGTGGAAAGCATAGTTGAATATGATCAAAGGAAACACATTGTATCAAAGTGTGATACTTAGACTCTCAAACTTGTTTAGGGAAAAGTGTGCATAGTTGACCACTCTCATTACTTGTACCCCAACACCTCATCTATCATGGACAAGTAGACGAGGCTCAATACTAAGAGAGTGAGAGAGAGATCATAGACAAGATAATAAGAAAAAGAGAGAGAAAGTAGTCAAGAGAACAAGAACTGAATTATGATTCCGTAACTAGTGTTGTTCACCTTGACTAAGGCCAAGGTGGACCCCTATATTTATACATGTTTATGGGCTCTAAATGTAGCCTCATGCAAAGACTCATTTTCATGCACAAGCTTGTAGAATGTTCTACCTTTTGGAGCTTTCTGGAAGCTTCTAAAATCCTATATGTAGAATAGATAGTGTACAATAATCTAGTAAGGTAACATGATTATGTATTGGATGTATTGGTTAAAACATATCGATTAAATACAATAGGTCAAGACTTCGAATCATGACAAGACTATTGTCATGTCCATGACATCATCCCACAACACACTGGATGTGATCTAAGTTGCATGGAAGCAATAGTTTGAATGGTAGACAATGAGATGTGCTCTAACATGTATCGATGTGTATGGTGTTGTGATGTTTTCCACACATAATGTGAAACTACCCCAGATAGGAAATAAAATCATAGTACAAATAAGCCAAACGTGCCTTCAATGAAGCAAGATTTGAACTTTGCACCTTCAAGGAAAGACAGAATTGTATTTACCAATAAGGCAACTACTAGTGAATTTATTTCTATTGAGAATCGAACTCAACTTCCCATAGAGACAGTGGTCACACTAGCCAGTGGACATCATACTAGGCTAGATTTGTAATTAGTAGAAATGGGCACTTGACCTAGACTAGTTGGTATTTAAACCAACTCTTTGTAACTTAGTTACTGTTGGATGTAATCTATCTTTTTATCAATATAGCTTCTTGCTCAAGATCTCTCTCTCTCACTCTTTCTATGTCTTGCCTTACGTGCACTCACACACCCACACATAACTCGCTTCCATTGCACAACAACACCTACGTCTCTCCTTCTTTACATGGTATCAAAGTGTGTGGTTGTCTGACCAAACTCACTCAACTGTGTTGTGATCACAACACCGACGATCAAGAAATCGACATCATGAATACTTAGATGGGAAGCGTTCTTCCTACAGAGAAGCTCGACATGACAAACTTTGCATCTTGGTAATACAAGATGCATCAATACCTTGTCAGATAAGGTTAGTGGAGTTATATCGAAGGATCTCATGAAATGCAACCCAACCCAACACATGCCGACTATCCAACGTGGGAGCAGGCCGCAAGCCGTGTGTTGTATTGCCTTGCATCATGTGTGCATGATCACATGCTCGTCTATATTCGAGAGTTGAAAATACCTAAAGAAGCTTGGGCCAATCTCAAGAAGATTATTGTGGCCAATACCACTGCATGAAAGCTCCAACTCCGACAAGAGTTGAATAACATGCAACAAATGGATATGTCGATCACCAACTATACCTTGAAGATCAAGGAGCTATGCGAAGCCCTCAGATCGATCAACGTCGTCATCGATGATGGCGAGATGATGCAAATATGCCTCGGCAGCTTGTCACCTCGATTCGGCATGATTAGATCGGCCATTCTCGCAAGGGTGAATCCACCTTCCTTTTTCGACCTTCAGTCGATACTATTGGTGGAGGAAAAGCATGCCTGACAGAGGAGCAATGCAGTCGATGGTCAAATGCTCTACTCCCAATCGGATGATAGAAGAGAATTCGTTCGTGGAAATAGAGGTTGATTCGACCAAGGGCGACAGAGCCAGCCGACCCGAGAACGCAATTCCTACCAATGGCAAGATGGTAAGAGCAATCCTAGAGAGTTCGGCAGAAGGGGGAGCCATTCTGCCGGACCGAGCCATCGCAATAACCCGATCGAATGCGAGTAATAAGGAAAACTCGGCCACTACGAAGAAGAGTGCCGAAAGAAGCAACGAGAATAGGCCTCGACTAGCCGAAAACTCACTAACTATGCTTTGAATTCCAACTACGACGATCGTGGCGGAATGTTCATGATGAGGCACAAAGTGCATTCAATGTCCACACAAGGTGAGACAAGTACCCCTCCTTCAGATAATGTTTGGTTTGTCGACTCGGAAGCATCCAATCATATGACATCCCATGAAGATTGGTTCCGAGAATTACGAAAGCCTGATCGACATGGCTATATCGAAACCGGAGATGACACAACTCACTCGATTCGGCATATCGGAAATGTCCCATTCGGGAACGATGGCAAACAAACCTACCTCAAAAACGTCCTGCATGTCCCAACCATCACGAAAAATCTAGTCTCGGCCAACCAGATAGTAGAACAAGGGATCCAACTGCGGTTCAATAATGAAGGGTGCTTCATTGAAAAAGACGATCAAATCATAGCGCACGGTCATCGAGAAGGCCGAATGTTCATCCTCGAGTCGAACGAGGTGAAGTCCGCCATGTTCACCAATGGCATCAAATTCGAAACCGACTTGAAAATGTGGCATAAGTGAATCAGCTACATTAATTTCCAAAAGCTTAAAAAGATGTAGTCGAAAGGAGTCGTAATCAGACTTCCAACATTTACCAAGAAGGAGATTACAGGTGTATGTGAAGCCTACCAATTCGGCAAACAACACCGACAACCATTCCCAAAAGAAGGGAATGTGAGCAAAAGGATCCTGGATGTCGTACATTCAGATGTATGGGGACTAGCAGAGACAACCTCATTCGGCAGATGCCAATACTATGTCACATTTATTGACGATTTCTCGAGGCAAGTCTAGATCTATCTGATGTGGCAGAAGGGTGAAGTGTGCAGACACTTCCAAGGGTTTAAAAACGAAGTTGAAAAAGCCACAAGTTGGCATGTTCAATCCCTCAATCGGATGGAGGCAAGGAGTATTTCTTGGATGATTTTACGGCGTACCTCCGCAAGGAAGGAATTCAATGAGAATTCTCATGCCGACACACACCTCAGCAAAACAGAGTAGCCGAACGAAAGAATCGGCACATAGTAGAGGTGGCATGGGCCATGATGAACGAGATGAACCTGTCGGAATCGTACTAGGCAGAAGCAGCTAACACAACCGTCTATCTCATGAACAGATGTACAACATCTAGGGTACACGACGTAGCCCCTCATGAGAAGTTCTTTAGAAAGAAGCTGAATCTATCACATATCCAGATATTCAGCTCGATCGCGTACGTGCATATTCCCGACGAGAAGCGACAAAAGCTCGACCCAAAGTCAGAGAAATGTATCCTCGTAGGGTACTCACTCGAACAAAAGGGGAACAAATGTTACAATCCTTCTACCCGAAAAGTTCAAGTCAAGACGTCGTTTTCAATGAGTCGGCATCCTGGTACGACCCAGAGACGACTCCAATTTCAACTACCGAACGAGAGATAGAAAACAAATTTTGACTCAAACACATGTTCGAAGAAAGTCTGATTACAACCCGGCTTAGTGGACCATAGGAGCCCTCGAGTGACCAGAGCACATCTCAGCCGAGTCCTAAACTCGACAAAGGGGAAGGCTAAGATGTCAGAATACGAAGATCCAATCGACAACGAGTCAACTCACTCCCTTGATAGTGGTTTGAAGGCCTAGACATCCCAACCATCCGGACAAATGGAGCGAACAAAGCCTTAGACTCTACAAACAAGAAGCGTCGTCGCTCCACCTGAGAGAAAAACCCAGTTCGTCGATTCGGCTACGATGAGTATATGGCATACCACTATGCCTTTATGATGAAGGTGGCGACTGTCCGAGAACCGGAAACCTTTTTCGAGGCAACCAAGGATCCGTGATGGATCGAAGCCATGAATGAAGAAATGCAGGCTTTAAGCAAAAATGAGACATGGGATCTCGTTCCCCATTCTACACACAAGAAAGAGATTGGTTGCAGATGGATATATAAGGTAAAATACAATTCCGATGTCTTGGTAAATCGCTACAAGGCACAACCCGTAGCTAAGGGATACACTCAAATGCACAGAGTCGATTATGAGGAGACCTTTGCCCCGGTGGCAAAGATGACGATTGTTCGGATAGTCATCGCTCTTGCAGCTGCACAAGGGTGGCATCTCCACCAAATGGATGTGAAGAGTGTCTTCCTACAAGGAGAATTAGAAGAGGAAGTCTTCATGATTCAACCACCAAGTTTCAAATCGAGTAAACACCCAAAAGAAGGTTGCCGACTCAAGAAGCCTTTATACTGCCTCAAGCAAGCACCGCGTGCTTGGGATTCTAAGATCACCTACTATCTGCACCAAATCTGCTTCCGAATGTTGAAATCGGACAACTCCCTATACATCCAAAACGAGTCGCACAACCCGATTGTCATCATCCTATATGTGGATGATTTGGTCATAGGAGGAAAGGATCTCACCAAGATCAATAAGGTCAAATCATTCCTATCTGGCAGATTCAAAATGAAAGATATGCACGAGCTCCATTACTTCCTCAATATCGAAGTAATTCGAACACCAGTCAGGATATTGATCTCTCAAAGGCACTACATCCTCAACTTACTCTACAAGTTTGGAATGACAGAGTGCAAACTTGTGTCTACCCCTCTTGATCGAAATCTCAAACTCAATGTCGATTTGGGAACAGAAGAGTGCAAGCCAACCCAGTATCAACAATTGATCGGTTTCCTAATCTATCTAACCATTACACGACCCGACCTCAACTATTCGGTTGGCCTACTTTGCCAATTCATGCAGAATCCCTGAAATGTTCATCTCTGTCCGTGGGACGATGGACTTCAGCATCATATACAAGTCGGATACGATCATTCGGCTCGAAGGGTACACGGACACTGAATGGGCCGGCATAAGGCCGATATACGATCGACTTCTGGATTCGTCTTCTCCCTCGACAGTGGAACGATCTCCTGGAGCAACAAAAAGCAGCCGACAGTCGCACTTTCCAGGACAGAGGCAAAATACTAGGGCGCAGCAGTCGCCGCATGCGAGGTTGTCTGGCTAAAGCGCATATTGTAGGATTTGCGCGTTCTCATCAAGGATCTGATTATCCTATACTGTGACAACATGAGCAGTATCTACCTGGCTCGGAACCCCATGTTCCACGCACGGACTAAGCATATCGAATTGCACTATCACTTCATCCAAGAGCGCATTTAGGCTGGAGATGTCAATTTACAACACATCAGCTCAAATCTTCAGGTAGCTGACATCTTCACAAAAGCCCTCGGGGTCGACAAGCTGCGGCAATTCGCGACGAACCTTTGTCTCTTGATCACCGAAAAAACAACAAGAATCGTCGATGTCAAACAACAACCGATCAGTCGATCGAAGACAACCAAAGGAGTCAAAGTACGATAACAATCGAGTCGAGAGTTGAACAAGGAGCACAAAGCAATCGAGCAGTCGAAAGCCGAACAACCAAAACAACTCGAAAGTTGAAGTTGATTCAGCTTAATTGAAGGTTTTCGAAGATCGAACGGAACCAATATTTCGACATCCAGTGTTTGAAGGGGTGTGTTGAGAATAGAACTCAACTTCCCATAGAGACAGTGTTCACACTAGCCAATGGACATCATACTAGGCTAGATTTGTAATTAGTAGAAAGGGCACTTGCCCTAGACTAGTTGGTATTTAAACCAACTCTTTGTAACTTAGTTAATGTTGGATGTAATCTATCTTTTTATCAATATAGCTTCTTGCTTAAGCTCTCTCTCACACACACTCTCTCTCTCTCTCTTGCCTTACATGCACTCACACACCCACATATAGCTTGTTTCCATTGCATAACACCACCTACGTCTCTCCTTCTTTACAATTTCTCATAGATCTACTTCATATTAAAATTGCATAAAAAACAACTAAAACAAAACCACGTGCACAAAAACCATGGGCTCAATGTTGGAAGCCCATGGTTTTTTGCATGCCACAAAGCAAATGTTTTGATAAAGTAACCATAGTTATTCTCAAAGTAACCATTGTTTACATGGGTTCGATGTACTATATAAGACCCTAACGGGGAATTGTGTAAAAAGGGGGGGATTGGATGAATCAATTGAGTAATAAAACATTTCATGTTTCCTCTTTCATACTCTAAGTTTTGTTTGCGCATAAGCATAATTAAGTATTATTTGAGGGAAATCTCCCATCTTTAAAGTGCATTAATTGTTAAGCCCTAATTCCTTCCAGTCTAGAACCTTGACAGTTCCACCTCATGATTTGCACTCATTGGCGGATTTTCGCAACAACGGTATCCTCCTTCCCCGAAGAATATGGTTTTGTAGTTAAGTACAACATGTTTAACATAATGTGTGAAGTGTGAACCTCCACATTTGTCCCATTTCATGATACATTCGTGTTGTAAAAATGCCTCATTTATAGAGGAATCTAGTGATGCATCATGAAGCAAGTGTGTTTCATCTCATCTACCAAACCATTTGTCCATATCTTGCATCCAACCAGAACACAAAATTTTGCTTTTATGTGTCTTTTGGATCTTTTTGCTAGCTTTTCATCCGAGTGCTGCATCATGAAGCAAGTGTGTTTCATCCCATCTACCAAACCATTTTTCCATATCTTGCATCCAACTAGAACACAAAATTTTGCTTTTATGTGTCTTTTGGATCTTTTTGCTAGTTTTTCATCCGAGTGATGCATCATGAAGCAAGTGTGTTTCATCCCATCTACCAAACCATTTTTCCATATCTTGCATCCAACCAGAACACAAAATTTTGCTTTTATGTGTCTTTTGGATCTTTTTGCTAGCTTTTCATCCAAGTGATGCATCATGAAGCAAGTGTGCTTCATCCCATCTACCAAACCATTTTTCCATATCTTGCATCCAACTAGAACACAAAATTTTGCTTTTATGTGTCTTTTGGATCTTTTTGCTAGCTTTTCATGCGATTCTATAAAGTCGATGTGTGGAACTTTTTTGAATGTTAAGCATGACATATTCAACAACCCTTTCCATGGTCATGATCTCAATGGTAAGTGATCCTGTCTCAAGGAGGAGGGTGTATGGCGTTTGTTTCTTAACTTGTAGAAACTTTGTAAGACAATGTTTTTGGACATTTTCAAGCTCTTTTCAAGTAGATTTAGAGATGCTAGCACCCCATATGCTTCCATCCCATAGAGAAGCACCGGTATCACCAATGTGTCGAAAAAGTAATTCTTGAGGACCCAACACTTAATATCTTCATGATTGCATGTGTTCTCAAATGCATAATATGTTATCACATCCATTCCATCTATGATTTTGAAAGAACTTCAAGGCCAAGACATTTGAAGCTTTCCACACATTCAAGTGGCTCACTGAGAGAGAGAGAGAGAGAGACTCAATTCATAAGGTTGTGTGATGGAGATCAACAAGTCATTGTTCTACCCTACCTTCCATAATGACATTAGTGAGATTTGAAGGTAGGTTCATAGGTTGATGGCTAACGTGACTTACTACCACTATACAAACTTAATGCATAGATAAAGGGAAATAAATAGAACCTAATTTCCAATACAAACGTAATACATCGAGAAAGTAAAAAACATGGAACCTAATTTTAAGATGATTGTTTATATTAATGACAGGATATCTTCTTCTTTTTTTAATAAAATAAAATAAAATTTAAGATCATTAATAAAGACCAAATGTTGCATGGTCAACCACTATTTCATAATGTTATGAGATAGGTAGTTTAGTTGGTATGGTTGGTTCAACCCTTATATCAAAGAACCTTTTGTGTGGATGGGTTGGTCAATTTTAAGCACGATATGCTTTTTCTATCTCTTTACTTTCAATTTAATCTACATTCTTTCTTGTTACATTGAAATTAAGTGTGAAGTAAAAAATGTTGTTTCCTTAGTGATGAAAACTGGTGAGGACAGTATAGGGGTCATTGTGGGAGTGATTCCAACACCAATTGACCTAGGAACTATCAAAAACCAATATTTCTTCTTTAGCAACCGCTAAACTTGCAGAGCTTCAATCTCCCTCGTTACAACTCTTCTTTGAGCGAAATAATTGTTGCTAGATTTTCCTTGTCGAGGGGTATCCAAAGACATCTTGCATGCAAAAAACAAACTCTGCATGCCTCAGGTAGAGTCTTCTCATCCCCCTATGAGCTACGCAACTAGTACTTAGATAGACTACCTTCCTCTATTCTTGTCACAATGTCTCACATATACTTAGCTTTTTCTTTTTCTTCTTTATGTATCCCATCTATTATCAATTTTTGTCCTTTAATATAATCATATCGATTATCATACCTCAGCACCAATTATCCCTCTTCAATGTTGATACCCCTATGCTTCTTGTCATACCATTGCTTCCTCTTCATAGTGTGATCCATTTAATCCCGGGGGCTTCATTATCAAAACTTGTATGATAGCACGTGAGTTCATCAAAAGGGGTTTAAATTAATCAGCGAGATACATAATATATATATAAGCATATTAATAAAGATTTGAAAATATATTTACATAAGGGTATTATCAATTATGTTGGGAAAAACAATTACATAAGCCCATGAAATATTAGATATTTCAATCAGATAGTAAAGAATATATTATGCAAATCAGTTTTTTGTGGGTGTTTGAATCTTTGGCACTCATCACATCAACGTACATACTCATGCATATCTTTGAACAATGTGGGCCACCAAAGACCGGATAGTAAAATTTTACGAGATGTAGTCCCATGCTTGAAGTGGCCACCCCCACCTCCACAATGGGCTTGTTCAATGACGGTGATGATGTCGTGGTCAACAGTGCACTATCGAAGTACATAATCGTTATCTCTACAAGTTGCCTCTTATCATAGTGAAAGGGCCACATTTCCTTAAGAGCACACGTGCTTGCATGCGGCTCAACTACTTTAGAATTAATGTGCCTTTTGTTAGGACTCAGATGATGTCTAACAAAAACCTTGGTACGGTGTCAATTTTGAACAAAACAACATCAAGTATTTCGCCATCAACCTCGTAGCTTCTTCCCCATTCGTTATTCATGAGAAATGGTCCGCGAGGACATGATCTTTACCCCTCCGTACCACCACCTTGAAATCAAACTCGAGGAGAGTCACAATCCCTCATGATATGCATCTCATGCTGTGAGTTTTGTTCACTAAGTAGAGAAGGGTCTGGTGATCCATGTAGAAGGAGAAGCGAGATGCTAGCAAATAATGTCGTAATTTCTTCACGCAGTAGACCATCCCTAGAGATTCACATTTCGTCGTTGAGTAGTTTTGTTCGGCAGAATTCAATTGATGGATAGCGAAAGTGGTCGATAAATCAAGAGCCCCATCAGCAGGTTGAGCAAGTGTCGCATGTATCGCGAAAGCGGAAGCATCGGTGTGGACATGGAAGTCCTTGTTCCAATCTGGGGATTGAAGGATCAGGGCCTTGGTGGGACATTCCTTCAACTGTTCGGATGATCAGGTGTAGTCGTCGGTCCACGTGTACCACTTTAGTAAGGCATAGAGGGGCCATGCCTTCTTAGCGAACATTTTGATAAATCGGCGATAGTATCCCACATGCCCCATGAATCCATGTAGTTGTTTTTCATTGGTTGGTGGCGGCATCTCGAGAATTAGTTTCACTTTGGCCTCACCTATAGAGGTTCCATCTCATGACACTTCGTGGTCGAGGATGAGACCATGCTCGACCCAGAATTGACGCTTGAGAGGGTTGAGGGAGACAACAGCTTCCACCACCCATTTTAACGACATCCCCGTATACATACAAACACAAATATAAAAAATTCAATACGTCTCGATTAAAAACATATATTATTGAAAACTTGATCATTAGTGCTTATAAATATATGAAAATTTTATCATTAGTGCTAGTGTGAATTCATTGTAAATCATCTTCATAATCTTAATTTGGGATTGTCAAAGTTAATATGCGGAAGCTTTCACAAACCGGTTCACCCGGATAACAACAGAAAGAGTGCAGGTTTAATGGAAGCTTCACAAAACACAGTCAAAGAGTGGGAGTGAGAGAGAGAGAGAGAGAGAGAGCAAAACAACATGAACTCAATTCAAAATAATAACACTTTGTATATACAAATGTTCTACAAAACACTTTTTATACAATACCTTAAAAGAACTGATAGAAGTACTAACAAGTACTTCAATGCTCATACGAGCGATTGACACTAACTCCAAGGAATATGCCTACGTACTAGGCTAAGATTGTAGGCCTCTAACGGACTACCTGTTACAATTCGATCCATCTCTCTAATCCATCTCTTGGTTCCGGGCACTGATCCTAGTTCAGCTTTTCTGCTCAATACTCCCTCTCAAGCTCAACTTGAGGTTGGATCGTTGTGTTAGTGTCTATTGAACCTTGCAATCAGCTTCTTCTGGTGTCTTCTTGCCTTGCTCGCGCTCCTCGACCCATCTAGTTTCGCTTTTGTTACCGTACAAGATGTACGGGTGATTGATAAATGTGATAAGTGAGGGTGAAAGATGTAATGTGTTGATATGTATGTGTGATTTTATACGATTATGAGTGTGAATGTAAGTGTGAGTGTGGTAGATACAAAGAGGTGTGAGTGAGTAACTAGGTGTGAATGCCAAGGGGGCTTGCACCCTTGTGGATCTACCCCTTTGTACCTATTTAACCCCTTATGGGGAATGAATGAAACATGAATGATCATTTTTCTCTTAATCTCTCTCTCTCTCTCTCTTGTCATCTCTCTCTCCCTCTCTCTCTCTTCCCTCTCCTTAACGTTGAATCCCCTTGGGAGGGGGGTGGAGCCATTCTAGGCACCACCCCCCACCCCGCAATGCTTCTCAATGCACATGATCTCTCTCGCCATCAATCCCATACTCTCCATCATCATCATAACCACCATGTCTATCTTTATCATGATTATCATCGTCCTTAACCCTGACACCCTAAAACCAATAACACCTTTTGGCGACCACTAAGGCGACCCCGCTTTGGAGATGGAGTCAAAGAATGATACGTGGATGTGCAAGCCATAGCGACTAAGTGCAAGAAATGGCAAAACGTGAAAATGACGGTGAAGATGTTGGAAGAAGTCTATGGAGGAATCGATGAATGGCAACAATGGTTGTGTGAGGTTGTGATTACTGTCCATGTGCGTGTTTCCGAAAGTAGTTAGCAACAATGTGTGTGTTCTCAAAAGCGTGGTGCAAGATGCACGGTTGGACAAACAACAACGCAGAGGGAACCGGTGCCAGCACGACTGGAAAGAGAAGCCCACCAGGAGACTGCGGAGAAAGTCACAGTGTGTGGAGCGGAGACCGGCAAGATGTGCTGAGAATGCACAGGCAATGGTTCCAAAAGAAACAACGCAGAGAGAATCGGAACCGGAATTGGAACAAGAACCAGAGTTGGTTAACACCGAAGGACCATAGAAGACAAAAAAGAGATGCAAATGCAAACCAGACATTGACGACCAAAGAAACCAACAACACCAGACGGACGACGGCCAGAATAGCAACGATGATCAGAAGGTTGCAAAGGCGGCCGAAAAGACACAGCCGAACCGCAGCCAGAACGGAGATGAAGATGGCCAAATTGGCCGGCCAGATACACACTAGACAAAGGCGGACAACGGACGGGCTGGACAACAAAGGGACGACCAAACATGCCAAAGGGACACACGACATAGCCAGAAACGGAGAAGTCAGATGAGACGACGTGATGTAGAAAACCACAGACGAGGGCCAGAGAAAAACACATAAACACGATGTAATGGTCCGGATAGAAGAAACGGAAAAAAAAAACGGAATGAACCGGACGGATACAACCAGTAACACATGGCACGCCGAGTGGGACAGAATACAGATGACAGAGATGGAGAGAAAGGCGGTCGGGACAGTTGCCAAACAAGCCAGATAGAGCGCTGGAGAGATGGTCGTAAGGGCCAGATTGACGGATGGCGATGGAGCAACGACCGAAGTTGCAATAGCCAGACAACAAACAATCAGTGGCCAAGAATAACTAGCAACCGGATCCAACCAGATTGCGACGGCAGAACAGGTGTGGCTGTAAGAATGGCCGAAAATCCTAAAGCAACGGCGAAGGCCGAACAACCAATGGCCATACAGGACCAAACGAAGAGAAAAACGACGCCGTACAGGGAAACGATGAAGCAAAGAGGAAAGAGAAGCAGCGGTAGCATAAGAGAGAAAATCAAAGACGAGAAAGAGACAAGGACAAAGGCGAAGGTCGAGATAAACAAGCACTAGTAGAGAAGGATTAGGAAGAGGAGATGAAGATAAGAAGGAAGAAGAAACAGAAAACGGAGATGAAGCAAAGAAAGAGAGAAGGGAAGAAGAAATAGAAAACACAGAGAAATTGAAGAAGAAGAAAACAAGAAGAAGAAGGAAGGAATCGGAGGAGACAGACAGATAGAAAGGAGGGAAACGACAGAAGCAAGAGAAAAAGAAGGAAACAAGAAAAGAAAAAAGAGGGAAAAAGAGAAAGATAAGGGGCATTCGAGGAGTTTTGAAAACCTAAGGGCATCCGAAGAATTTCGAAAAACATGATGGCATTGTCAAAATTTTAAAAAATCAAAGGGCACCTACGAAATGTCGAAAACTCATGAACCTAAAAGAAATGGACGCGATTGACACACAACTCACAAAATCAACAAAAGGAACACACATACATACAACGTTTTTTTTTACGACCCAAATGATGTTACCGAAGTTCGTGAACCGATAAAGATTCGCTGACCGACGGAGATGTTCGAGTCAAGCGCTCCGATCGAGGGAGTCGATCGTTGATTTTACCAAAGTTCGTAAGTCGACAAAACGAGAATGTTCGTGTCGTAGAAGAGTCGCTGACCGACGGAGATGTTCGAGTCAAGCGCTCTGATCGAGGGAGTCAATCGTTGAGAGGACCGATGGAAATTCCGGTCGAAGAAAAATTATGATCAAGGCATGTGGGATCGACATGCAAGGCACTCTCCCACGGGCGTGCCATATTGTGTTACCGTACGAGATGTACGGGTGATTGATAAATGTGATAAGTGAGGGTGAAAGATGTAATGTGTTGATATGTATGTGTGATTTTATACGATTATGAGTGTGAATGTAAGTGTGAGTGTGGTAGATACAAAGAGGTGTGAGTGAGTGACTAGGTGTGAATGCCAAGGGGGCTTGCACCCTTGTGGATCTACCCCTTTGTACCTATTTAACCCCTTATGGGGAATGAATGAAACATGAATGATCATTTTTCTTTTAATCTCTCTCTCTCTCTCTTGTCATCTCTCTCTCCCTCTCTCTCTCTCTTCCCTCTCCTTAACGTTGAATCCCCTTGGGGATGGAGCCATTCTAGGCACCCCCCCCACCCCGCAATGCTTCTCAATGCACATGATCTCTCTCGCCACCAATCCCATACTCTCCATCATCATCATAACCACCATGTCTATCTTTATCATGATTATCATCGTCCTTAACCCTGACACCCTAAAACCAATAACACCTTTCCATGGCTCGTCCGGTCCCGTGCACCTCGACCTTCTCAATCAGCTTGTCTACTCATAAGGCCCATCTTAACTCCTTTTCGACCCGTCGGTTCCCCCGTGTAAGTGTCGACTTCCGCTACCTCCTCGTCTGTTTGGTCTTTAGTTGATTCGGCTCCTTCGAATCGAACGTCACTTCTGAATCAGGTACCTCTGATTCGTTCCAACACTTGTCTAAATTGGTTATCTTCAATTCGTCTTCAACCTTCAGGCCCTTCATCATGTCGGACCACATCCGGGTCTTGGCCTTCTTCCTCTAGTCGGCTCTGTCCTTCTTGACTCTACCACCGTCGCCGCTTGTTTTGACTTATCGGATGAGCCAACTTCTTCAGTTGACTCGGCTTCCTTTTCCTTCTTGTCTCCCCCTGCCTAAGTTGTTTCCTTCTCTTCGGCTTTTTGTCCGGTGCCTTTGCCTGTTTTCCTGGTTTCGGTTTCGGTTTCCTCTTTTCTCCCCCTCAAGTGCGGCATGTCGAGATGTTGAAGACCAAGCACCTCTGAAAAATGTTGCACCTTATCAGTTCTCTAAGGGCCTTGGTGAAGATGTCGACAACCTGCCGATCCGTCTGGATAAACCGAAGTTCGACTTCACCGATGAGGACCCGCTCGCGCACAAAGTGGTAATGCACTTCTATATGGTTCGTTCGAGCATGGAACATAGGGTCCTTGGCTAGATGCATGTTGCCCATGTTGTCGCAATAGATCGGGATCGGAGTCAGGACTTCGATCTGAAGGTCTTGTAGTAGTCGTCAAAGCCATATTACTTCACAGGTGGCAACGGTAGCCCTCTAATACTCAGCCTCAGTGCTCGATAGAGCCACAATCGGTTGCTTTTTGCTGCTCCACGCAAAAGTCACGCTACCTAGAGAGAACATGTAACCAGAAGTGGACCAACGATCCGACGCATCACCGGCCCAGTCGGCACCCATATATCCGACTAGCTTTTCGGTTATACCGTGTCGGTATAATAGTCCCTGGTCCTTAGTGTCGCTAACATACCTTAGTATTCGTTGTGCGCACTGAAGGTGCTCCACGGCCGGTTTCGGCATAAACTGACTTATCACCCTGACCGGATAGTTGATGTCGGGTCAGGTGATACTAAGGTAAATTAGGCTTCTGACAATTTTTCGAAACCATGTCTCGTCGCAAGCCAGTCCGAAGTCGGGACGAAGCTTCAAGTTTCAGTCTCGTCGTAATCGATTCTATGGGTCTACACATATCCTTTGGCCACTAACCGGGCCTTATACCGGGTAACCGAACCATTGGCATTGTATTTCACCTTCAACACCCATTTGCAGCTGATCAGTTTGCAGTATCGCATAGGGTCAACCAGGTCCCATGTGTCGTTGGCATCGAGTGCCTACATCTCTTCCTTCATTGTGGCATGCCAATTCCCGTCTTTTGTCACCTCTATGTAGCTCTCCGGCTCACGCACTTTCACCACCTTTTTCATGTAAGCATAATGATGCGCCATGTACTCATTATACCCATACCATTTGACAGGGTTCTTCTGGCGGGTTGATTGGCGTAACTTCTCATTAGCCGATTTCAAGGCCCTCTTGGCCGGCTCAGACTTCGTCTTCGAAGTTCCATCTTCGTTCTCTCCGGAGTCGTATTCATGCTGATCCAACTCATCTTTGTCGGTGTCGTATTTCGACACCTTCTACTTCCCTTTTTCCTTGCGCGTGAACCGTCTCCTCAGTTCCATGCGCGGGGAAAGCACGGCTGAGTCTCCACTACTGTCCAGCTCGTCATCTGACTGGTCGTTCCGACTCAGTCGCTCATTCGTGTTATCTCTTCTTCGGAGATACACCTTTGATTACTTCCTAGGTAATTAGGCCAAGGAATCGTGGTTATGTAGGAAGGAAAAATAGGGCCGAACATGGCAATCGACTATGAAAATGGCCGGCCACAATTGGTCTTACGACTTATACTCATAACTTGGACAAAAAAACCCAATAGTAAAGATGAATTTTTAACGACACGAAAGATGGACCCACAATTGTGTATTATAAGATTACTGCGTAAATGACTACACGGCTCACAGCCAAAATTTCTATTCACTCCGTCTAACAAGAAAAAAAAAACAAGAAACATACATATAAAATTCTCTCTGCTCAGTATAATAGGAGTATTTCCCTCTCCCTTTTGGTATACATACACCTCTCTTTTGCCCCCCTCCCCTTTCTGCTACTATTGCTCGCTTTTTATAATTTTCATTTCCTCTCAGCGTGCTCTCTCGTTTTCGGCCTCCATTCACAGTTGCACGTATTTCGTTTATCTACCCCTTCATGCTCAGTCTTTTCACCTACTTTACCTACTCATTTCTTTACATTCGTTTCACACTTCATGCCCTTTGTCCCACAGATAGCACCCGGCACGCCCATGGGACAGTGCCTTCGCACGTCGAACCCAAATCCGAAACTTGCAAAAGGTCAAAATTGAAAAAATAAGGAGCCGAAACATTACTGTGGTACATTCAATCTTCTTCCAAAATTATGAGGATGTCCTCTGGGTGTTGTGATGACCCGGTTTGGAGATTGGTTGTCTCTTCGTCCGTTGGCTTGGTACTCACAAGGGCAGGTGGTTGTGTCGGGGTTTGGGAGGGGTCTTCAGTTGGACACACATCGGCGTGTAATTTGGTTGATATGTCAAGCTGTTGATCTTGAGTGTTCGTCGTAGATGTTGGGGTTGGTTCCTCCTGTTGGAGTTTTGTGGTATGTTCAACCCCTTGTTCTATGTCTACTCTCAATCGTATTTCTTGTTCTTCTTTCTGCTTCCTGTTTAGCTTGGATGCGCTCACGTTCATAGGCTTCCGATTCCAATCTTAACAACATCTTATCTCCGTTGAATTCCTCGAGGAAGTGTTTGATTACCATGGTGTGCATTTGTGTCAAGGCGTGGAATTCCTCAGTGAGGTCTTTGCAGAGGATCTGGAAGTTGTTCTCATCCATCTTGTAGAAATCGTGGCCCTCTTTTCTCTGATTTTTGGCGTCTGCTCGGAAGACCTATAATTCGGCTGCTTGACCCGACCATTCATTCCAGCCTCGAGCGAATGTCGCTTTGACTTTCCAATTCAATGTAAGCTGGTGTTTTTCCACTATTGCCTTGATTCGCATTTCGCCCATGTCGTATTTGACACGGAGGGTGTCCAGTTCCTCCTTGGCCTTTGTGGTGTCCAGCTGGAATTTGACTTTGAGGATCTTGCACGACGTGGTAACGTTGGAGAGCTTTTCCTCTATCGCCTTCGTATGTTGGTCGTAGCACCGGAGGAGACGGTCCGAATTGTCGACTAACTCCTGCATATAACAGTTCTACTATCTTTCGAGTTCTAGGTTTTCGGAGATGTGCAACTGGTGAAGGGACTTTGCCAATGCAGCTTGTTACTTCTCGGTTTCATCTAACATGTGAATGTGCCAACTTGAGCGGACCTGGAGTTCCGAGAGTTTGCTCTTCAAGGAGTCAATTTCTTCAAATTTTTGGCGAGATGACTTTTGATATTCTTCCTCCGCTTCCGCTAACTTTGATGATGCAAGGTTTTGTGCAGCCTTAAGAGTCACGACGGTGTTCTTTTCTGTGTCCTGGAGCTGGCCCGTCTGTGCCTCTAGCAGTTGTTAGAGTTCGGCCTCGCGCTTTAGAAAAGAATGGCGTGCGGAAGCAATATAGAAAAACCGAACAACAAAAAACGCAGGTTTAATGGAAAGCTTAGGTTTGCACAGTACGCACGGGAGAGACAGAGAGAGTGTAAACACAAGAACTTAATTCAAAAAATAATACTCAATCTGTACATAGGATGTGCTCAGTGAGCACTTTTATACAAGCCCTGACAATCAGGCTGGCACAAGTCCTGACAGTATTTGACTGCTCATAAATGAGCCTCGACTCTTACTCCCAAAACTATTCCTTACGAGGAATATCTTTCTAACGGCCTTTCGGTTTACGCACCGATACGGCCTTCCTACGTACCGGTTTGCGTACCGGTTTACGCATCCGTTTTACACACCGGTCCGGCCTAACCGATCGGTCCCAACCGATCCGGTCCTTGGCTTGCTCAGCCGATCCGGCCGATGTTGAGATTGTCTCTCAACACTCCCCCTCAAGCTCAACTTGAGGCTCTTCCGGATCTTCCGGATCACCACTCCGGTTCCTCCTGGCTCCACGCCTCGCTCGCGCTCCTCGGCCTTTTCGACTCCGTGCGCTTCGACCCTTCCGGTCAGTACGGCCCTTCACAGCTCCCTTGTTGTCGCAGTGTTGGCGCTTCTCTTGCTGCCTTCTTTTCCGCTTGGCCCTCGGTTGATTCAGTGTATTCGAATCAAACACTCGAACCGACTCGGCTACCTCCGATCAGTTTTCGCTCTCGTCCGAGTTGGCTGTCTCCAACTCGTCTTCGGTCTTCTCGCCCTTGACAGCATCATCTCCCCCATGCTTGGTTGGCTTTGGCTCTTTCTTCCGACTGCTCCCCTTATATCCGCTTTCGGACTCTTCCGCAGATCCGCCCTCGACTTCTTCAGCCGATCCGAAATCGAATTCGTCATTCGACTCGGCGCTACAGTCTTTTCCGCTCCTTTCCTGCTCCCTTCCGTGGTCATCTGGGACATCTCTCCCCCTCAAGTTCGGCACGTCGAGGTGACGCAACCCAAGCGCACCCGAGAATTGCCGCAACTTGTCCAGACCAAGAGGCTTGGTGAAGATGTCGGCGGTCTGCCGATCCGTCGGAACATACTGAAGTTCGACTTCACCAGAAAGGACACGCTCACAGACAAAATGGTAGTGCACCTCAATGTGCTTGGTCCGTGCGTGGAAGACGGGGTTCTTCGCGAGCTGGATGTTGCTGAGGTTGTCGCAGTAGATCGTCATCGGATCGGACACCTCCACCTGCAAATCCTTAAGTAGCCGCTTCAACCATATGGCTTCGCATGTCGCGACAGCCGCTCCTCTATACTCGGCTTCGGTGCTCGACAATGCAACTATCGGTTGTTTCTTGATACTCCACGCTATCGCGGCACTCTCAAGAGAGAACGCGTATCTGGACGTGGATCAGCGATCGGCGGCGTTGCCAACCCAATCAGCATCGGTGTAGCCAACCAACTGCGGGGCTAGACCGGTCCGAAATAGCAGTCCCCGATCCTTAGTGCCGCTTACGTACCACAATACGCGTTGTGCACACTGAAGGTGCTCCTCGGTAGGTCGCGCCATAAACTGACTGATCACCCCGACCGGATAACTGAGATCGGGTTGGGTGATTGTCAAGTAAATAAGGCTTCTGACAATTTGTCAGAACCTCATCGGGTCGCACCTTTCCGGAATTGGGGCGAAGCTTGACGGTTCTATCAAGAGGAGTCGAGACAGACTTACAGTCTGCCATCCCGACTTTGAAGAGCATATTAAGCGCGTAATGACGTTGGCTGATCAGTATGCCTTCGGGGGTGCGGACCACTTCAATCCCGAGGAAGTAATGAAGGTCCCCCAGATCCTTCATGTCGAATGATGCCGCAAGTTGGAGCTTCACGCGGTCGATTTCACCTAGGTCGGCGCCGGTGATGACCAAGTCATCAACATATAGTAAAATACTAACCGGCCCGAGTTGACCTTTCCGGATGAACAGGGAAGAGTTTGATTTTGACGTTGCAAAGCCCATCCAACGCAGTTGTTGCGTGATCTTCGCGTTCCAGGCACGCGGGGCTTGCTTCAGTCCATAAAGGGACTTCTTCAATCGGCACACCGCCGAGGTGTTCGTTCCGGAGTGAAATCCGGGGGGTTGTACCATGTACACTTGTTCCTCAAGCTCACCTTGCAGGAACTCATTCTTTACATCCATCTGATGTAAGTGCCACCCCTTTGCCGCAGCTACTGCGAGCAAAACACGGACGGTCGTCATCTTCCCCACCGGTGCAAACATCTCATCGTAGTCGATGCCGTGTTTCTGCGTGTAGCCTTTTGCCACTAACTGGGCCTTGTATCGATTGACCGAGTCGTCGGTGTTGTACTTGACCTTGTACACCCACTTACATCTGATCGGCTTCACACCCTTTGGTGCGTCAACCAGGTCCGAGGTCTCATTTTCTGCCAATGCGTGCATCTCTTCCTCCATCGCAGTGTGCCAGTTCGCGTCCTTAGCCGCTTCTGCGTAGCTCTCCGGCTCACGCACTTCCGCTACACGGGTCATGTACGCATAATGATGCGCCATGTACTCGTTGTATCCGAACCGCACAACTGGGTTCTTCTGGCGGGTAGATCGGCGTAATCGTTCTTTGGCCGATGTCGAGGTCTTCTCGGCCGATGCGGACTTCGCTCTTGAAGACCCGTCACCGCTTTCCTCGGAGTCGGACTCGCGTCAGTCTGACTCGTTTCTATCCGTGTTGGAATCCGACACCTTTTTCTTCCCTTTCTCTTTGTGCGTAAGCCGTCTCCTCGGCTTCTTGCGCGGCGAATGTACTGCCGAGTCTCCAGTACTCGCCGGCTCTTCATCGGACTGGTTGAAACAACTTAGTCGTCCATTCGGTCCACTTAACCGAAACGAAATCGGACTCTCTTCACGGATCCTGATTTCAGGCTCATCCGGAGGCATCTCAGTCTCGCTGACCTCATCGTCAGAACCCGGATTGGAGATGAGGTTCGAAGTCGGGGGCAAGTACCAAGACGCAGACTCATCAAACACAATGTCGCGGCTCACGTGCGCTTGTTTGGCACGCGGGTTATAGCACTTATAACCCTTCTGCTCGTCCGAATAGCCGACCAAGATACACTTCTCGGCTTTATCGTCCAACTTCCTCCTTTTCTCCTTCGGCACATGCACATACGCAATGCTACCAAAAACTCATAAGTGTCACAAGTTCGGCTTCGTTCCGAAATATAGCTCGTGCGCCGACACTTTATCTCCGATCCGATTCTGGATGTATACCGCGGTCCTTACCGCCTCGGCCCAATAGAACTTGGGCAAGCTCTTCTCTTTCAACATTGCCCGTGCCACTTCCACAACTGACTGATTTTTCCTCTCGGCCACGCCGTTTTGCTCCAGCGTGTATCTGCAACTGAATTTGCGTTGAATTCCCATCTGTTGTAGATAACCGTTGAATTGACCGGAAAAGTATTCTGTCTTCCTATTTCCGACCGCAGGCACTTGATCTGTCTTCCGGTTTCCGTTTCCACGAACCCTTTGAGGTCCCAGAAACAGTCGAAGACTTCACTCTTCCTCTCGATAAGGTAGATCCATGTGTGCCGCGTGTAGTCGTCGATGAAGGAGACGAAATATCGGCTCCCTCCAAGACTAACGTTTTGTGCCGACCCCCACACATCGGAGTGTATCACGTCGAGCTTGTTCCGGCTCCGGTTACGCTCGTTGGGGAAGGGAAGTTGGTGTTGCTTCCCAAGCTGGCAGGCTTCACAAATTTGTGCCTTCCGGCCACTAAATTTGGGCAATCCGAACACCACGTGTTTCGATTGCAGGTCTTGAAGCCACTGGTAGTTGACGTGGCCTATCCTCTTGTGCCATAAGTCGATGTCCAACTCGACTTTTTTTCCCTTCGCAAACATTGCGGTGCCACCGTCAGTAGAGTCAAGGATGAACATCCTCCCATCTCTGTGCCCTTGCGCAATAATACGGCCTTCTTCCTCAATGAAGCACCCGAGGTGTGTAAACCGAACCTGCATCCCCTGGTCGACGATCTGCCCGACCGACACCAGATTCTTCGTGATGGTCGGGACGTGTAACACGTTCATAAGTTTCCCTTTCTGCCCGACATGGCTCACGGGAACTTCACCGACATTCGTGATCGGATGCGGAGTGTCGTCTCCGGTTGCGACTACTCCTGGTTGCGTCGGTTTCTCAAGGTATGAGAACCACTCCTCGTGGCACGTCATGTGGTTTGACGCGCCAGAGTCGATGTACCACACCTCCTCCGACTTCGGGGTGATCTTCTTCATTGAGTTTGCTTCGTGTCTCGTCACGAAGACAGACCCTTTTCCAGCTTTTCTGGATCCTTCGGCGTAGTGCGATTGCTGCCGGTTTCCTCTGTCGGTATGTCCGGAACCAGATCCGGACCCGGTCCTCTCCGACTCGGCGTGCTTTTTCCAGCACTCGCTCTCCCTATGGCCTTTCTTGTCAGTTCCCTTGCCAATTCCCGTCGCCTCGACTCCCCCTGTTTCCGGAGGGTCCGGAATTGCTGTCGGCATCACTTCGGTGCCTTCTTCCTTGATCCCGTCGACCGCCTCCATTGCGTACCGACTCGCCTCGTCCGCCATGACCACGGGGCCTATCTCCCTCTGTGTACAACATCTTGTTGTCAGTGTGCGTGCTCGTTGATGCACCCACGTGGTTCTCCTCTACCAGGAGCATCGACTGTAAGTCGAAAAAGGACGGCGTATTCTCCCAGGTACACACAGCCATTCAGAACGCACCGAACTTTGACGCCAAACCCCCGAGATAGACCTGGACCATCTCGCTTTCCTCGATGTTCACATCGATGGAAGCTAAGGAGTCACATATGTCCTTGATCTTCGAGGTATAGTCAGCCACCAACAAATCGCGTTGTCGTAGGTTGCTCAACTACTGTCGGAGCTAAAGCTTCCTAGTTGTGGTGCTCGCGGCAAAAATCTTCTTCAGATTTTCCCATGCACCCTTCGGCGTTTTTGCATCCCGAACATAGCTTAATAGTTGTTCACCCACACAAGACGCGAAGCAATACAACACTCTGCACATCGATTGATCCCACGTCGGGAAGTCTTTGTGTGTCGAATCGGGTGCTATGTCATTTGCACTATCGACATTGCTCCAATAACCGTGTCCAAGCAGGTACTGGTGCATCTTGTAAGACCAAGACGCGTAGTTGTTTCTGTCGAGCTTCTCCGTCGGAAGCGAGCTAGCCATTCCTCTGTCCATCGATTTTCTTGTTCTTCGTCGTTGGTTTTTCCTTCAAGCAAAGTCGGCTATAGAGGTTCTCAACCCTCGCGCTCTAATACCATGAAAAGAATGGCGTGCGGAAGCAATATAAAAAAACTGAACAACAGAAAACGCAGGTTTAATGGAAAGCTTAGGTTTGCACAGTACGCACGAGAGAGACAGAGAGAGAGTAAACACAAGAACTTAATTCAAAAAATAATACTCAATCTGTACATAGGATGTGCTAAGTGAGCACTTTTATACAAGCCCTGACAATCGAGCTAGCACAAGTACTGACAGTACTTGACTGCTCATAAATGAGCCTCGACTCTTACTCCCAAAACTATTCCTTACGAGGAATATCTTTCTAACGGTCTTTCGGTTTACGCACCGATACGGCCTTCCTACGCACCGGTTTGCGTACCGGTTTACATATCCGTTTTACGCACCGGTCCGGCCTAACCGATTGGTCCCAACCGATCCGGTCCTCGGCTTGCTTAGCTGATCCGGCCGATGTTGAGCTTGTCTCTCAACAGCTTTGTGGTTTGAGCCCGGAGTTGGTCCACTTCGGCTTTGGTTGTTTCGTATTGCTCCTTGGCCTTCTCGGCAATTGCCGTTTGGGCCACGAGTTGCTCATCGTAGTTGCGGGTTGGGACGACGGTCATTAACATGGCCGGTGCCGAGTCGGTTAGTTCTTCGGTTTGAGTGGACACATCCATCGGCGTGAGAGGGTTGGTGTCGTCCGTCTGTGTGAATACCTCGAAGGGATTGGAAGCAGGGGGTGGAAAATCGAGAAGGTTTGGTTCGCCGGTTTCTTGGAGTCGTTGTTGAAGCTCGTTCAGGCGGCTTTCCGAGATCTGCCATAACTCCATGGCCATTTTGGTTTGTTTGCGCACTTGTTTGCTACTAACGGCCATGTATTTCGCAACGCGGGTTGCTTTCTCCAATTCACGGTAAACCTCGACCAAGGTCGTGTTGAGGTTCGGTAGCTCGATCCGAGCAGGCAGGTTTTGGTTACGCGTTTTCGGCCGATCTTTTGTAACTGGAGTTTTGGTTACGCGTTGGACCATCTGTTGTTCGGCATGGTCTTGAGCCATGCGAGCCACGGCAGCAACCTGGAGGCAAGCGAGGAAGTCTATTAGCTCGTAGGTCATGTTGTGTTGTAAAATCGCGTCCAGCTCATAGGACTCGGTGGGCAAATCCTTGAAGGTCATGACTTCCTCCTCCGAAACCTAGGAAGGTTGTCCTTGCTCCGTAGTTCCTGTTAAGGACAAGGACTTGTCTGTGACAACCGTGATGGTTTTGTCAGGAGCAATGAAGAGTTGCGAGTTCTCGGCCCCTTGAGTTTTTTCTTCGCTATGGTGTTGCAACCTGTGGTGTTTCTTGGCCAGGCTCCTCTGTGTATCCGTTGATTCTTCTCAGAGCCGTATTAGTTGCTCCTTGGAGGATTGTCTGCTATTGCCTGTGGTTGTCTGAGTCTCCTCCCGGTGGTCCGGTCGCGGGCTGACCATTTTTAGTTTCGGTTTTTCCACTAAGGCAGATAACTTATGTTTTTCGTGCCCTCTTATGATGATATTCTCTTCAGCTTCCTAGGTCGTGGCATCTAGTATCAGTCGCGGCGATGTAGGGGTTCGGGCGAGTGTGTCATCCTGCCATTCCTCCTGAGCTAGTTGAAGAGCTCGTTGGCGTTTCGCATGGGTGGGTGGGACAAGGAGGGTGAGATTTCGGTGGGGTGTGGTCGTGGATGGAGAGGGGGAGGGGAGGGTAAAGCACAACTAAGTAATGTGCTAAAGTAGGCAAGAACCTTTTACCTGCCTGAAAAGTCGTCAGGGCAACACGAACTCCATTCCCGGTGATGATGCCCTAGTCGATAGCACTACCTCTATATGTCGTGATGATGATGTCTGCCTTTTTCTATGGCATGCTATACGTGTTAGCGTGTACACAGCCAAACTCCAAAAGAATTCTAGCGAGATCGCCAAAGAACTTGTTAGGCTCACCATGAATCTGATACGCCTTGGCCGACACCGAGTACTCCCCGAAATATTCTTCGAGGATGTTCTAGGGCGAAGCCTCGATGTCATGTTCTCCTCCTCGTTAGGCCTAACACCAACCGGATCTGATTGTTGGTGGTGGTGTCGGGAATCCTCGAGATGCACTCGGTGTGTGATCTCCTGCGCCTCGGGGTGGTGGAATGCATCCACAACATGGAGGTATCCGTCCAAGCCGTACCTGTTCAGCCAAGTGTGGAGGTCTTTGAACACTTCAAGCAGCATGATCATTTCGGAAGAGGAAGAGGAAGAGTGAGTATGGGGGTAAAGAGACAAGGATCGAGAGAAAGCTTCTGTGCAGAGAGTGTGAGAGCGGGATAGCGTTTGTGTAGAAGACAAGAGAGCTTGAGGGCTTTGTGCATCTGTGTGTGAGTGAGTGTTATGCCCGTGGTGTCCTCCTTTTTGTAGGTACCTCGTTTCTCAAGATGTGACCTTGTGACCTAGATTCAGAATCTTTCCTGCCATAGTAAGTTTTTAATACCACGCTGTCGTGAAGATCCGTCACTACGCGCGGATCGTGAGGCGGAACCGCCGGGGTTCTGGACCAGAAGGATTTAGAGTCGATACAAGATTTGGCGAGAAAGTACTTAAGATAGATTGGGAAAGAGAGAAGTTGAGATTAAACGATTGAGAAAGATCGATTGAACTTTTTATCTTTGGATTTAAGAAACAAGTTACACCATCAATTTGATAACGAATTTCTTCTTCTTAATTTCATAATAATAAAAAACCGTGTTTTTTCTCCTTCCCCTTCCTCTTTTATAGATGCTCTCATGCATATGATGCATGTGAGGGTACAAGACATGCATAAATTGCATGTTTGCCATTTGGCGCTTATGTATTACATGTGGTGCATGATAACCATGCCACTCATTTTAGTTCTCATGTATGAGAATTTACATGTAAAAGTACAATGATAGAAATATAATTTCAACTAAATAGCATGGCTTAATGGTAAGCCAATTGACTCCTAACTTGGAGGTGCAAGGTTCGAATCCTTACTTGCCCTCCTTGTATATGTAAATATGTATATATATTTATATATTTATTTATCTAGTCGCCAGTTCGTCGGATACCGTCGGTTACCGGTGCGTCGCTGGATGCCGTCAGTTACCGGTGTGCCGCCGCCGGATGCTGTCGGTTACCGGTGCCGTCGCCGGATGTTATCGGTTACCGGTGCCTCGCCGGATGCCGTCGGATCACCGGCTCCATCGCCGGCCCGGTTTTGGTTGGCCAAAACCCTTTACGAGTAGCTAGCCCACCTCCACTCTTAGTTCAAGTTACCTTGAACTCTCTATGCTCCACACATAGACACAAAGATAATATCTTTTGCTCCACCTTATATATGATGAGAGCTGTATTTGTCGTGCCTATGTGGGATACCTCACAATTTTCTCCTTTCCTTTTAAAAACTTTATACCCTCATATCTTGACATTTAGTTGTTCGTTTCTCGTGTAATAAAGTGCATTCGAAACCTCCATCATTTTGTACTTAGATATTAAATCTATTTAAAATGTTATCTTCACAATTATTGTACTACGTGATTCATACTCGATTTCGTACGTTTTATGGGATTTTCACACTATTGCCGAAAATCTTCACGACATCCACCCCCACCAAACCGCACGTCCTCCGGTACGTGGCAAGAAGAGAAGAAGTGAGATTTCGGCTACGATGATCAATTAGATTCCTCCATGTCTTCATTTTCATCCGGCCTATTATGTTCATCGTCGAGGTAATCGAGGTCAGGATCCTTGTCTTGTCTTTTCTTGAAAATCTTTACTCTTTTCCTGCAATGGGTACGGCCAACCTTGATCCGTCTAGTTCCGCAAGGTGGTATGTGGCATTATCGTTGGCACTTGTCACCACATACGGCCCGAACCATCTTCTTGCAAACTTCCTTGTTGTACTGTGTTGATTGTCAAGGGTGTTGTCGTAAACTAAAACCCAATCCCCTTCTTCAATCTTCTTGGGACGAAGTCGATGCGTGTTGTCGAACCGAACTTTGTTCTTTACTCGGGCTGCCTTCATCATCTTTCGCGCTTTTTCTAAATCTTCAGGTCTTCTTTCAAGTTGCCTTATCCGCGCCGCTAATAACTCTTCTCGGCTCATCTCGTTCTCCCACGGTATCGCTACCCATGAGGCGATCGTCCTTTCGATGGGCATAATCGGCTTTAGTCCATACATAAGCTCCGTCGGCATATACCCTGTCACCGAGCTATGTGTCGTTCTATCGGCCCACAAGGCATAGGGTAATAGTTGTGGCCAATTCCCGACTCGACCGTTGCATGCCCGTACGATGGCTTTAACGATAGGTCCATGCCCTTGCTCGATCTTCCCATTTGCTTCCGGATTGTAGGCAGTCGTGAGGGAGAGCTTCACGCCTAGTCTTTCGAAGAGCTCCGTCGCTTCATGCGCGTCCAACTCCCCTCGGTCGGCCACTATCTTCCCTACACATCCATATCGGCAAACAACATCTTCAAGTAAAAATTTACAAACGGCTGAAGTCGTCTTATTTGTCAAGGCTCATCCTTCCACTTGATTTGTCAAGTCTTCCCTTGCCAGCGCTAAGTACTTCATTTGTCCCACTCCCATTGGCATCGAGACCAGATCCACCATCCATTTGAAGTGAATGGTGAGTGGGTATGTTGGCTTTAACTCATCACGATGACGTATATTTGAATATATTTGGCAAGTTTCACATGTGGACACGAAATGGAGTACATCTTTGTACATGCTTGGCCACCAGTACTTCTCCTTCAATTTTTCGAACGTCGCCCATGTTCCTCTATGACCTGCCCAAGCACTCTCGTGGAATTCGGTCATCAGTGTCTCTTGCTCTTCTCTCTTTACCACCACTTGACGTGGTATTCCTGTCCTTCTTTTTGGATGTCGCCAAAGGAATCCTCCCTTCAAGAAGTACAAAGTCTTGTCCTCTTCAAGCAACACTTGGTCCGTATTGGGGAGACGACTAAACATCTGGTCAAATTCGTCGTACACCCTCGAGACGCTCATCTTCTTATTCTTCTTCTCTATCCACTTCATCAGGGCATGTCGAGTCATCCTCGTTGAGTCTTCAATCACGAACTCCGCTAGTATCATTTTCTCGAACTCGGACCATGTTGTCTTACCTTCTTGAAGCTCGATGACGCGTCTTTGGATGTTGTTGGCGACAACTCTCTTGAAGCTTGCGATTTGACGTGCCTCGGACACGTCCCTCTGATTCATCTCCCTCTTATATGCATCAAGGAACTTCGTAACATTCCTTCCATCGAATTGGCCCTCGAGCTCTAAGACACGATCGACAGCCTTCTCCACGCTCGCGTCGTTGTCCCGAGATCTCATCATTTGCTCGACGATTAACATCATCCTTTCGAGCTCTCCTGCTTGGTTGCTTGAGGACGCCATCTCCAAGTATTAATCTCGACTTGATCCTTCCTACCGCCTCGTTCACGTCGGGTTCACCACTTAATTATGTCATGAAGATCCGTCACTACGCGCGGATCGTGAGGCGGAACCGCCGGGGTTCTGGACCAGAAGGATTTAGAGTCAATACAAGCTTTGGCGAGAACTTAAGATAGATTGGGAAAGAGAGAAGTTGAGATTAAACGATTGAGAATGATCGATTGAACTTTTTATCTTTGGATTTAAGAAACAAGTTACACCATCAATTTGATAACAAATTTCTTCTTCTTAATTTCATAATAATAAAAAACCGTGTTTTTTCTCCTCCCCCTTCCCTCTTTTATAGATGCTCTCATGCATATGATGCATGTGAGGGTACAAGACATGCATAAATTGCATGTTTGCCATTTGGCGCTTATATATTACATGTGGTGCATGATAACCATGTCACTCATTTTAGTTCTCATGTATGAGAATTTACATGTAAAAGTACAATGATAGAAATATAATTTCAACTAAATAGCATGGCTTAATGGTAAGCCAATTGACTCCTAACTTGGAGGTGCAAGGTTCGAATCCTTACTTGCCCTCCTTGTATATGTAAATATGTATATATATTTATATATTTATTTATCTAGTCGCCAGTTCGTCGGATACCGTCGGTTACCGGTGCGTCGCCGGATGTTATCGGTTACCGGTGCCTCGCCGGATCACCGGCTCCATCGCCGGCCCGGTTTTGGTTGGCCAAAACCCTTTACGAGTAGCTAGCCCACCTCCACTCTTAGTTCAAGTTACCTTGAACTCTCTATGCTCCACACATAGACACAAAGATAATATCTTTTGCTCCACCTTATATATGATGAGAGCTGTATTTGTCGTGCCTATGTGGGATATCTCACAATTTTCTCCTTTCCTTTTAAAAACTTTATACCCTCATATCTTGACATTTAGTTGTCCGTTTCTCATGTAATAAAGTGCATTCGAAACCTCCATCATTTTGTACTTAGTTATTAAATCTATTTAAAATGTTATCTTCACAATTATTGTACTACGTGATTCATACTCGATTTCGTACGTTTTATGGGATTTTCACACTATTGCCGAAAATCTTCACGACAACGCGTCTCTAGAACCATTTGTACTTTCTTTTCTCGTGTGACATGCATGCTCTTTAAATACTCTAGTTAGCGGGTTTTTCTTTTTTTACATAGGATACAATTTCTAACAGTAGGTAGACTAATTATCGGAATTGAGGTGGTGGGACCTCGAAATCCTCCGTTTCACCCACCGTGGGCTGGTCGTGACCATGTTACTGACCAGCGAAGGGATTGGGTGGGGTCTTGCCGAGAGATGGTTTTAACCGAAAGCCATTCACCCAACTCCTTAAGATGTCGCCGGCTAAAGCACCGAGCTAGAACATGCAATTAAATTCGTCAATAATCCAGAAATGTGTGTTCCATCGGAAACTAAGCTTTCCCGGCATCGAGCCAAGTCGTGTTTGAAAGACGAGGACCGGTTTTCCGATGTCGAATGATTTCTCTTATTCCTTTCAATGACAATCGACAAAGGCTTTTCATTGCCAATGCCCATGTTCTAAATGGGCCAGGCTAGCAATCCGGTGTTCCCTGAGTTCGAGTAATTGTTCAAGTCGTTTCAGTTCAAAATCCGACTTGGGCAATCATTCAATAATTTGGACTCGTAAACTTGGCACCTAGAACTCGATTGGCATGATGGCTTCCAACCCGAAAGCTAGACGAAAAGGAGTGGATCTGATACTTGTTTTGATCGTCGTTCGGTATGGCCAGAGTGCACTATGGAGCTTGTCATCCCAATCAGTTCGGTTTTCATTCACGATCTTCTTGAGGATGGTTTGCAGTGTCTTATTTGTTGACTCAGCCAGTCGTTTGCATGTGCATAGTACGGCGTGCTTTTCTTATGTACTACCACGTAGTGTGTGGTGAGTTCTGGAATAAGTCGATTGAGAAAGTGACCTCCTTGGTCGCTAACGAGCTCAATTGGACAGCCAAATTGACACCATAGATATTCATAAATGAACTTGGCAGTAGACCTGACTGTGTTGTCGTGTAGTGCCTTTGCCTCCACCCATTTCATGCAATAATTGGTGGCCACGATGATATATTTATTACTGGTTCGAGCTGCGACCCATTTGAATCGTTGCGTGAGTCGGGTGGGAACCGCCGAGGTTTTGGACTAGGAGGAAGAGGAATACAACTTAAGGCTAATTATGAATAGTAGAAAGAGAAGTAAGATAGCAATCTCGTGAATCCCACGAGTTTAGTGTATTTAAAACAATATTTAGATTATAAGAGTAATTTAGATGGCAAAATTCGTGAATCCCACGAATATATTAGATTGATCAATCCTTGTATATTAATCAACAACCTTATACATATTTCTCTCCTCCTTATATAAAGATGGAAGAGGCTAAGCATGGCTTCATGCTTTTTCACCAAAAGTGTCCATGCACACTAAATGTGCATGTGATGCTTTGTCATTTCCTAAGTATAGGGCTCATGCACGCTAGATGTGCATGAGTCACTTTTAATGTCACGTGTAAATAAAATATTCACCCCCTAAAGAATACATGATTTTTACCTTTTAATAAAGGTATGTGTAAATAAAGGTCTTATACGTATTAAATCTATATGTATAACACTAAAGATAAGTTATTACAATGGTAAAGTTGGGGTTTATCTACGTGGAGGTGCAGGGTTTGAATGCTGCCCTATGCACGTGATAAATGTTTTGATATATTATTTATTTATTTATATGTATCTAAAATCGGATATATTATTTTATGGTTTTCACGTAGTGTGTGGAATACACGACACTCGCCCCCTCCGAACCCGCACACTTGCCCTACGCACCCGTACCTGCAAAATACTTCCTCCAAAAGAATTTGGCATATACCGCGGAACACGTTTTCCTCTGAAGCGCTCGACCTTCTACTTGATTCGTGAGATCTTCCCGAGCTAATACCAAGTATTTCTTTTGTCCGATCTCGGTCGGCATGGCCACTATGTCGACCATCCACTTGAAGTTGATTGTCGGTGAGAATGTCGGATGTAACTCATCTCGATGTCGAACCCCGGAGTAGACTTGACATTTCTCGCAGCTTTCCGTGAACTCCGCGACATCTTTGTACATTTTCTTCCACCAATATTTTTGCTTGATCTTCAGAAATGTTGCCCATGTTCCTCGGTGTCCAGCCCAATCGGATTTGTGAAACTCGGACGTTATCCGGTTTCGTTGCTCTTTTGTCCCGACTACTCGAAGTGGTATACCATCCGGTCTTTTTGGCGCGAGTCCTCGACCTCTTGTAACATCTTTCCGATCATCAAACTTTCTCCCTCGTATTCTTCTTCCCGGAATTCTCGGATTACATTCACTCGGCATATATGCTCCGATGCGAAGTAGTCTTCGGAAACTTCTTCATTATCCGATTCGGTTATGTCGTCTCCGAACCGAGCCCTTGATAACATATCCACTACCGCGTTGTCCTTCCCCGAGATGTGTCGAACCTCCGGATTAAGCGACTTGACATATACAACCCACCTTAGCATAGCTACATCCGGTATCGTACAACACCGCATCATCCCGAGTATCGGAAGACAATCCGTCTCGATCACCACTTCGGCTCCGATCAAATAATCCCGATCTGATTTTATCGCCGACACGACTCCCCACAGTTCTCTTTTGACTTGTGCATATCCACGTTGCCTTTCGTTGAGAACCTTTGCTCCAAATCGGATCGGATACCGCGAACCATCCGAGTCGGCTTGATTGAGGACCCACCCGATACCGGTTGGACTTGTATCAACCGTTACTATGATCGGTCGGTCATACCCGAGTATAGGTCTCCGATGGAGTATATCGCACGACCGACAAAAGCTTCCGCAAATTCGTCCACTATCAGACCGACTCCCGAGTTCCGAATCGTAACCTTATTCACCGGTTGCAAGTCTTGGATAAATCGGAGTGACCCATTCTTCTTCGGAACCGTAAACCATCGATTTGAGTACGGAGCAGTTGATGGCTCTAGAATCCCCATCGCCACCTTCTCCTTGAGCAAGTCAATGACTTTCGGAATATGCGCTCGTGGCACCGGAATCGGCTTCAGGTTCCACGGTACATGGTCAATCGTGAAGATCACCATCGGCTCCACCATTCTCGGATCGACGCACTCTATCTCCCTTGATGTAAATGCAAACGCTTTGCCGTGTTGCTCCAACATCTCGCGAAACCGTTCTTCTTCTTTTTGTAATAGGAACCCACCTCCACCGATCCGAAGTTTCTTCCGGGTCTCATCCGTGAAGGCATGTCCGATATCCACGGACTTCCGAAGTGTCGGATCTCCCGAGACTTCTTTCCTCTTTTGTTCGCTATCGGCGGGTAGTGGTCCCGCGGCCGGTTTCACCTTCTTCTCCACGGTCTTGTATTTCGTACTTACCATTGCTTCTTCTTTGCGGAGCATATCCGGCTCCATTTTCGCAATGATCTCGTACATCTCGACCGATTCCACCGGGACTACCCAGTTCCCTTGGCTTTTATCTTTCGCAAGCTCTTCAAGTCGTTGTAGCGTGCTCCCATATAACACTTCTTCGACTATCCCCATGATTTCTTCATCTTCTTTTATTATTGATGCTGACCGCAACTTATCCTCCACTTGTCGGTATCCTTTCTTCAATCCTCCGGTTACGGTCGTGTACGTAGATGCCCCATCCGGACCGATTCGTACATGTTTTGCTCCGAGAGTTTTCTTCCTATGTGGGGTATCAGGGCTTCTCGGACTATCACTTCCCCACTTCGCAACAGTCCGCTTTAAAAATCCATTCTCACTTGGGACAAGAGTTCCCTCTTGTTCCTTTCGTGATTTGCCGGCACCGTTAGGAATTGGACGGATTTCCCACCGTTTTGGCTCCGAATTCGCGCAAAAGCCGCACCGCTATCGAGCACCTTCGTCTCCATCCATGAGGCCGTGATAAAGGGTTGGCCGAGGATGACGGAATGTGAAACCTCATCTTGCACGAAGAAATTTTGGTCGATCTCGACATCCCCGATCTTCACCCTCACATCCGAACAAGCCGCAAATAGATCTTCTGTTGCTTTGGTGGCCGCCCGAATCTTCCATCCATGGTTGGTGTTAATAGGCCACTTCCCCTTCCAGTAGAACTCCTTGGACATCAAGTTGATCTCCGATCCGTGATCAATCAATGCTAGCACTGGTTCTTTGATGTTGCCGATTCGGATCGGAGTCTCCGTAGTCACGCGTGCCCAATGTGGCCTTGCATAGTGGGAGTTCGGAATTTCGTCCTCCACTTCGGTGTCGTTCATTAAAACGGTGTTCGCATTCACCCATGGAGCATTTTCCTCCGTACTTTGTCTTTTTCGCTTCACGAGATCCACGAGAAGATCGTGGAACTCCTTTGCTATTGCGAGTAGCTCCCGAAGCGAGAAATCTACCCGGCTATCCAAGATCCTTTCCTCGAACACTCTTTTCAAGTCGGTTTGTTGTTCTTTGTCCGAGGTGAGCTTGAATGCCGGAGTCGCCTTTTCTTTTCCCTTACCTCCGGAGTTCCAGCTTTCTGGAATCTTCGATGGCCCGCCCGCATCCTCCGTGCGTCGTCGTTTCTCGTCCACATACACCTTATGCAATTGACACAGGGCGTATACGCTATTCTTGTCGACAAGGCACTCCCATCCCGTAGCTTCCCGGACGCCTTCCGCGGTGCTTCAGATCTCGTTGGAGTCGGTTTTCTCGGTGTTTTCTAGAACTTCCGGCCAAAAAGACGTCTTTGCTCTCGATGACTCCCCGACACATATTCCCGCGGTTGTCTCATAGTTGCTTCTTGCCGCCAATTCCTCCTCGAGCACCTTCTTCATGCCGCCTTTCCGGAAGTTAGGTCGGAGTGGCTTCCGAGAGTCCATCGAATGAATCCGGTTTCCCTCGTAGTAGATGAGATCCCGCCGTAGCGCCTCCTTATGCTCGTCGCAATCCCTCCGATCGTGTTCGGCGCTATCGCACCATATGCACCGTCGGTCCGTATACTTGGAGCTTGTGGGGCGGTCATCCGACTTCTTCACCATCGCGATCTTCAGATTCTCCATCTCCTTCAATAGTTGCTCCACCGTAGATGCATCAATCCCCTTCTCGGTTGTAGTCTCCCGAGCCCTCGGTTGATGGTCTTCCAATCCGGTTCTCGGTTTCGGAATCGGTTCTGAAACCCTCTTTTCCTCGTTGGCAAGACATTGCCCCCTCTTCGTGTATCACGCGACGATATCCCGCACGTTTCCCATGTTTCGGTGAGGCCACTCTCCGTGGTCATGTCCTCCAAGAGCACTCCGAGATCTTTCCGGTCTCGGACGTCCACGGCTCGCAAGAACATGATCACCTTGTCCGGTACGAGGATAGCTTGATCTCTCGCGGACAACCTCCCGAACCGGCTTTCGAATGCCGAAAACACATCAACGACCTTCAATCCCTTGTCTGGCGTCTCCACCCAATCTTCGGATCCCCTTCGCGTCGCCTTGGAGGAATCCTCGATGGCGAACGTCCTCTTTAGCTCTTCTTCAAACGTCTCCCATGTCGGATTTTGTTGTCGTAGCCCATGGATGCTTGCTTGAAGCCCGTCGGTCGCCACCCGGTTGAAGGACGTCACTTGCAGTCCTTCCGATATTCCGCATCGTAGCATCTCCGCCTTGTAGTCCCGAAGATACCGCGACACGTCTTTCCCGTTGAATTGCCCGTTTCGTTGCACGAGCCGCTCCACTGATGCCGCTATCTTCGACATCGCACGTTGTTCTTGTAGCATGCGCTCGAACATCATCATCATGTTGCTAGCCTCCGGTTGATTTTCCATCTCCTTGCCACCCGGTCTTCACGTCGGGTTCACCAACTGTGTCGTGCCTTTAGGCTCCGGATCGTTGCGTGAGTCGGGTGGGAACCGCCGAGGTTTTGGACTAGGAGGAAGAGGAATACAACTTAAGGCTAATTATGAATAGTAGAAAGAGAAGTAAGATAGCAATCTCGTGAATCCCACGAGTTTAGTGTATTTAAAACAATATTTAGATTATAAGAGTAATTTAAATGGCAAAATTCGTGAATCCCACGAATATATTAGATTGATCAATCCTTGTATATTAATCAACAACCTTATACATATTTCTCTCCTCCTTATATAAAGATGGAAGAGGCTAAGCATGGCTTCATGCTTTTTCACCACAAGTGTCCATGCACACTAAATGTGCATGTGATGCTTTGTCATTTCCTAAGTATAGGGCTCATGCACGCTAGATGTGCATGAGTCACTTTTAATGTCACGTGTAAATAAAATATTCACCCCCTAAAGAATACATGATTTTTACTTTTTAATAAAGGTATGTGTAAATAAAGGTCTTATACGTATTAAATCTATATGTATAACACTAAAGATAAGTTATTACAATGGTAAAGTTGGGGTTTATCTACATGGAGGTGCAGTGTTCAAATCCTGCCCTATGCACGTGATAAATGTTTTGATATATTATTTATTTATTTATATGTATCTAAAATCGGATATATTATTTTATGGTTTTCACGTAGTGTGTGGAATACACTACAACAACGCTAACCGGCTCCAACTACTGAGTGTGGAAGTTGAAGATGAGAGACATGCTCGTGTGCAAAGACCTCTGGTTTCTGGTGCAATTCGGAGATAAAAGACTAGACAAGATCGATGCAGCGACTTGGGAAGTGTTGCATCTGAAGGTGGCTGCATATATAAGGTGTTTTATAGACATGAGTCTATACAACAACTTCGGCGAAGAAATAGAAGTAGACGTCATATGGAAGAAGATTAGCGTCATGTTCGAAAACAAGAACATCATGAACCGAGTCTCAATATTTCGAAAAATCGTGAGGCTCCGGTATCAGGATGGCTCCAATATGGCAAAGCATAGCAATGCCTTCCAAGGATTCATGAACCAAACCACCTCTCTAGAAGTACCTCTGGCCGATGAGGTATTAGCATTACTATTGTTGGGATCCCTTTCGGACAGTTGGGAGATGCTCGTCGTCACTTTGGGCAACATCGAGCCAGAAGGGAAGCATCTATCCCTAAAGCAGGTGAAGTCAAGCTTGCTAAATGAAGAAGCTTGCCGGAAGGACCGTGAGTCAAATACCGACCAAAAGGCCTTAGTCACGAAAGGTGACACGATTCGGGGAAGAGACCGAAATCGAAGTCCTCAAAACTAAGATAAGTCAAGGACCATGTCGAAGTCAAGGGGGAGGCCCACATGCTTCTATTGTGGGAAGTCAGGGCACTTCCAAAAAAACTGTTGACACTTCCGAAAGGAGAAATGGGGAGCTAATGGTGTAGAGCCGAAGAAAATCCCGGATAGAAAGAACACCTCAGCAATCGTCATGAGTGAGGAGGAGTGGTTGCTCATCAGTGAGCAAAAAGAAGTGAATCTCGTCGGTCAAGAATCGACATGGGTGGTCGATTCGGGTGCGTCACTCCACCTAACCCCTGACCGAAAGTGCTTCTCATCCTATAGAGTTGGAGATCTCGTATCCGTAAAGATGGGAAATGAAGGAGCATGCCGAATCATCGGCATTGGAAATGTGTGTTTGGAAACCTCAACCAGGTGCAGACTCGTGTTGAGAGATGTACGACACGTTTCGGAGGTTCGATTGAACCTAATATCAGTCAGTCGGCTAGATGATGAAGGCTACACAGGTAGCATCCGAAACAGTGTCATCAAGTTGAGCCGAGGATGTCTGATCGTGGCTCAAGCTTGGAAGACCAACACACTGTACATCATGAATGCTCAAATATGCCGAGGGGAAGCAAACGTGGCAGTTGACATAGTCGGTGAACTATGGCACATGAAGTTGTGCCATATGAGTCAGAAGGGGATGTGAAAGCTTGCCAAGGACAATCTCATTCCGGAGGTGAAGAACGTGCAACTTGAAAAGTGCACTGATTGCTTGGCCGACAAGCAGAATCGAACATCTTTCCAAACGAGGCCCCCGATGAGGAAGAAAATGCCATTGGAACTCGTGCATATAGACGTATGCTATGTGGACACGAAGTCGCATGGTCGTTCACAGTATTTCGTGACCTTCAATGATGACTGTAGCAGGAAGTTGTGGGCTTATGTGCTAAAGACAAAGAATCAAGCGTTATCCATCTTCAAAAAGTTCCAAGTCAGGGCCGAGAGAGAAATCGGCCGAAAACTGAAGGCAATCCGAGAGGACAATGGTGGAGAGTATCGTGGACCATTCGAGGAACATTGCCAAAATCAAGGAATCTGACTCAAGTATACCGTGCGGAAGACGCCAAAGCTTAATGCATTGGCTGAGAGAATGAACCGGACCATAATGGAAAGGGTTTGAAGTATGCCTGCACATGCTAAGTTACCGAAGACGTTCTGGGCTGAGGCATTGATGACAACAGCGTATGTGATAAACCGATCACCCTCAGTACCCTTGGACGATGATATTCCACAAAGGGTGTGGAGTGGCAAAGACATATCGTACTGACATTTGAGGGTGTTCGGTTGTCTTGCTTATGTGCATGTGGCAAAGGACCAGAGGGGGAAGTTGGACCCGAAATCTTGGCCATGCATATTTCTCGGCTACGGCAATGATGAATTTGGCTATCGGCTATGGGACTTAGCCGAGAAGAAAGTGATTAGGAGCCGCGACATTGTCTTCAAGAAGGAAAAGACAATAGTTGACTGGGAGATTGAGAATAAGTCTCCAACTACCGAATCAAACCACGTCAACGCTCGGCCGAATCGAGTAGAAGCCGATTCGATCGAAATTGAATCTGAGCCAGTCGGCCGAGTTAATACTCGGCAAAATCGAGAACCGATTGAAGAGCAAGGGGAAACGGCCGAACAAGGGGAACCGAATTTGAATCAGCTGAAGAAGTCGAAGAAGAATTGACCGTGCTGAATGGAGGCCGTAGATACCCCTTAAGAGAAAGGAGGGCCCCCCGAAGATTTCCAGATGAAGAGCGTGTACTGCTAACGATGAGGGGGAGCCGGAAAGCTTTGAAGAAGCTAAGGAAGATACCCACAACCTAAAGTGGTTGAGTGCCAGGCAAGAGGAGATGGATTCCTTGCATGAGAACCACACATATGAATTGACTGAACTGTCGAGAGGAAAGAAGGCACTTCGGAATAAATGGGTATACAAGTTGAAACCAGGAGATGGCGGGAATCCACCCAGGTACAAAGCACGAGTCGTCGTGAAAGGTTTCCAACAGAAGAAGGGTGTTGATTTCGACGAAATATTTGCCCCGGTCATAAAGATGACGTCAATCCGAACTGTGTTGAGCATCGCAGCCAACATGGATCTCGAAGTCGAGCAATTGGATGTCAAGATGGCGTTTCTGCATGGTGATCTCGAAGAGAAGTTCTATATGCACCAACTGGATTAAGGAAGAGCTTGTACAGGTTTAAGCAAGCACCTCGGCAATGGTACCGAAAATTCGAATCCTTCATGACCGACAATGGGTACCACAAAACACAGGCCGATCACTACGTATTTGTGAAGAAATTCGACAGAGGAGATTTCCTCATCCTTCTGTTGTATGTGGATGAGATGTTGATTGTTGGACGGGACCATACGAAGATCCAAGTGGTGAAGAAGGCCTTTAGCAAATCGTTTTCGATGAAGGATATGGGTCTGGCAAAGCAAATCCTGGGGATGCACATTGTTCAGGATCGAACAAAGAAATTGTTGTGGCTGTCACAAGAAAAATGCGTGACAAAGGTGCTCCAGAGATTCGGCATGGAAAGCACGAAACCGGTTGGCTTGACACTGCCGACGAACTGCAAGCTAAGCAAAGAACAATGTCCAAAATCGAAAACCGAGAAGGCCGAGATGTCAAAGGTTCCTTATGCCTCAGCAGTCCGAAGCCTGATGTACGGGATGGTATGTACCAAGCCGGACGTAGGATACGCAATCGACGTGGTTAGCCGATATATGAGCAACCCCGGAAGAGAGCATTGGGCTGTCGTGAAGTGGCTACTTCGGTACCTAAAAGGCACCTCGAACGCATGTCTTCGTTTCGGTTCAGATAACCCCACACTAGAAGGTTATACTAACTCGGACATGTTGACTGATGTGGATACCAGTCGATCCACGTCCAGGTACATAATGACTTATGCAAGGGGAGTTGTTTCATGGCAGTCGAGCCTCTAGAAGGTCGTGGCGTTGTCGACCATGGAAGCTGAATATATGGCCACATTGGAAGTTGGAAAGGAAATCATATGGATGAATGAGTTTATCGGTGAGCTGGGAATTCATTAGGAGGAATTCCAGCTTCATTGCGACAATCAGAGTGCCATCCACCTTGCGAAAAATGCCGCCTACCACTCGAGGACCAAACACATGCAGAGAAGATATCATTGGCTCCGAGAGCGAGTAGAAGAAAAGGAGTTTGCTCTAGTGAAGATCCACATGACCGAAACGGGATCGGATATGCTAATGAAGGTGATGTGTTGTTAGTCGAAAAGCTAAATGCATGCCAACAGAGAATCGGTTTGGTGAAGTACCGCATGCCGGAGTGAAGGGGGAGTTTGTTGGGAAACATGTCCCTCCGGATGGGAAGAGAAGTATCGTGTCGAAATTGAAATTGAAATTGAAATCGTTTTAGAAGACTATAATTGTAAATAGTCAAAAATGCCTCCTGGGGGGTATACTTGTAAATAGCTAGAACGTTGTTTTGGTTTATACGCAATTAGGGCAAACCTTATAGTTTGTGTACTTGATCATTATTGAAAAGTTAGAATGAGGTAGTTGTCTCTGTAACCGTGAGTAGGAGAGTGAGAGTGTAACTTTGTAGTCGTCTGTCAGACGAAGGAGAACTCGAGGTCGCCGCCTCCGAGTTCCATATTTGTACTTCCTCTTTACTATAGTGATATGTTTTCTCGGGGATTGTGGACCCCCGTGATTTTTCCCATTTCAGGTTTTCCACGTACAATATCAGTGTCTTTGTGTCTTCACGTTTTACTTGTCTGTGTACTAGTTCTTGGTTTCTGCACACAAATACGAACGTGAAACCGGTTGTGACCGGTCGATTGCTAACAAACACTGACCTGTATTTGACCATTTTTCTTTGGGACGACGATAATAGGGTTTAACCATGTTGCCCGTTTAACTAGCCGAATGAACCCTACCCAAAGGAGTTTGTCGATTTCGTCCTTTACTTTGGCCACGTAATTGGGATTCATGCGATAGCGGCGTTGTTGTACTAGTCATGCATCATGCTGAAGATGAATCTGGTGTTGATAGTGTTGGGGATCTAACCCCTTCATGTCATTGTACAACCAAGCAAACACATCTTGGTATTCCATGAGTAGCCCAACCAAGGCTGATCGTTCATCGGAAGCCAGTTCCTTTGCGATTTTTAGGGTACGTGGCTTAGTGGAGGAGCCAAGATTGACTTCTTCTACCTTCACTCGTTGAGAAATCACCAATTCATGGTCAAGCGTGTTGCGAGCATGTCGTAATTTCTCGATGGACGTTGGATCAGGTTCTTGATGGACCTAGTTCTCTTCAGTAGTCGACTCTGATACGTAAGGTCTTACACAGTTGTGAGGACATCAATTTCAAACAAAGGGACAATCGTCGAATGTTCTTCCTAGAAGTGGTCAACTTCTTCATCAGCGAGTCTATCGAGCATGTGGAATCCTTCAGCATATAACAGAGTGGTGTCATGAGGTGTAGTGATTTGTTCCTCTGTGATAACACGGACCTTGGTTTTGTCGTGTCGAAACGATATCATATTCCTTTGCCAGTGTTGCTTAATGTTAGTTGTACGCAACCACAGGCAACCGAGGAGTATGGGGTATGCACTGAGAGCATCAAGGCACAATAACATTGTTGATATTGTGAAGGTGTGGCTTTTGAGGATAGATTCTAGGTGTCAAATTAACCCCATTGGTCAAATCAATCGGGTATCCGCCAGTCGAAGCCAAAACGGACATGGCTCCCATTGGGTGATGCCGACGTCATGACATGTGGCCTAACTGATGACATTGACACCAGAGCCACCATCGATAATGCAGTCATTAACAACTTGCCCTTTGATCACGAGCTTAACTGTGGGGTTTTGGGAGTCCATTAAAGGTGGACCGGTGCCTGGCTCGGCCAGGTGTATTGGCAGGGTGGTTGGTTCTTTGCCGGTTGTTAGGGATGCCACTGTGTGCTTGAATCGTGGAAGTAATTGTAGAAGCTTATGCAAGGGCATGGAGATTTGGTTGCTTATGAGGGCTTGCCAAACAGGGTCATCGTCTGGTGACCTGGTAGGTTGAGAGGAGGCCAATGGACCGATAGTGATATCTTTCATCTCGGTATGCATTCTCTCGGTGTTGGCGTGATTTGTCGTCTCTATCCATTGTTGGGCGGCTTGCTGGACTTCATCCTGTAGTTCCCATTGTGTTTTCTGGGCCTTACTCCGAGTGGTGACTTGTTGGTGTCAACCATAATGATATTTACTGTCGGTGCTTTTCCGCGATCATTTGTCCGGCACTGGGTGGCATAATGCCCTAGTTGGTTACAATTAAAGCATGTCACTGGTGCCGAGTTGTTGTATTCTCCTTGCTCAAACTGAGATGTTTGATGTTGTCGGGGGTGTTCTTCTCAGGCTGGTGAGGCATAGGGTTGTGTGCGTGGAGCGTTTCCCCAAGACTCAGAGTGTGTGGGGGGTTGTCGATTATTGGGTCGCGGCATCGATTGTCCGAGGGTTGTCAACTATTCCCCGAGTGTCGGGGACCGCAAGTATGATAGGGGGGTCGTCGATCATGCCCTTGATACCTTGGTTCATAGTAATCCTCCCGGTTGTAATCATATCGGTAATAATCATCGTCCGGATGATAGCGTTCTTCGCGATATCGGTAGCGATCGTGTTACGGGCATGACCATATAATATCCCGTGGTGAGAATTGTCGTAGTATTTTATACACGTGGATAAGTGTGAGGGTTAAACAAAGAGTCTAAAGAAGGGGAGGATTACTTTTAATCCTCGGGATTGAGACAACCCATGAGGCCAAGTGTGAACATGGCTGGGGGCCTTGAGAATTACTATAAATAAGAGGCCTAGCTACCCTCATTTCATCATGCATTGACTACGTCGAGACTCTGTCCGTAAGTGGAACGACTCTTGTAGCAAGCGCGCTATCATCCAGGTACGACTCGACGCCAAGGCGGTGGTATGGGACGCCGATCGAGGCTCGAGTCCGTCTCGATCCCTTCGCTCGGGGGTGGTCGGGTGGATCGACACCCTTCTTTCTCTCTTTTCTCTCTATTCTTTCTAGATCTATCATTGATATATCCTTATTTTATGCTTACTTTAGTACCTAATCTCTAATATTTGGTATCAGAGCTCATGTACTAACGTTTCTTTTGGTTTTCTTTTTGTCTTCGCGTGGGATGGCGATTGATCGTTGTGCGGTCGCCTTCATGCAGACAAGGATTAGCGAAAGAACTTCGGTAAATTTTCCTTAATTTTTAATCTAATTTTTTCTTCTCCCTTCTATACATGTGTATACTTAATATGTAGTTTTTTTTTCATATATTCAATGATGTTGACGTGGTATTTAATTGGTTATCTTAAACGTTTACATATGTCCACGAGGTCAATACCTCGTTTGACATATAAATCATATGTGATGAGTGTCGTATGCGTACGAGGTTACTACCTCAATTGCGTATTACGTTCACGAACATATGTTACGTTCGCGTACGAGGTCAATACCTCGATTCGTTCGAAATGATATGCGTTGGATTTACTATGCGTAAGAGGTCAATACCTCAATTGCGAATTACGCTTAACCTTATTTTCGGATGTTTCGTGTGCGTAGAGGTATATGCCTCGATTACGTATCCCGAATACATCATTGTTGGCTATATAAAAAAAACGATTCATTTAGTATACGCATATGTGGTCACTTATATACGTCTCTGATCGTATATATGTGATATATTGACATATGTGTATATTTTAGATTACGTGATTCATATCAAATGTTTTCCTAATTGGGGAGAGGATTTTGGTGGCCGTCCTCACATTTTTGTGAGAATGGCGTTGTCACCATCCCTTTTATCAACAATTTTTATTGTTGAAATTCCCGTTGGTCACTTTGATATTTCGTTACGTAACGAACCTCGTATAGCCAAAATGATGTTGAATACGTCGGGCTTGATCCACATCAAGTAGGGTCGCTCTAATGACACACGTATCCAACATCTCCCCTCGTTACATGGATACGATGCCACCATGAGCTCGTTCTTACGAGTGGCATTCGTAATGACGTGACCATGTGATGGGCCACATGAGCCTACGAAGACACAAGGGCTCATTCGGCTTGACCATTAGGTTACACTTTGGCATATGCCATCGTAATTACGAGGCTTGAGGTTAGGTAGCGTACAACCATAGTGGGTAATAAATGAGGGAGAAATAAGGCCACTTGACTTATATGTTTCTTTTAAACAAAAAGCATATAGGGGCAAATGCCTCGCATATCTCGAATACGCCTCAAACATTAAACATTCAAGACGCGCAATCTACTTGGTTGGCTCAAATGTTTAATGCATTTGTTCTCGAGGTCTCGAGTTCAAATATGACCAAGACCATATAACATCGTTGATACATATGACTATAATACATGTTTAGACTTTAGGTCTAAGTGCACTTCGGGGTCCTCGTAATAGGACTTAAAGAGCCGAAACCACATATGTGGGCACAGAAACATAGTTATTGTTAACATTTTTTTCGTGTATAAACTATTCATGACGCGAACATACATGGTTGAGCCTCGGGGAGCCGCCATGAAAAAAAATCGATATAGAGATCAGGGAAAGGCATTCATTTGTCACCCCCATGGTTTTTAAAACACCTCTGTGTTACCATAGTAACCTGATCTTGAACCTCATCTCATACGTCTAGAGGGGTATTGACGTGAGATCATGATATCGATTAATGTTTGCCCATGATATGTTTACACCACGACAAGATGTTATGACTATTTGTCTGACCTTATCTTATTTCTTTGCCAGAAATAATCATTCAATGGCTCAGAATAACGACCCGATGCCCTCCGCTCAAGCGGAAAGAACTCAAGGAAATCCTCCTGGGCCAATGTCCATTGAGGCGTATATTTTACAAGTACAACATTTCCTAAGTTCAACCGCGCAGCAGTTGACCGAATTTCGGCAATCTCAAAGTGCTCTCGAGGCATGAGTCATTAGTCTCCAAAATGAGATTAATAGACCTGATGAGCGTCAGGGTGAACCATCATTTGTCGTAAAGCCATTTACGGGAGATAAAAAGGAAAGAACCGAAGAAGCAATCTGCACGTGGCTGGGCCGATGGGAGTCTCATTTTGAGCTCTATCCCACGCCAGATAGTACGAAGATTGCATATGTCGGCCGAGAACTAGGGGGTAAGGCCGCCGCTTGGTGGCGTGGGCTCCGAACTTTGGGGAGATTGCCCGAGACCTGGACAGACTTTGTCACAGTTTTCAAGGGTCAATTTCTACAACCTCCCTCTCGAACCGAGGCAGCACAAGCCTTAATGAACCTCTCTAGCAGGAAGTTTTCCTCGCTAGAAGACTATGTCCACCATGCTAGAACCCAAATCCAAAAGTCGGGTCTAGAAGGGGACAATTGGTTAATAGCTTGTTTTGTCAATGGCATCCCCAATTCGGACTATCACTGGATAGTGCACGATAAGGATCCAAAATCCTTTGAAGAGGCCGTTGAGATAGTTCTTCGCTATCAACGCACTTCGAAGAAGGACCATAACAAACCCAACGAAGCGCCCGGGACTAAGCAGTCGCAATTCGTTGGGAAACGCAAGACACCCAACGAATTCATGGATCGCGATTATAAGCGACAACATCCTTTTTGCGTATTCTGCAAAAAGAAGGGTCATACAAAAGAGCAATGTCGTAAGCTCCAACGAAAAGAGCACGACGCCAAACCTAAAGCTACAGACCATAAAGGTCAGATTCCTAATGTCCTTCAGGTCTATACACATCATTTGAGTAATTGTCAATGTTCTTTCCCTCATTATGTATTGGGTCCCAATGATTTACTACGTGCAAACGGGTATATCAATGGATCTCCCGTACAATTTTTATTTGATTCGGGAAGCTCACACAATTTTGTGAATGATCGTTTGGTACAGATATGGGGAATCCAACCCACCGTAAGTGATCACACCTACACGGTGCACTTGGCTGATGGAAGAGTACAACACATCAACGGGGCGATTCATTCTTTAGGAATTTCTATTGATACCTATATAGAGGAAGTAGACTTCCATGTAATGAATCTTAGTACCACCGATGTAATACTGGGTTATCCCTGGTTTTATAATAAAAGCTCTTCTTTATTTATTGATTGGGTTCGCCATTCCATTTCTTTTGTACTCAACGATTGTACGCATTTTATTCAATGTGTAAAAAAACAATCCCTCTCGATTGTTTCCTCGTGTCCATCAATATCCGAGTTGTCTTGTTCTACGTTATTTTATTGTGTACTTGATCCGGACATTCACGTTTACAATATCGATAATGTCTCGGGTCAATTAACATATTTTGAACAAAAACAACTTGATGAAATCGTAAACGATTTTCGTGATGTTTTTCCGAGTGAACTACCCGATGGTTTACCTCCTAAACGTAATATAGACCATCGTATAGATATTGTACCTGGCGTTGCACCCATTAGTATACCTCCGTATCGCCTAAGTCGATCTGAAGAGGATGAGGTAGCTAAGCAACTTAAGGACTATTTACGAATGGGTTATATACGTTATAGTAAATCTCCATGGGGTGCACCAGTTCTCTTGGTTAAAAAGAAAGAGGGCACATGGCGTATGTGTATTAATTACCGACGCTTGAATAAAGTGACGATCAAGAATTCGTACCCATTGCCCCGGGCTGACGATCTAATTGACCGTCTCCAGGGAGCTCGGTATTTTACGAAACTTGATCTCCGTACTGGCTACCATCAAATACGAATAAGTGAGGACGATGTTCCTAAAACAGCATTTCGTACGCGCTACGGCCATTATGAGTTTTTGGTTATGCCTTTTGGTTTGACCAATGCTCCGGCTACATTTCAACAAGAAATGAATGACATTTTCCGAGAACAACTTGGAAAATTTGTCGTTATCTTCTTAGATGATATTTTAGTTTATAGCCGTACATTGCAAGAACATGCTAGACATGTCCGCTTTGTTTTACAAATATTGCGTGACAAACAATTTTACGCGAAGATCTCAAAATGTGAGTTCTTCAAGAAATCAATTACTTATCTTGGACATCTCATAACCGAACGAGGAGTTGAAATTGATCCTTCTCGCATCGAGAAAATCAAGCTTTGGCCCACTCTTCGGAATATTCGAGAAGTTCGATCATTCCTTGGTTTTGTCGGATTTTTGCGAAAATCTCTTCGTAATTACTCACAATTGACGACGCCGTTTACTGATCTTCTAAAAGGTCAAACGCGTAAGTCTACAAAACCTATTGTGTGGAATGCTACACTAGACCTCGCCTTTAAGGAACTCAAGGACTTGGTATGCAAGGCTCCTTCACTTCTTTTACCCGATCCTTCAAAACCTTTTGAGGTTGAAACCGACGCAAGCGATTATGCTATAGGTGTTGTCTTGTATCAAGATGGTAAACCAATAGCATTCGAGAGTAAGAAACTTGATTCTGCTCAATGTCGGTATACCGTTCAAGAAAAGGAATTATTTGCGGTTATACATGCGCTCAAAACATGGCGCCATTATCTTTATGGAAATCGCTTTGTGGTAACTACGGACCACGAGTCCTTGAAATATTTTTGTGACCAACAAGACCTGAAAGGTCGTAAGGCACGATGGGCTGATCTCATCCAGGACTTTGATTTTTCCATACGATATCGTAAAGGTTCCATGAATACTGTCGCTGATGCACTAAGTCGCATCCGTGAAGTTAACATGCTTAGCTTCACTGAAATAACATCAGATCTTTATGATCACCTTCGAGGAAAGTATCCTGATGACAATTATTTTGCAAAATACTGGGCAAGAGTCGAGTCTGGAACAGACACCACCACACCCTCGAAGGAATACTTCCACATTGCTAACGGTCTGCTCTACCGTAATGGGAAGGTTTGTGTTCCAGATTTGCCTGAGGTCAAAAAGAGAATTCTTTTTGAATGCCATGATGCACCCTCAGCAGGGCACCCTGGAATACATCGTACACTCGTTCTCATCTCCACTCAATTTTATTGGCCTAAGATGCGTCCTGACATACATAGCTATGTGACTAAATGTCACCAATGTCAGGTTAACAAAGCCGAGCGACTTAAAGCCGCAGGACTTTTACATCCCTTGGACATTCCCAATAATAAGTGGGAAAGTATATCCATGGATTTTATTGTTAGCCTTCCTCGCACCCAAAAAGGTCATGATGCCATATGGGTTGTGGTTGACAGACTAACTAAAATGGCCAGATTTATTGCTACTAAAACCACGGTAACAGCTCCTGAATTGGCTTACCAATTCGTTGATGAGTTATTTCGTTTTTACGGGTTACCGATGGATATCGTGAGTGACCGAGATCCGAAGTTTACTAGTGACTTCTGGACGCAAGTCTTTAAGAAGTTAGAAACTACGTTGAGCATGAGCTCCACGGATCATCCTCAATCCGATGGACAGACAGAACGAGTAAATCAAATTATTGAGGACATGCTTCGAGCATACGTTGGTGCAAAACCAACAAAATGGGAACGTTACCTCCCAATTTTGGAATTTGCTTATAACAGCTCCAAGCATACGTCGACGGGATATAGTCCTTTTATGTTGATGTATGGATTTCAGCCACGAGCCCCGATTGATGTTAATATACATCATGATGAGTTGCGAAGTATGCAAAACTTTCTTCGGGATATGCAAGATATGTTGCATATTGCACGGGATAATATAAAAACAGCTCAAGATAGAGCGCGTTTTTATGCCGATCATCACAGGCAACCTCGTGTATTCAGCCCTGGACAGAAGGTATTTTTACGTGTACCTCACAATTCTAAGACATTGTCTACGGGTAAGTGCGCTAAGTTAGCCCCACGGTTTTGTGGACCTTTTACAGTCCTCAAACGCATTGGATCATCAGCCTATCGTCTCGCTCTTCCCGATGGTGTTGGAATCCATCCAGTCTTTCATGTAAGTCGTCTAAAAGAACTTCTAGGTTCTGGCGACAATACAGTTACAACTGAAACTCTGGTTACTTCTGAAGATTTATCTTCTAAACCACATGTACCAGAAAGAATTCTCGATGTTAAAACAAAAAAATTACGTACTAAGGAAATCCGAGAATTTAAAATAAAATGGATGGATAAATCAATCAAAGATGCCACATGGGAACGCGAAACGACTCTAACAACTAACTTTCCTAACTTTCCATTGCAAGAGTGCAATGTTTTAAAGAGGGGGAGTATGTTACGGGCATGACCATATAATATCCCGTGGTGAGAATTGTCGTAGTATTCTATACACGTGGATAAGTGTGAGGGTTAAACAAAGAGTCTAAAGAAGGGGAGGATTACTTTTAATCCTCGGGATTGAGACAACCCATGAGGCCAAGTGTGAACATGGCTGGGGGCCTTGAGAATTACTATAAATAAGAGGCCTAGCTACCCTCATTTCATCATGCATTGACTACGTCGAGACTCTGTCCGTAAGTGGAACGACTCTTGTAGCAAGCGCGCTATCATCCAGGTACGACTCGACGCCAAGGCGGTGGTATGGGACGCCGATCGAGGCTCGAGTCCGTCTCGATCCCTTCGCTCGGGGGTGGTCGGGTGGATCGACACCCTTCTTTCTCTCTTTTCTCTCTATTCTTTCTAGATCTATCATTGATATATCCTTATTTTATGCTTACTTTAGTACCTAATCTCTAATAGATCGTCCTCGGGTCGAGGTCGATTATCTAGCCGATAACGTTGCTCCTCAATTCAGTACTGGTTATCCTGGCGATAGCGATCTAGGTCAGGGTGCCAACCTTCGTCACGGTGATGCCGATCATCCTACCACAGCCGTTCGGCGTCCCTATTACTAGATGGAGGACCATCATCTTGTTGAGGGTGATCGTGACGTGGTTCAATCTGTCATATAGGAGTAGAGGTTGTACAATTAAGCATATTGTATTCACATTGCTCGACCATATGTACCCAAGAATGTCAGATCAGTAGTGTGGATGAAGGGGGAAATCCATGACCGAGTGGCCGGAGTTCAAGCATGTTGTGCATTGAAGAGCCTGCCTAAACTAGGTTTCTTCTTGCATCCGCAAGGTGTTTTGGAGAGATCCCATCGAGAAAGAATTGCTATGGTGTGCTCTGTCCAAAGCTAAGACGGGAGCAACCATCTGCTCAATGGTCAACTGTGAAAATTTGGTCAAAGCAAGCATTGTTTGCAGAGGCTCCCGGAGTCCGGCAAGGAATGTGTCTTTTAAATGATTGGCTGACACATCTTGCTCGAGTTGCCAATAGAGATCTTGAAATCGGAGTGTGAACTGAGAAACCGTTTCATTCAATTCCTATGTAATCGTGTAGAACTGTGAAAAAATTCGAGGAAGCGGATGTGGACATCCTAGAATGTCGTGAACTCCCCCAGATCGTGGCGGGAGTACCACCATGAAGCGGGTCCATCGAGGGACAGTGTGAACTAAGTGATCTTGGATGCATCGACCTCTGCAAAGGTGATATCTCGACGGGATACCTCCAAGCATGCAGATGTGGGCATGCGACCACACACTGCTCAAATTTGGGCATGCTCTTCTCTTCCAGCATTGCCCAAGTCGCCTCCACAATCGACCGATTCTTCCTTTCAGCCACACCATTTTGTTCCAGTGTGTATCTCAAACTGAATTCTTGCGGAATTCCCTTCTATTGCAAATAACTATTGAATTGGCCGGAAAAGTATTCTTTTCCGCCATCCGACCACAAGCACTTGATCTTTCTCTCTATTTCCCGTTCGACAAGGTTTTGAAGGTTCCAAAAACTGTCGAAGACTTCGCTTTTCTTCTCGATGAGATAGATCCACGTGTGTTGGTTGTAGTCGTCAAAGAAGGAGACGAAATATCAGCTCCCACCAAGACTAACGTTCTGTGCAGGTCCCCATACATCCGAGTGTATCAAGTCAAGCTTGTTGCAACTCTAGTTTCTCTCAGTGGGGAACGGACGTCGATGTTGCTTCCCAAGCTGGCAGGCTTCACAAATTTGGGTCTTACGGCCACAGAAGTTCGGCAATCCGAAAACCACCTATTTCAATTACAGATCTTGAAGCCTCTGATAGTTGACGTGGCCGATCCGCTTGTGCCATAAGTCAATATTTGACTCGACCTTTTGACCTTTGCAAATAAAGTGGTGCTGACGTCATTGGTGTTGAGGATGAACATCTTCCCGTCCCGACGGCTTTGCGCGATGACTTGGCCCTCTTCCTCGATGAAGCACCCGAGGTGCGTAAACCAGAAGCCTAGTATAGGTTAGACTACTAGGCAGTTATAGTCTCGTAGTTAGTGTCAGATACTCGTGTGAGCATTGAAGTACACCGTACTTCTAACAATCCCGTGTGGACTTGTATAAATAGCGTTGATGAGTGCGTTGTAGATACAGACAGAGAACACAGAGTATTCATATAATTTCGAAATATAGTGTGTCTTGCTCTCTCTCTCTCTCTTTCTGTGTGTCTCTCCCGTGTAATCTCTCTCTCTCTCTCTTTGTGTATTGTTCTTTCTAACACTTCCGCAAGCAATCTTTGACATGGTATCAGAGCGCGTGGGTTGAGAACCTCTACTGCAGACATCTACGCTTGTGAAGGAAACCCTAACAGATCAGAAAACAGACACAAAAAGGAGAAATGGATAGAGGTATGGCTACGTCACTCCCGGTGGAGAAGCTCGACAAAACCAACTACGCATCTTGGTCATACAAGATGCACCAGTACCTGCTTGGGCATGGCTACTGGAGTTATGTCGACGGAGTGAACGACTCAGCACCGGAGACGACACACAAGGACTTCCCAGTGTGGGAACAGGCGGCAAGCAAGGTGATGTACTACTTCGCATCCAGTGTCGGTGACTAGCTGCTCAGCCATATCCGTGACGCCAAGACACCGAAGGATGCTTGGGGAAACTTGAAAAAGGTCTTCGCAGCAAGCACCACTACCCAAAAGCTGCAACTCAGACAGGAGTTGAGCAATGTTCGACAGAAGAACATGTCGGTGGCAGATTACACATACCGGATCAAAGGGATCTGTGACTCGCTTGCCTCTATTAACGTCACCGTAGAGGAAGACGAGATGGTGTAGGTCTGTCTTGGAGGCCTGGCATCCAAGTTCGGAGCTTTCCGGATTGCAGTTTGTACAAGGGAGAATACGCCCTCATTTTTCGACTTACAATCGATGCTCCTTGTAGAGGAGAACCACGCCGGTGCATCTACCAGTGCATCCCCAGACAGCTAGATGTTGTACACGGGAGCAAATCGGTCCCGTGGGCGTGGTGGACGAGGCAGGTCGGCACGCAATGGAGGCAGCAGGGAAGAGTAGGAACGAAGGCACAGTGAACGTGCCGACGGCAGTTCCGGGACTTCCACAAGCAAGGGGAGTCAAGGTGGTGCCGGAGGCCGGCAAGACAAATCCGCTACGGAATGTTGGTACTGTGGCAAAAAGGGCCACAGGGAAAGTGAGTGCTGGAGAAAGCGTGCCAATTCGGACAAATCCGGATCCGGCAAGACCGGTAAGGAAGGCCGGCAAAACTTGCACTTCGCAAACAGATCGGGAGGATCCAAGAACGGTAAGGGGCCAGCCTTGGTGATGAAGCACAAGGCAAACTCAATGAAGAAGACCACTTCCAAATCGGAGGAAGTGTGGTACGTTGACTCCGGCGCATCGAACCACATGACGAGCCACGGGGAGTGGTTCTCCTTTTTGGAGAAGCCGGATCAACCGGGAGTTGTCGAAACCGGAGACGACACTCCCCACCCAATCGTGCACGTCGGAGAAGTCCCTTTGAGTCACGTCGGACAGAGGGGGAAGCTGATGAATGTATTACATGTTCTAATGATCACGAAGAACCTGGTGTTGGTCGGACAGATTGTCGACCAGGGGATGCAGGTGCGGTTTACGCACCTCGAGTGCTTCATTGAGGATGAGGGCGAAGTTATTGCGCAAGGGCGCAGAGATGGGAGGATGTTTATCCTCAACACCAATGACGTCGGCACTGCACTGTTCGCCAAAGGACAGAAGGTCGAGTCGGATATCGACCTGTGGCACAAGCGGATCGGTCACGTCAACTACCGGAGGCTTCATGACCTGCAAATGGAACAAGTCGTTTTCGGTTTGCCGAAGTTTAGCGGCCGAAGAGCCCAGATTTGTGAATCCTACCAACTTGGGAAGCAACATCGGCTTCCATTCCCCACCGAAAGAAATCGAAGCCGTAACAAGCTCGATCTTATCCATTCGGATGTGTGGGAACCGACACAAAATGTTAGCATTGGCGGGAGTCGATATTTCGTCTCCTTCATCGACGACTACACATGGCATACGTGGATCTACCTCATTGAGCGGAAGAGCGAAGTCTTCGAGTGTTTCTGGAGCCTCCAGAAGATGGTGGAACGGGAATCGGAGAGGAAGATCAAATGCCTACAGTCGGATGGCGGAAAAGAGTACTTTTCCGGCCAATTCAACAGCTATCTACAACAAAAAGGAATTCGGCGAGAATTCAGCTGCAAATACACACCGCAACAGAACGGTGTGGCCGAAAGGAAGAATCAGTCACTGATTGACGCGGCTAGGGCAATGCTAGAGGAAAAGAGCATGCCCAAGTTCTACTGGGCGGAGGCGGTCCAAACGGCCGGTTACATCCAGAACCGGATCGGGGACAAGGTCTCAGCTCACGAGCTATATTTCGGGCGCAAGCCGAATTTGAGACACCTCCAGATATTCGGTAGCATAGCCTATGTACATGTGCCGGATGAGAAGCGGAGAAAGCTGGATGCAAAATCGGAAAAATGCATCCTAGTCGGCTATGCTCAAGAGAAAAAGGGGTATAAGTGTTATAACCCCCGGACGAAGCAGGTCCAAGTTGTTACCGGCCGGCAAAGGAGTCCAGAGTGTGAAACGAAGGAGTTATTTAATTATTAAGGAATGGTTGTAAGTGAGCTATTAGTGTGGACGGACGGACCGGAATCGGTATGCCGTTCCGGATCCGGACCGATCCCGAACAGGTGCGGATGGCACCATTTTGTACTACAAACCGGAAACCTATTTAAAGGCCCGGATGCAATGTAATGTTCAGCGGATAATTAATGAAGCTTAGTGTTTTTATCTCTCTGTGTTAATTGTCGTTCTGCATTCATTGTTATATCTTATGCGTGTGATTATTAAGGACGATCTTGCTAAGTAACCTAATTAAGTCGGATTAATCGTTGAGCCTAATCCTCTTGCCGTAACACCCCTTTGGTGAAGTGTCTTCCGTAGACACCCTGTGTTAGGCCATTGTCCGGCCCTAAGAGTTAACATAGTTTTTGGCGACCACGATTCCTGTTTTTGCAGCGAACGATGGACTGAATGGATGACTAGATCAACGCACAACCTGGTTACAGATCGAACTCGACGCCTTGCCAAAAGGCAAAGGAGACTTGAGGCTTTCCAGCAAGCGGCGCAGGAAATTAGAGCGGATCGCTCGTTTTCCAACGTAATCCGGAGAGTAGTGGAGGAGTCCCTCTGGTTACAACAAACATCGCACTCGGACGACGACAGCAGCCTAAGCAGCCTCCGGGAAACCAAATCCCTTCTCCAGGCGTTTGCAAGCGGAGAAGGCGAAGCAGAAGCCTTTTCATCGTATGAATCAGATTCCGAAGGGGGATACAGCATGCACACGAACTACTGTAGCAGCAACGACACCTCGGGCGGACCGGAGGACGCAGGATTGGACACCTTACCGACACCGGAACCGGAAGTGCTAAGGCTGGAACCTCCAGAACCAAAAGCAGAGGAAGAGCGACCTCCAACACCGGAAGTCGAGGAGGAGAGGCCTATGTCACCAAAAGAAGAGGAAAGACCACCGACGCCGAAGAAAAACCAGGAACGACCACCAACACCACCAGCCCGTGCACTGATACCGGACGACGACATGCCGTTCCAGTACTCCAAGTATAAAGATGATCCGGACGCGGAAGCTCATGTTCACACCTTTGAACAGACATGGGAAGCAAACCATGTGTCCCAACGATTGACCCCGGAGGAAGAGGAACGCTCTAAGATAGCGGAATTTGGCGTCACATTGGAGGGACCGGCAGCAAGATGGCACCGGACGCAGGACCCATCTACCATCACCATCTTCGCAAATTTTAAAGCTAAATTCTTGCATTTTTTCCACAAGGAGGTGGACCAGACAGTAATGGTGGGCTTGTTTTATACCATCCGACAGGAGGCAGGGGAGAGCATTCCCCAGTTTGTCATCCGGTTTCAACGGATGCATAGTTAGCTTGCCCGCGTAGCCCCGGAGGAGGAATTACGGACTATATTCCTAAATGCGCTCCGGGAACCCCTACGCACGGTTTGCACGGTAATTGACTTCCGCGCAAGTACCATCGACCAGGTCATTGACCGGGTGAGAGAGATGGAAAAGACAAGCTCCTGGCTCACACTGGGAGCACTCCAACGGGCGTTACCGTCCGATGAAGACCTCTGGTTTCGGCAAGCAATACAGTGCACAACCTGCTTGAATTCCGGACACTCGGCACTAGAATGCACTATGAGGACGCAATGTGTAATCTGTCAATCCAAGGGCCATACGACGGATAGGTGCGAGTATAATCTATTGAACCGGCAAGCACCGCCCGTCCGACAAAGAGAGCCACGCAGCAGCCGCGATGAAGAAGAGGAACGTTGGCGGCGAATGGACCGCGACCGACCGGCACAGGATGTCCGGTATGGCGATCGACGGGAGAATGATGTCTAGTACGGTGATCGGCGGGATAACTACGACCGGTACGATAGATATGATCGGTACCAGGATTACAATAGACGATACGAACATTACGATCGGGAGCACTCCCCCGGGTATCGTCAGCAACGGGAGGAATACGGCAGATATAACGACCAACCTCGTCAAGAGTACCGCAATAAGAAGAACTATAACAAAAAATGGCATTTCAAAAAAGGCGGCCACCCACGAGATCCGGAACAAGGAGCTTCAAGCAACCAACCGGCCCAAAACCCCGCGCTTACCACAAGACCTGCCCCGAGTACAACAAACAATGCCGAATCCAGCAATACCCAGAAAGCCTACTGCTACTACTGCCGACAAGAAGGCCATTATAGTAATCAATGCCCGGCGAAGAGCTATGACAAACGACCGACAGTAAATATGGTAATCCCTAAAGTGGCAGATCTGCAGCAGGTGACCACAAGGTCGAAGGGCATGGCCAAGGAATGGGAGACGCAGGAGACCATCCGGAAGCAAGTGACGGAATGGGTGAAGTAGCAAACGAGCAAAACGTAACAGACTTAAGAGCGGCAAAAGGAGAACACCGTAGGGCTTGCCGGCGGCAGTCACTCTGAGAACGAGACATGGCAGGCGTTGCAAGAATGCCAGATTACGCTGCCACTAGGAAGACTCCTACAGCTCGTGCCGAGATTCACGAAAGGGCTGAAGACAGCCATGACTGAAGGAGAATCATCACTGGCACCGGTACTCTTCTCGAATCCGGAGGGACCAACGGTGGTGGACACCAACAGTCCGGTAATTACTGCCATTGTAAAAGGGAAAGAACTCCCCGGCACAGTAATAGACGGAGGCTCCGGTGTGAATGTCATAAGCCTCCGGACGTGTGATGCCCTAGGAATCCACGAGTGGGAGCCGTGTTCGTTCTGGTTACGGATGGTCGATACAAGCTCAGTGCGGCCGACAAGATTAATACGAAAATTAGAAGTCACCGTTGGCGGTCATACATTTCACATCTCGGCAGTAGTGCTACAATTACAGCCACAGGCGCGTACCTGCTATTGTTGGGGCGGCCATGGTTGAAAACGGCACATATCAAACAGAATTGGAGGAAAAATATAATTACCTTCCGGCGAGGAAAAGCCAAGGTACGTGTACCAACACAGCCAAGGATGAGCACTGGCAAGGAATGTACACCGTTGTATGCAGAGTGCGTCAACATGCTAGAAGGGTTAGCTGACGAAGAAGAAGCTCAATACTTGCAGGAAAACCCGAAGATCGTACCCCTCTTCGAAATTGACATTAAGAGATGTTGTACGGTACGCAAAAGAATGTGACTTATGCCAGCGAATGGGCCAGCCAACAAAGCAAGCTCGAATGCCACACCAGCCTGTACTACCACTCGAACCATTCCAGAAGTGGGGGCTGGACTTTGTTGGACCATTCAAACCACCAGCGATCAGAACAAGTAATCGGTAAGTCATCATCGCGACAGATTACTGCACGAAATGGGTGGAGGCCAAAGCCTTAAGAGAAAACACCGTTACGTCAACGGCAAAATTTCTATACGAATACATCTGGTGCCGTTACGGATGCCCAATTGAATTAATAAGCGACCAAGGGGGGCACTTTCTCGGCCAAGTAGTTGAAAGCCTGACGACATTCTATGCCGTTGTCCATAAACGGAGCATACCGTACTATCCGCAAGCAAACGGGTTAGCTGAGTCAACGAACAAAACACTCCAGAATATCCTCCGGAAGATCGTCAATGAAAACCGAACGAATTGGGATACCAAGCTACATAGCGCGCTTTGGGCATACCGGACAGCATACAAAACGAGCATCCGAACAACACCGTTTCGGTTAGCGTTCGGACTAGAGGCGGTCATGCCGATGGAATTCCAAGTACCAAGCTTACGGATCCAGCTACGGGAACGGCTGAACGAGAAGGAGTCGGAGGCAATACGGTTAACAACGCTGTGTGAACTCGAGGAACAACGACTGGCAAGCATCCTGCACTTAGAATTGGAACAACGGCGACGGAAAGCATTTGTCAACCGGCACAGGAAAGGAAATGAAAAAATGTTCGAAATCGGCAAGCCGGTGTTAGTATTTCAGACCCGAATGGGCAAGATGCCGGGTAAACTACGGTTTAGATGGACCGGCCAGTATTGGCTGACACGTGAGTATAATGGGTCCTACCAGTTAGGGACACTTGCCGGCGAAGTGCTAGGCAAATGGGTCAACGGATTCAGATTGAAGCCATATAGAGGACCGATGCCCAAGAACCCATTTGAGTAAAGGACCGACACCAGATTGGGAACCGGTGCGGAAACGGCAACCTATGAGGGAAACGGCAACCACCAAGACGGAGGAGACGGCAAGCCGGTAACTAGGGAGAATGAGGCGACGGCAAACCGTAATGAGGCCGGTAAGGGTCCGATAGGACCAACGGACAAGTAACCTCACACTACATTTTATAAAAAATAAAATAAAAATAATAATAAAGAAAACAAAAGCGAAGTAATCATGCAAAAGCGAGGTATAAACGGACGAGAGAGCGAGGAGCGAAAAGGTACGTAGTGGGCATTTAAGCACCGCCACAGGACATAATGCTATTTTAGGACACGACATGCACACGCTCGAAAAAGGCGCCAGAATGCACAGAGAAAAACCACAGCGCATGGAGACCTTCTCATTTTGCGAACCCAGGAGCACAGAAGCACCAAGGCGTTGGCAGATCACCAGACGAGAACCTACGCACAGAGAACCCCCGCTTTCTGAACTCTCTCTCTCTCTCACTCTCACTCTCATCACCATCCAACCTCGCCACCACAATCCGACCTCGACACAGACATGGACCGCGAACGTTGTCGGAAGCCGCCAAGAAATGGCTAAAGCAACACGGGCTCGAGGGCTTCTTGACGATTATGGAGGCACCGCCACACAAAGAAGCCGACAAGGTGATCAAAGAAATCGACACAGAGGTCATAACGGAGGAGGCGATCCGTGTGTTAACAGGCCTTCCGGAGGGAGGCATATTCACGATCAACAATCCGACCTCGGAGCAACTCATCAAGTATTTTGGTGAGTACTCCCTAGCCAGCAAGGGCTACCGGACACAGGGCGGCGGAGATATGTTGTTCCGCGAGATTGCCCGTGTGCTCCACGAATACGGCCATGTGTACCCTAGACCCCCTGTCATGCCGCAGAACCGGGCAGGGATGATCATCGCCACCTATGAAGGGATCAAGGTGGATTGGCCGGTATTGATCGCAGACGGTTTGTGTGCGGTGATCGAGATCGTTAGAGGAAAAGACGGCAAAGAAGGTCGAGACGGACGGAAGATATGGCACGCAGTAACGCAATGGCTCACATTGCTTGTGCCACCCGTCCAGCCCAAGAAGCGGGGAAGAGTGGCGGACGGCACCCCAAAGACTGCTTCCAAAAGACAACAATTGTTGGCCTCTAAGGCCACTAAGGGGAAGGCGGCGGACGCAGAACAGGCGGGAAAGGAGAGCGCCAGCCGGAAGCGGCCAACGGATGCGCAGGAGGAACCACCGGTACGGCCCGTAAAGATTACACTCCGCTGACCGGTGAATAGAGAAGCCGACCCCTTGGCGGCGAAACTCAATGCCGGGACTCAGGAAGAGGAAATAGAGGAGGAGCCTACGGAGCACCTCCAGCAACGGTCGTCGGCAAGGACCGTTGAGGCAGCCGGGAAACGTTCGGACCCTCAGACGGAGGGAACACCGGCTCCCCATACTGAGACTCCCACGCCAAGGGAGGAACCAGAACCGGTGCGCATGGCACCGGAATCAGAAGCCCTTGCACCACCAGCAGCACCAGCAAGTCCCGTACCGCCAGAGCCGGAAAGGTCAATGCAGCCTCCCTCGGCCAACCAAGAAGAAGCGCAAGGGGAACCAGGACAGCAAGGTGGTCCACGGGCAGACACGGAATTGCAACTCGGCGCAATCAGGCGGGACCACCCACCCACAAGCGAGCCCATCCGTCAAACCTCCGTGCAAGCGCAACAACAATGCACCGGTAGCATGTGGCTCCGGTGGATAGGCGAACAGATTGCCGGAGTAGTGGGGTATATTGAGGCGGAAGAAAGAGCGCAAAGAGAACGGTTGCTCGTCACAACCGAACAACTAGAGACAGCCCGGTCCAGAATCCGATGCCTTGAAAAAGACTTGGATCAGGTCACGGCAGAAATGACCAAAATGGCCTTAACGGCAACACAGATCCAAGCACCGGTGACTCCGGTAAATGTACAGAATAAAGAAACAGACCAACCTGTACATACTAATAAGACCCCGGCAACGGAAACCGTTCCAAAGAGAGATGCGGCGCAAGCCCAGGAGCTTGCGAAATTGAGAGATGAACTTGCCGCACAAGAAGCGCGAAGGAGCCGTGAACTGGAATTGAAGACGGCGGCCGAAGCAGAATTAAAGAAGACTGCTGAGAACCTCCGCCGACAGAGGAGAGCCTCCAGAAAGGTCATCAAGGTTACGACCGGCTAAGGGAGGAAAAAGACAAAGTGTTGCAGGAAAAGGACAAGCTGCGGAAGACGGCGGAAACGGAAATTGAATGGCTAAAGGAGGAGCTCCACCAGCAGAAGGACCACGAGGACCGGGCTCGTCGACAGATCAACGTACGACTCAAGCAAAAGACAGATGATTTTGAGCACCTACACCGGGACTACAAACGGCTGGAAACGGAGCATAAGGAACGGATGGCCGAGCTCCGGCAGGAAGTTGATCAGGCCGCGACGACGCTCGCCGACGAACGAGCGGAAAATACAAGACGATTGGACGAGGCGGAGAAGGTCCAGATGGAGCTCCAGAGGCAGCAGCAGGAAGAAAGGGAGAGAGCATCAACGGTATTGCAAAAATTACAAAGCACATATCAAGGGCAATTGACGCATTACAAGGAGCAGGCGGAAGACAACGTCAAAATCATCAAGCAATTGAAGGAGGAACGGCAAGCTGCGAAGATCAAATCGTAGATGGGAACGGGCCGGATTCAGTGCATCCTTCGGGCATGGCTGAATTAGACAAAATGCTTGATTGACGAAAGCTCCGTAAGATGGTGGACAAAGTGGGCACAAAATACGGCGGAACTCCAATTGCTACGGGCAGACGTGGAAAACCGTCGGAAGGAAGGAGATGATTGTTACACGTTGACTTCCGAGGACTTCACCGTCGTACGGGACGAGCTAGCCGAAGACTTCCAAGTCCTGGTGGATGAACAGCTAGTGCAGGTCCGGCAACTCGTAGCTCAACTAGACGATGATAGGCTGGACGCTCAAATCCAGTTTGAGAGCTACGAGTGGTCCCGGGTTCGGGAAGAAAAAGCACGGGAAGCGGCAACGGTTAACCTTAGTGATGAGGAACCATCGCCAGACGAGGGCCATGCCGGAACCAGTCAACCGGAGACCACTACGACGGAGGGAGCAACGACGGAAACGCCAGTTAGAGCAACAAACGGAGGAGCAGCCGCAGCAACCACCAACGGACCAATCGCAGCAGCCATCAACGGAGCAGCAGCAACAACCACAACAACAACAACCAATTCCAGATGAACCATTGGAGACTCTCGAACAAAGCATTCTGGATATTTTGGACGAAGAATAGCAAGGGTCGGATGGTGGATTCGACGTACAAGGTACTGTCCCACGGGTGTGCCATGTGTTACCGGTCAGCAAAGGAGTCCAGAGTGTGAAACGAAGGAGTTATTTAATTATTAAGGAATGGTTGTAAGTGAGCTATTAGTGTGGACGGACGGACCGGAATCGGTATGCCGTTCCGGATCCGAACCGATCCCGAACAGGTGCGGATGGCACCGTTTTGTACTACAAACCGGAAACCTATTTAAAGGCCCGGATGCAATGTAATGTTCAGCGGATAATTAATGAAGCTTAGTGTTTTTATCTCTCTGTGTTAATTGTCGTTCTGCATTCATTGTTATATCTTACGCGTGTGATTATTAAGGACGATCTTGCTAAGTAACCTAATTAAGTCGGATTAATCGTTGAGCCTAATCCTCTTGCCGTAACACCCCTTTGGTGAAGTGTCTTCCGTAGACACCTTGTGTTAGGCCATTGTCCGGCCCTAAGAGTTAACACGAGTCAGCCGAGATGTCGAGTTTGATGAATCAGCATCGTGGTATTCCATACCGACTCCGACTTCCGATCCCGACCCGATGTCGGAGGATGGGGCTAGTGAGCCCGAACCGGCCCAGGTAGAGAAAGATGAAGCCGGGACTCAAGATGAGAGTCCGGAATCGTTCCAGTTAAGCGGACCGAATGAGAGACTGGATCAGTCCAACCAGTCAGATGATGAGACGACGAGTAGTGGAGACTCTGTCGTGCTCTCCCTGCGTAAGGAACTGAGGAGACGGTTCACACGCAAAGAGAAAGGGAAGCAGAAGATGCCGGAATTCGAGGCCGGTAATGATGAGTCGGATCGGTGCGTATCTGACTTCGGCAAGGACATAGGCAAATCTTCGGGAACGAAGACCGAACCGGCCAAGAAGGGTCTCATACCAGGTAACGGTGAGTTATGCCGGTCCACCCGCTAGAAGGATCCCGTTAAATGGTACGGGTATAACGAGTACATGGCGCATCATTATGCGTACATGACCAAGGTCGTGGAAGTGCGTGAGCCGGAGAGCTACGCAGAAGCGGCAAAGGATGCAAATTGGCGTGCCTCTATGGAGGAAGAAATGCGGGCACTGGATGCCAACGGAACTTGGGACCTGGTTGACCCTCCCCGTCACTGTAAACCGATCGGGTGCAAGTGGGTGTACAAGATAAAGTACAATGCCGACGGTACAGTTAACCGGTACAAGGCCCGGTTAGTGGCGAAGGGATATGCGCAGACCCATGGAATCGACTACGACGAGATCTTTGCTCCTGTAGCGAAGATGACGACAGCTCGTGTGGTATTGGCGGTTGCTGCGGCAAGGGGGTGGCATCTTCATCAGATGGATGTGAAGAATGCCTTCCTTCAAGGAGATCTTGAAGAAGAAGTCTTTATGACTCAGCCCCCCGGATTTCAGTCGGAGGTGAACAAGTCGGCGGTATGCCGGCTGAGGAAGTCGTTGTACGGCTTCAAGCAAGCCCCCCGTGCTTGGAATGCTAAGATCACACACCGGTTGCGAAAGATGGGGTTTGTTGCCTCTAATTCGGACTCTTCCCTGTTCATCCATCAAGGCTCAAACGGTCTGGTATGTATCTTACTCTATGTTGATGATTTAGTCATCACCGGCCCAGGTCTTCCGGAAATCAACCGCGTCAAGTCCCAGTTGTCGGACGCATTCGATATGAAGGACTTGGGGGACCTTCATTATTTTTTGGGGATCGAGGTGATCCACACCCCCGACAGTATATTGCTTTCTCAACGCCATTATGTGTTGAATATATTGTACAAGTTCAGCATGACGGAATGTCGACCTGTCTCCACACCCCTGGACCGGAATCAGAAGATCCGTCCCAACTCCGAACCAGCCTGCGATGAGAAACTGTTCCGACAAATAGTCAGAAGCCTGATCTACTTGACCATCACCCGACCTGACATCAGCTATCCGGTCGGAGTGGTAAGCCAATTCATGTAGAAGCCAACCGTCAGTGTGCGCAACGAATACCGAGGTATGTAAGCGGCACTAAGGACTGGGGGCTCTTATACCGGCAAGGTATAACCGAAGAGCTTGTTGGCTACACAGATGCCGACTAGGTTGGCGATGCAACGGATCATCGCTCAACTTCCGGCTTTATGTTTTCTCTTGGGAGCGCGATTGTTGCGTGGAGCAGCAAAAAGCAGCCAACAGTGGCTCTATCCAGTACTGAGGCTAAATACCGGGGTGCGACCATTGCCACCTGCGAAGCCATTTGGCTTCGGCGACTACTGCAAGACCTGCAGATCGAGGTACCGACCCCGATCGTGATGTACTACGATAACCTCAGCAGCATGCAGCTCGCCAAGAACCCTGTGTTCCATGCTCGCACAAAGCACATAGAAGTGCATTATCACTTCGTGCATGAGCGGGTCCTAAGCGGTGAAGTTGAACTACGGTATGTTCACACGGATCGGCAAGTTGCCGACATCTTCACCAAGCCGCTCGGGTCGGACAAGTTGCAACACTTTACCGAAATGCTTGGTGTTCAGCATCTCGACGTGCCGCACTTGAGAGGGAGACGCAAGGGCAAAGACACTACCGAAACGGGCAAAGGCAAAAAACTGTTGAACCCGTAGGTAAGAGAAGAACCGGTAGAGGTGGAGACAAGAAGAAAAATGAAGCCGAGTCGACGAAGGAAGTCGGCACATCCGAACAGGTCGGAGTGAGCGGCTGTGAAGAAGAAGTGTACACTCAGGAAGAGAAGTGCATGCTATGCGGAGGTCATCATGATCGTAATGGCCATGATGCGGAGTCGAATGAAGAATTCGACTTCGGTGAACCGGCTGAAGAAGCCAAGGGAAGCAAGGAGAAGGCCAAGACCCGGACGTGGTCCGATGTGGTGAGAGGCCTGAAGCCGAAAATCGAATCAGAGGATACCGATTCGGACAAGAGCTGGAACGAGTCGGAGACAGCCGATTCAGATCAACAAACAGATCCGGATGAGTTGGATCAACGAGAGGCCAAGGAGACATGAACGCAGCGGAAGTCGATGCCATCGTGGTGGAACCGACGAATCGGCAAGTGCGGGAGTCATAGCAGCGAAGGAGCTGAGATGGGCCTATTGAGCAGACATGCCAGAGGTCGAGGCGTGTAGAACCAAAGGGGTCGCAGCAAACGGGACCGGACCGGACAAGGAGCGCGAGCAAGGCAAAGCGACGCCAGGAGAAATCGGTTGGAAGAACCGGCTGCCACAGAGGTTGACACTACAACCCTACCTCAGGTTGAGCTTGAGGGGGAGTGTTGAGCGGCAAGCTCAACCAGAGCCAGATCGGCTGAATAAGCCTGAGCCGGTAAGCGAGATGAATCGGTATGCCGGTGAGCAATCGAGCCGGTAAGCAGTAAGGACCGGTGAGCTGGGGAGCCGGTATGCCGAATCCAATCGTAACCAGAAGCCTAGTATAGGTTAGACTACTAGGCAGTTATAGTCTCGTAGTTAGTGTCAGATGCTCGTGTGAGCATTGAAGTACACCGTACTTCTAACAGTCCCGTGTGGACTTGTATAAATAGCGTTGATGAGTGCGTTGTAGATACAGACAGAGAACACAGAGTATTCATATAATTTCGAAATATAGTGTGTCTTGCTCTCTGTCTCTGTCTCTGTCTCTCTCTCTCTTTGTCTCTCCCGCGTACTCTCTCTCTCTCTCTCTTTGTGTATTGTTCTTTCTAACGCTTCCGCAAGAAATCTTTGACAGGTTGGTTAAAGTACCAACTAGGCTATAGGGCAAATACCCTTTCAACTATTTACAAAACTAGCATGGTATGTCCATGAGCTAGTGTGAAACCTATCTCTATGGGAAGTTGAGTTCGACTCTCAACACACCCCTTTGAACACATCTTCCATCTATCGAAAAGTTGTTTCGGTTCGGTCTTCGGAGTCTGGCTTCTGGATTTCGTAGTCCTCGAATTGGATTGTTCGGCTTTTCGGCTTTGTGCCATCATGCTCCGACTAGTCGTGTCGGTTGCTTATCGGCTACTTCCGTGTCGGCCGTTGTACTCCCCCTCAAGCTCAGCAATGTAGAGATTGTGAGATCAAGGTCCAATGAGCATTTCCTGAGCTTGTCGACTCCCAAGGCCTTCGTAAAGATGTCAATAACTTGAAGGTTTGTAGTGATGTGTTAGAGATCGATTTCGCCGGCTTGAACGCGCTCGCGAATGAAGTGGTAGTGCACTTCGATGTGTTTAGTTCGCACATGGAATATGGGGTTCCGAGTGAGGTATATGTTGCTCATGTTGTCGTAGAAGAGGCGAATTGGATTCGTAATGGGAACGCCCAGGTCCTTCAAGATGCGTTTGAACCAGATAGCTTCGCATGCGGCGACTGTCGCGACCTTGTATTCGGCCTCCATGCTCGATAGTGCGACTGTTGGCCGTTTCTTGTTGCTCCAGAAGATCGCTCTACTACCGAGTGAGAAGATGAATACAGAAGTGGGTCGTCTATCAGCCCTATAACTGGCCCAATCTACGACTGTGTACCCTTCAAGTCGAATAACCGTATCCGACGTATACATGATGCCATAATCCATCATTGTACTAACATACCCAAGTATCCTCTCATCGCAATCAAGATGATCATTTCATGGGTTCTGCATGAATTGGCTAAGTAGGCCGACTGAATAGCTGAGATCAGGTCGTGTGATGGTTAGATCAATTAGGTTGCCGATCAATTGTCGATACTGAGTTAGATCGCAGTTGGCTATGCCCGAATTGACATCGAGCTTGAGATTTCGGTTGAGAGGGGTAGCCATGGGTTTGCACTTAGTCATCCCGAACTTGTAGAGTAAGTTGAGAACATAGTGTCGTTGAGAGATCAATATACCGACTGGTGTTCGAATTACTTTGATGCCAAGAAAGTAATGGAGCTTGTGTAGGTCTTTCATTTCGAATCTACCGGATAGGAGGGATTTGACCTTAATGATCCCAGTTAGATCCTTTCCTCCGATTACTAGATCATCCACGTAAAGGATAATGACAATCGGGTTGTGCGGTTCGTTTCGGATGTACAAGGAGTTGTCCGATTTCGACATTCGAAAGCCAATTTGGTGAAGATACTGAGTGACCTTCGAATGTCAAGCACGCGGTGCTTACTTGAGGCCATAGATTGGCTTCTTGAGTCGGCACACGGCTTTCGGCTGAGTACGTGATTCGAAGCGAGGCGGTTGTATCATGTACACCTCCTCTTCTAATTCGCCTTGTAGGAAGGCGTTCTTTACGTACATTTGGTGGAGATGCCACCCTTTCGCAGCTGCAAGTGCAATTACAATTCGCACAGTCGTCATCTTTGGCACCGAGGCAAAGGTCTCCTCATAATCGACTCCGTGTGTTTGTGCATATCCTTTGGCAACGAATTGTGCTTTGAAGCAATTTACGGTGCCATAGACATTGTATTTGACCTTATAGATCCATCTACATCCAATCACTTTTCTGTGAGGTGAATGGGGAACAAGATCCCATGTCTCGTTTTTGCACAAGGCCTGCATTTCTTCGTTCATCGCGACGACCCATCGCGGGTCCTTCACGGCTTCGGTCCCATGCAGTCGCTACCTTCATCATAAAGGCGTAATGGTACGCCATGTACTCATTGTAGTCGAATCGGCTTACGGGGTTCCTTTCACAGGTGGACCAACATAGCTTCTCGTTCCCGATGACGAATGCTTTCTTCGCTCCATTCGTCTGGAAGATCGGGATGTCCAGGCCTTCAAATTCACTGTCAAGGGAGTGAGTTGACGCGTTGTCGATTGGATCTTCGTATTCAGACATCTTGGCCTTCCCTTTGTCGAGTTTTGGACTCAGCCGAAATGTGCTTTGGTCACTCGGGAGCTCCCGTGGTCCACTAAGTCGTGTCGTAATCGGGCTTTCTTCGAACATGCACGTGAGCCGATCTTCATCTTCTATCTCCATTTCGACAGATTCCGAATCGAGCGGAGTTAGAGTCGACGTTGTTTCTGGTGCTTACCAAGATGCGGACTCGTCGAAAATGACATCTCGACTTATTCGAGCTTTTCGAGTAGATGGGTTATAGCATTTGTACCCCTTTTGTTCGAGCGAGTATCCAACAAGGATACATTTCTCCAACTTTGGGTCAAGTTTTTGTCGCGTTTCGTCGGGAATATGCATGTAGGTGATTGAGCTGAATATACGGACATGTGATAAATCCTACTTCTTTCCAAAAAATCTCTCATGAGGGGTTACGTCGTGTACCCTAGAGGTTGTACACCTATTCATAAGATATACGGCCGTGTTCACCGCTTCTGCACAGTACGATTTCGGCAGGTTCTTCTCATTCATCATTGCCTGTGCAACCTCTACGATGTGCCGATTCTTCTGTTCGGCTACACCATTTTGTTGAGGTGTATGGCGACACAAAAATTCTTGTTGTATTCCTTCCATTTAGAGATATGTCGTAAACTCGTCCGAGAAATATTCTTTGCCTCCATCCGATCGAAGGCATTGTACGTGCCGACCCGTGGCTTTTTCGACTTCGTTTTTGAACCTTTAGAAGTGGCCGAACACTTCGCTCTTCTGTTTCATCGGGTAGAGCCAGGTATGCTTGGAGAAGTCGTCGATGAACGTGACATAATATCGGCAACCACCGAATGTTGTTGTCAGGGCTGGTCCCCACACATATGAATGTACTACATCCTGGATCCCTTTACTCACATTCCTCTCTTTCGGGAATGGATATTGGTGTTGTTTTCTGAACTGGCATGCCTCGCATATGCCCGTAATCTCCTTCTCAGTAAATGTCGGGAGTCCGATTATGATTCCTTTTGACTGCATATTTTGGAGCTTTTGAAGATTGATGTGGCCGATTCTCTTGTGCCACAGTTTCAAGTTGGTTTCGATTTTAAGACCTTTCGCGAACATAGCCAATTTCACCTCTTTTGATTCGAGGATGAACATTCGGCCTTCTTGGCGACCATGCGTTATGATTTGATCATCCTTTTCGATGAAGCGCCCTTCATTATTGAATCATACTTTCATACCTTGTTCGACGATATGGCTGACCGAGACCAGGTTTTTCGTGATGATTGGGACATGCAAGACGTTCTTGAGGTAGGTTTGTTTGCCGTCATTTCCAAATGGAACATTTCCGACATGCTGAATTGGGTGAGTCGTATCATCTCTAGTCTCAACATACTCGGGTCGATCAGGCTTTCGTAATTCTCAGAACCAATCTTCATGGGACGTCATGTGATTGGATGCTCCCGGGTCGACAAACCATATGCTATCTGAAGAAGAGGTGCTAGTCGAGGCCTGTGCCATCATCAAATGTGCTTCATGCCTCATTACGAACATCCCGCCACGATCGTCATAGTCGGAATTCGAAGCGTAGTTCATGAGTTGTCGGCTAGTCGAAGTCGAGTCTCGTACCTTTTTTTGGCACTCCTCTTCATAATGGCCATGTTTTCCACAGTACCCGCATTCGATCGGGTTGTTACGATTGCTCGGTCCGGCGAGGTGGCTCCTGCTTTTGCCGAACTCTCTGGGACTATTTCTGTCCCCTTGCCATTGATGGAAGTTATGCTCTTTGGTAGGATGATTGTGTTGGCCTCATTCGAGCTGATCTCTGTTTCCACGGCTGAATCCTCTTCTATAATCTGACTGTGAGTAGAGCATCTGACCATCAGGCGCATTGTTCCTTTACCAAACATGATTTTCTTTGATCAACATAATCGATTGAAGGTCGAAAAAGGAAGGAGGGTTCTCCCTCGCAAGAATAGCTGATCTGATCGTGCCGAATCGAGGTGCCAAGCCATCGAGGCATATTTGAATCATTTCGTCATCATCGATTACGACATTAATTGAACCGAGGGCATCACACAACTCCTTGATCTTCAAGGTATAGCTAGTGATCGACATGTCCCTCTGTTGCATGTTGTTTAGCTCCCGTCGAAGTTGAAGCTTTCGTGCAGCCGTATTGGCCGCAAAAATCTTCTTGAGATTTCCCCAAGCTTCTTTCGGTGTTTTCGAATCTCGAATATAGCCTAGCATGTGGTCATGAACGCATGACGCAAGGCAGTATAACACACGACTCGCGGCCTGCTCCCACGCTAGGTATTCGGCGTGTGTAGGGTTGGGTTGCGTTTCGTGAGCTCCCTCAATATAGCTCAAGTAACCTTGTCTGACAAGGTAATGATGCATCTTGTACTCCCAAGATGCGAAGTTTGTTCTATCGAGCTTCTCGATAGGAAGAGCGCTTCCCATCTGGGTGTTCATTGTCGAACTTCTTCTACTCTTGATGCGAGTTGTGCGGAAATCGTTGCTGCAGTGATCAGTTGGTTCTCTGCTAGCTTGAGCACGCCACACGTGAAGGCGATGGGCTTGGATCAAGCTACCACACGCTCTGATACCATGTAAAGAATCAAGAGTGATTTTGTACAGCGGAAGGACTATGTGTGTGTGTGTGCACGTGAGACAAGAGAGAGAATGAGAGAGAGAGAGAACTATAACAAGAAATTGTATATTACATCCAACAGAAACTAAGTTACAAAAAAGTTGGTTTAAGTAACAACTAGGCTAGGGCAAATTCCCTTTCAACTATTTACAAAACTAGCATGGTATGTCCATGAGCTAGTGTGAAACCTATCTCTATGGGAAGTTGAGTTCGACTCTCAACAATAAGCTTCCTTTTTTGTCCAACATGACTCGAGGGAACTTCTCCGACATGCATGATCGGGTGGGGAGTGTTGTCTCCGGTTTCGACAACTCCCAGTTGCTCCGGCTTTTCCAGAAACGAGAACCACTCTTTGTGGCTCGTCATATGATTAGACGCTCCGTAGTCAACATACCACACTTCCTCCGATCCGGAAGTGGTTTTCTTCATCGAGTTCACCTTGTGTTTCACCACAAAGGCTGGCCCTTTTCCAGTCTTTCCGGTCCTGGATCCTTCCGATCCTTTAGCGTGGTGTGAGCTTTGTCGGTTCCCTAGTCCGGTCTTGCCAGATCCGGATTTATCCGAATTGGCACACTTCTTCTAGCACTCGCTCTCCTGGTGGCCTTTCTTGCCACAATACCAGCATTTCGTGTCAGCCTTCCCTTGCCGGTTTCCGGTGCCGATTTAACTCCCCCCACTTGTGGAGGGTTCAGACTATTGTCGGCACTATCTCTATGCCTCCAATTCTGCTCTTATTGGTCGTCGCTATTGCGTGTCGACCCACCTCGTCCTCCACGCCCACGGGACTGATCCACATCCGTGTACAACATCTGGTTGTCCGATTGAGTGGTCCTCAACCCACTTGCGTGATTTTCTTCGACCATTAGCATCGATTGCAGGTCGAAGAAGGATAATGGCTTCTCCCAGGTGCAAATCGCCATCCGGATTGGCCTGTATCGTTGTGTTATACCACTGAGACATATCTGGACCATCTCGTCTTCGTCCACCGTCACGTTGATGGACCCTTCGTCGCAAATCTCCTTGATGTTGGTGGTGTAGTTGGTAACTGTCATGTCCAGTTGCCGGATACTGTTGAGCTCTTGCCGGAGATGCAACTTCCGAGCCATGGTACTTGCGACGAAAATTTCAGAGAATTTCCCAGGCCTCCTTTAGCGACTTTGTGTCTTTGATGTAGACAAGCATCTGGTCGTGCACAAAGGACGCGAGGCAATATAACACTTTGCTCGCTCCTTGTTCCCATGCTGGAAAGTCCTTGTGTGCCGAATCCGATGCTACTACATTTGCTCCTTCTACATAGCTCCAGTATCCGTGCCCCAATAGGTACTGGTGCATTTTATGTGACTAGGACGCATAGTTGTTGTGGTCGAGTTTTTCTGTAGGAAGCGAGCTTGCCATGCTTTTGTCCATATCTTTCTTCTCTCTTTTATTCGAGCAGTTGTCGGCAATACAGGTTCTCAACCCTCGCGTTCTAATACCATGTCAAAGTATGCGGAAGCTTTCACAAACCGGTTCACTCGGATAGCAACAGAAAGAGTGCAAGTTTAATGGAAGCTTCACAAAACACAGTCAAAGAGTGGGAGAGACAAAGAGAGAGCAAAACAACATGAACTCAATTCAAAATAATAACACTATGTATATACAAATGTTCTACATAACACTTTTTATACAAGTCCTTAAAAGGACTGATAGAAGTACCGACACGTACTTCAATGCTCATACAAGCAACTCACACTAACTCCAAGGAATATGTCTACATACTAGGCTAAGATTGTAGGCCTCTAACGGCCTACCGGTTACAATTTGATCCGTCTCTTGGTTCCAGACACCGAACCGGATATTGATTCGGCTCTGTCTCATTCAACCTATCTAGATTCGGTTGAGCTTGTCCGCTCAATAGGGATCATGCACACCAATAAAGCTTTGTAACTTCCACATTTTTATGACAATATAAGGAGTAAAAGAGACAACAAAAACGTGAAATCTTGTAATATCTTGTTGTTGATGTTAGTGCACAATAGGTCAAAAAATAATCTCTTTCCTTTAGACATGTAGGAAACATACCTCAATAACAACTATCTAATTCAAGTCATCTCAACTTTTAAGAGACAATCTCTTCTAATTGGCAACATCAAGATACCTATCACTTTGGTTGTTGGAGGTAATGTCATTGGGTATCGATAAAATCATGGGTGTCATGTTCGAAGTGCTAGCCACACTAGGTGTGTGCGTGAGTGTTAGAACATCTAGCTTTAAAGTGATGAACCCCAACCACATTGCGAGACGCCATGAACGAGACTACTCAAGCAAGACAAGGAGGATAAATACATATACATACATACAAATCGTGCATACGAACATATCATGATGCGCGCATATCGTCCACACATACATATATCATGCACATATCTCATACACACATACATATCATACAGGCATACATATCATGCACACTTATCATACACACATATGTACATATCATACATTCAGGCACATCTAATCCATCCATAAATTTATACACACGGTACATACATACATTTTTAACTAGGGTTACACCAGGGTTACATTAGGGTTTGGGGGACCTTTCTGTGTGGCTCTCTCTCTCTGCATTCATTCTTTTGGAAACAGGGGAGTTCTGCGGATCGATCGATCAGTTTTGATCGTCAATCTACGGATCTCTCCTTCGTTCCCACCCACCGTCACCGTCACCGTCACCGTCACCACCATCATCATTTTCTTCTTCTTCTTGGCGGCGACTCTTCTAATCTCGTTTGTTAGTTCCTCTCTTTTTGTTTTCTTTTTGTTTTTCTTCTGGATTTGTTTAGGGCCATCCTTTCTTATCTTCTCAAAATTTCCCCTCCTCTGCAGACATCAAGAGCTTCCTAGAGGCATCAAAGTCCAGAGCCTCCACATACTTCAAAGTCAGAGATTTGATATGGTCCCTTTGCAGAGATACATATTGAAAGTAAAAGCTTCATGTGGAATCCTTCCAGAGATTTAGAGATCTGTTGAGTCTGTCCAGAGATTGAAAAGAAAACCTTAGTTGGAATCTTTCTAGAGATTCAGAGATTTGTGGGATCTTTCCAGATACTCAATACAGGCATTTGGTGTGATCTGTCCTAAGATTTGGATCTGGACATCATAAATCTGGTCGAATCTTTCCAGAAGATTCAAGTTCGACGTAATCGCTATATTTCGACAGTAGCAGTTCAGAACTTATTGTAATATTTCAAATGGGTTCAGTTCAGGCTTCTTTATGAACGTTCAATAGATTCAGTTCAGAGTCGAGACTTTATTGGGATCTTTCCAAAGATTCAGTTGCAATCTTTGAAAAAGATTTGGTTCAAGCCATTTTATAAATATGGAATCAGCAACAGGAGGGCCTAGATATGCTCCTGTTGATCCCACTCTTCCACCATCTTGGAGGGCATTGATTGATGGAACCACAGGCTATGTGTATTATTGGAATACGGAAACAAATACAACCCAATATGAGAAACCATCTCTAGTGTCCTCATCATCAGTTCAATCTGAATCGCATAACAATAGAATAACAGAAGAACCTAAATCTAATGCTCATGGAAATGGCCATCCCGTTGGTAGCTCTGGACATTTGATGAATGGTGGAGGGGGGGCATTACATAATAATAACCCTAACTCTAATCCTAATTCTCATCATCCTGCAGTAGCAGGGTTGAATATGTATAGCCATCCTAGCGCTATGCATGGGAACGGTGGTCATATGGTTAGTGGTAATAGTGTAGGAGGGATGTCATCTGGACCGACCCACATGAACACAAGTGAAAATACATCTTCATATGGTAATGGTATTCAAACCTCTGGAGCTTCTAGAGGTTATCCAGGAAATAACGGTGGATCTGTGAATGTTGCAATGCAGCCCAAGATAGCTGTGGTTCCTTCGAGGCAACAAGTGAGTATCTATAGTTTCATTATTGTACATTGCTGTATCCTAGATCTGATTTTTTACTAGAAGACAATATACTAAATGTGTCAATGTGGTTTGAAATTATGTGTCATCTAGACCCTTTGTTGTGTATATCTGTAGTTGCTCTAAATTTTTAATAGAAATGTCACATGGTGAACATTTCTACTTGGATTTTAACTATTATGCTGTGCATGTAACAAGAAAAATCTAGAATTTGGTTCGAGTCTATCCACTATTTAAATTATATTCTAATTGGAAATGAATGTATCATGGCTAGACTCCAGCTTGAGTCTCTCTGTAATTAAAGTAAAATTTTAATTGATAGATGCTTTGATTTGTCATCTAAAGGTTCGGGTAATAACCGGACTTTTCTCATATATATACATTATATATTCACATAAGTTCTTTAATCATGAAGGTGCGATAATATGCAGGGATGATCTAGTTCCCTGGGTCAAATAGAGGGTGTATCTCATATGTTTTATGTATATATCTTGTAAATTCAGGAAGATATTTTTGTGCATGAATCATCTGGACTCTTGAGTGAAATTTATTTGATTGAGGATGCCTCATATATGTGTGCATGAAGAGGTTACTAATATCCATGGATTACCTAGGTGATATTTGTTTGAAAGGAGAAATTCTCACATAAGGATTCATATGCTCTGCTGATTCATAGGGATGTTATTGTCCATTGGTGCTCTAGACTCTTCAGAATGTGTTCCATAGGGAGCTTGTCTCCTTCTACGCATATGTTTTGTTCATTCAGATAGATAGATAGGTATTTTTAGTGTCCATAGAGATGCCAATATTGACCCATGGGACCTAAGTACAAAAGTTTTCTTGATGTGTGTCTCCTTCCAAATAGAGGGTGTATCTCATATGTTTTATGTATATATCTTGTAAATTCAGGAAGATATTTTTGTGCATGAATCATCTGGACTCTTGAGTGAAATTTATTTGATTGAGGATGCCTCATATATGTGTGCATGAAGAGGTTACTAATATCCATGGATTACCTAGGTGATATTTGTTTGAAAGGAGAAATTCTCACATAAGGATTCATATGCTCTGCTGATTCATAGGGATGTTATTGTCCATTGGTGCTCTAGACTCTTCAGAATGTGTTCCATAGGGAGCTTGTCTCCTTCTACGCATATGTTTTGTTCATTCAGATAGATAGATAGGTATTTTTAGTGTCCATAGAGATGCCAATATTGACCCATGGGACCTAAGTACAAAAGTTTTCTTGATGTGTGTCTCCTTCCTAAACCCATGAGCTGCTAGATCAGGCATGTGTAATGACATCTTATGGTAATGCTCATATTTATTTTGTGATCAACAGGTGCATCACATGTATTCATGCATGTGTCATCTCTTCAGATTTTGCGAAGATGATCTCTTGGCATGAGTTTACTTTCTGTTGATTTATTTTACTGACAAGGGAGTTTCTGTCACCTTCATTGACCATAGTAATGGTTGGGGGACAAATCTCTCATAAGTGCATGCTTTTGTAAATTGCTTGCTATAGATAGTGGCAACATTGTAAGCTGATTTCATCAATGTATGAGAGTTCCATATTCTAATATTTTGGCATGTTGTGCATCATTGCAGCCCGTGGGAGGATTGCATGTGTCCTCTCAGCCTAGGAGAGAAATGAATTCCTTAAATGCCCCACTGTCGAGCCATTCTATTTCTTATAAGAGGCCATCAAGTGAGATTGGTAACAATGAGTCTGATCTACAGAAGAAGCAAAGAATGCAAGGATTTGCAGAGCCAAGTCAGGTTTTGGACGCCAATGCATATAAAACACGGCATGAAATCACTGTTGTAGTATGTTTCCGCATAACTTGTGTGGTTTACTTAATCCTTTTTCCATTTTCTTTGTTCACATTTTTTGTTTCTCCAGGTTTTAATTGTATTGTTGACATGAAATGAATTTACTGTAGGGTGATAATGTGCCTCCTCCTATAATGACTTTCGATGCAGCCAATTTTCCTCCTGAGCTTGCAAGAGAGGTATATATTTGTAATATAATTCAATTGGTTAACTAACTATAATGAGGCTGGATAAACTTCTATGTTGCACATCCTTTTTCCTGCCCAGTATTTGAGGTTAACACATGGATTAAATTTTGTACCTTTGTCGCAGATGCCATATTTGCTCCAGCTGGAGCAAGTGTTTTATGGCCTCTTGTTTGCTTATCATACAACATTCATTTCAAATGGATGGAATGATGTTAAGCCAAAGGGTGATCAATTAGAGCCTTAAAAAACAAAGTATTCGGAGGCACACCAGAATTGCAGTGCCCTTGCTGTCATTTTATATTGGTTGCTGCTCTGTTTCTGTTCATACTAGGATCATTCTGACATAGTGAAGTTATTCTTCTGATATCTATGCATTCTTGAACATGTGATGCGCTTTGGCCTTGAAAAAGCCCTGTATGTGACTTTATGGTATATAATACTCTATTGCCAGAAGGAAGCCCTATATCTAGGATATGTTTTGATTGTATTTGCCACGTCTGGTTATCTTCCCCCTAGATACAGCCCAGTCTTCTACAATCATTAATCAATGAATGCATTGTCAGGCTTTATGATTCAAATACAAACTGTGCTAAATAAAGTATTTTGCTCATAATGTTCAAATTTTTTTGCAGCTTCATTCAGCTGGTTTTGCACATCCAACACCTATTCAAGCCCAATCTTGGCCCCTCGCAATGCAAGGCCGGGACCTAGTTGCTATTGCAAAGACAGGTTCTGGAAAAACTTTAGGGTATCTTTTGCCTGCTTTTCTACATCTTGCACGTGGCCGAGCCAACTCTCAATTAGGACCCATTGTCCTTGTTTTGGCTCCGACAAGGGAACTTGCTACTCAGATACAAGAAGAAGCTGTGAAGTTCGGGCGATCCTCAAGGATATCATGCACTGTGAGTGAATAACAAATATAACTATTTAAATGGGTAATGGCACTGCATGCTTGAAACAAAAAAATACATGTTATGAATCTGATTGTCTGCTTTGTAAAACTAGTGCGTGTATGGAGGTGCCCCCAAGGGACCGCAGCTACGTGATTTAGATCGAGGTTCTGATATTGTTATTGCAACACCTGGGAGGTTGAATGACTTTTTGGAGATGAAAAAGGTTAGCTTAAGACAGATTTCGTATCTTGTTCTTGATGAAGCTGATCGAATGCTTGATATGGGTTTTGAGCCACAAATTCGAAAGATAGTGAAAGAGACCCCTGTTGGACGACAAACTTTAATGTTTACTGCAACTTGGCCCAAGGAAGTTCGCAAAATTTCTTCCGAGCTCTTGCGTGGCCCAGTACAAGTCAATATTGGAAATACTGATCAATTGGAAGCTAACAAATCGATTACACAGGTTTATAATGTTTTATAAATTGTTCTCTGGATTACATACCCATGTTTTGTATAATTGCTTAAGGAAAAACAACGTAAAAAAAGAAAAAAGCAAATCTCTGAAACTCGTTTTTTGTAATGCAGTTTGTTGAAATGGTTCCTCCATTTGAGAAGCAAAGAAGATTGGAACAAATCCTTCATAGTCAAGAACCAGGGTCAAAGATCATCATATTTTGTTCAACCAAGAAGATGTGTGATCAACTTGCACGGGGTTTAGGACGTGTTTTTGGAGCTGCAGCTATACATGGTGACAAGTCACAGTCGGAAAGAGATCATGTCCTTGCTCAATTCAAAGCTGGAAGGGCTCCTATTCTAGTTGCTACGGATGTTGCTGCCCGTGGTCTTGACATAAAGGATATACGGTGATATATCCTTATCATTTACTTAGAGAGATCAGTTTCCTATTTAGATATATGATCCACATACTATTATGTTGTTTAGTCTGCGCTTAGTATCCTAATACATATGCTCTGTATATACCAAATCATGCCTAAATTTCCAGGTGTCTGTGATCTACAACTGATTTCCAGTCACATCCGATCCGTGTATATATATTTAATACCGTGTTCTTTTGGTTTTCGTGTGCTAATTAGATATGAACAATATATAATGCTGCTGTTTTTAAGGTGCTTTGTTCTGTAATTTGCTTCCAGAAATAACATATGAACCATATATGCTGTTTTTGCTTGGTTTTTGAGGGTAATGAAATATTTTAGTTTCCTAAGTACATATGATTTATATATAATAATGAATGCTGGTGTGTTTCAGGGTGGTGATCAACTTTGATTTTCCAACTGGGGTTGAAGATTATGTGCACCGCATAGGACGCACAGGAAGGGCAGGAGCAACGGGCCTAGCCTTCACGTTCTTTGCAGATAAGGACTCAAAATATGCCAAAGAGCTCGTAGGTGTGTTGGAGGGAGCGAATCAAAAGGTACCTCCCGAGCTGAGAGATTTAGCATCTAAATCTTTCTACCCGAGAGCTCGTGGAGGTCGCTGGGAAAGTCCGATGGGTGGGAAAGATGGCGCTGGGTATAACAGTTTTGGTGGTGGTAGCGGCAGTGGTGGCTATAACAGTTTTAGCAGTGGTGGTGGACGAGGAAGTGGTCATGGACGTGGAGGTGATGAACGAAGTGGTGATGGTGGCTATGGTGGTCGAGGTAACAATTCATATGGACATTCTGATCGGCGTGAAAAGACGATGACCATAGCCTCGGAAAGATATGAGAAGGATAGGTTTGCTGATAGGAGTGTTGGTCGAGAGAAATCCTTTACTGATGATAGGAGCCGTGGGCGTGATGTGACAAAGAAGTTTGGGTCGAGAGATAGAGGACGGAGTTATAGCCGGAGTTATAGCCGTAGCCCAAGCAGGAGCCGTAGCCGTAGCCGTAGCCGTAGCCGTAGCCGCAGCCGAAGTAGAAGTAGAAGTAGGAGCCGTAGTATTGATAGGTACAATGACGATGATTATAAGAAGAGTAGATCAAGAGGGGGCTCGTCATATAGGAGGAAATCTTCGCCGAGGTCGAGATCTCCTCTTTCATCTGGCGACATAGGTCGTTCTCCTAGGCAGCGGAGAACATTTGATGATTGTCATCGTTCTGATGGCAAACCTAGGGTTTCCGGTTTTTCAGAAAGCAAAGAGGTAATTGTTGCCGTGGATGCACCCACCAAATCTAGTCTACATGATGATGACGATATAAAGGAAAAGGGAAATGATTTTGTTGCGACTGGAAAATAGGGTTTTGTTTCTCTTTTCCACTTGTTCTAGATGCAGTTTAACAACTCTTGGTTTTTTTGAATTTCCCCTCATGAAAGGGATGAACTTAAAACAATTTTAATTCGTGCCAAAGTGATGATGGACTGGAAAGAAAGTTGAAATGGATTTATGGTCCAAAATTTATCCCCACAATTATTGCAATATTGAAATTTATGAGGAACCCAAATCTCTCCTCAATCTCCTTTTTAATAACTTCTGAAAATATAGATAATTTATTTAGTTCCTCGTTATAGTGTTTTGTCGAATGCTTAAAATGTTCTTTTTGTGTAGTTTTTAAGTTTTAACTTAAATGAGGAAGGAAAGAAGCATAATGTTTTACAACAACCTCCCTTTTAATCAATGATCTTGAGCGGTACTAAATGGTCCTTTGTAGTAATGCTTAATTATACGTGTGTTAATTTAATACTGTACTATTTATGTTGAAGATGTTTAATCTTAAGCTAATCTATATAAACCATTTGACAGTGTTATTATCTGAACTAACTCATAGAGTCATATATATATATTGTCTAATGATGAATTGCAAACACACTCTTGGCCATATTGGTGATTGATTTGCATATTTTTGTATAGTTTATTCACTTAATGCTTTCCAAATATCAACTTGATGTGAAAAAGGGGTGTCAAAATTCCAATTGACAAGCATACATTGTCACCTAGGAATAATTGAATCATCGAGTTTACAATGAACTTGGTACCAAGTGAAAATATGTTATCACCATACAAATGGAAGTAGAAGGAAATTGGTACCGATGGGTATTTGGAGCATATCTCTTTCACATTAAATTATAATCAAACCACCGTTCATATCGTCGTTTGTTGTCCTACTTCTACCCACATCTACTAAGATGTAGCACTAAGAAGTTGGGAAGGTTTACTTGGATAGGCGAGTAGTGTGTGAGGTTGTGCAAAAGAGGGCTCTTCCAGAGATGACAGTAAGTAAGGCTTTGGTGTTGGTTGAAATCAACATTGACTCAAGCTTCTTGCATCACACACACACACACACACACACACACACACACACACACACACACTCTCTCTCTCTCTCTCTCTCTCTCTCTCTCTCTCTCTCTCTCATATGCTCAAGGTTCAAAAAAGTCCCTCACATTGACTTTCTAGAATTGCATGGGAAGCAAGCAAAAAGATCCAAAAGACGCATAAAAGCAAAATTTTGTGTTCCAGTTGGATGCAAGATATAGAAAAATGGTTTGGTAGATGGGATGTGAGACACTTGTTTCATGATGCATCACTAGATTCCTCCGTAAATAAGGCCTTTTTGCAATGCCAATGTATCATGACATGGGACAAATGTGGAGGCTCACGCTTCACACATTATACTACACATGTTGCACCTAACTACAAAACCATATTCTTTGCGGAACGGGGAAACCGTACACATCGATACATGTTAGAGCCCATACCGTTATTTGCCATTTGCACCATTGCTTCCATGCGACTTAGCTCACATGCATTGCGATGTGAGATAGAGCGTTGGGGCACAAGTGATGAGAGTGATCGGCTATGCACACTTTGGCCTAAACAAGTTCACGAGTCCAGGTATCACACTTTGATACAATGCTCTGCCTTTGATCATATTTGACCATGCTTTCCACATCTCTTCAACCGAGCCCAATCCTTGCATGAATTCCTCTCACAACCACAATCTGCACTCTCAATTGCAACATTCATCGGTAAAGTTCTTGAACATCGAGAGTCACTACTCACTTTCACACGTATCACGTGAAATGTAATATTTTTGGTCTTATAGGTCATATTTGACCTCTGAAGACGATAATATAATCTCTCTCTCTCTCTCTCTCTGAAAACACGCAACTATATTAATAAATCTGTGTAAAAAACGCTACTTACAATGGTTGTGACAGTGGAGTATGCTCACCCACTAACTACACTACATGGGTAGCGGAACATGTTGAATTGCCAATAGGCAAGACAAACACTCCACTGAGGAAAGAATTTCCACTTGCTCCAATAAAGAAAATTGCCACATTAGTACTCCCTTCAACGTTCGTAGATATGCTTTCATTCCATGTCTTCCATCGAATACAAAAGCGTTGCGCATGTTCCAATTTTGACGCAATCCCCAATGTATCAGAAATAGAAAAACGATCTCCATCTCTGACTTTGGGTCAACTTGTGTAAATTGTGCAAACACCCATTGTTTGGGTGTCAATTAACACCATGATAAAACTTGCCAAATTTGAGAAATGTAACTCCAAATCTGACATGCAATCAAACATTGTATAAATCGATGAGTGCTATCTTCCATTTGAACAGTGCAAAAAAAGCAATTGCCCATTGCTAGTCCACGACACTTTAGAGCTAATCCCAAAGGCAATCCTCCAATCAAAACTCTCCAAATGGCAATTTAGAATGCCAACTACGTTGTAAGATCTGCTACCACCCATGATCAGATTTGTGCATTTTCCATTCTTCTTCAACCTTAGATGATAACCATCCAAGAGACTCAATAGAGCAATGATACAAAAGATTAGTAGTCACTTGTAACAATGACGTTTGACCCTGTAAACACCAATCAATCCACAATTGTTCTCCTGTTTGTAGAGGTAAGGGACCTTGCATCATTGGAATATTTTGTATTTGTTGCCAAATAAACCCATAATTAGGCGGGATGCGTAATAATTGTGGCGCTTCAACAAACTCCAACATTCTTTGAGATGGAGCCTCAACTATATCTCCCACCTCTTTGATCCCCAAACGAAAGAAACGATTAAATTGAAAACGCAATCTCTCCTTTCTTGGCGAATATAATAACCGAGAAGACAAAGTAACTCTTTTGCCAAAGAATTACAATGCTCTCTACTAGATGATGGTTTCATACACATAACAAGAGTGCTTCTTGCCATGAGGTAACCAAGTGTTGAACACATGTAGAGCCCAAAATCCTAAGTGAAATACATCCATTCAGTAATTGCCACCATGAAGCCTTAATCGTTGTCTTTCAATGTGTTAAACCCTTGTTCTCAATGAAATATTGAACAATAGATATCCATGGGTGTGAGTTTGAACACATGTCTTGTAATAATGAAAATCTACGAGCCATCATATGCATAGGTAAGTTGAATATTCTGTTACCATACGAGATGTACGGAGAGTTGAGTGTAATGAGGGTGAAAGAGTAAAGGGTTGATGTGTATGTGTAAATGTGTACAAGTGTAATTGTGAGTGTGAGTAGTGGCGTATGTGAACACATGCACACATGTGTACATGTGGACAGATAAGAGGAGGTGTGAGTGAGTGATTGGTGTGAATGGTCAAGGGGGCTTGCACCCCTATGTATCTACCCTTTTTGTAACACCCTTATGGGGAATGAATGTGTTGGGAATATGTCCCTCTAGTGGGAAGAGCTGATAGTTTGGGCCAAGAAAAGCCGACAGTCGAAGACAAGGAGGAGCCAACTGTTCGGGCCGAATGCCGATGGTTGAAGAGTTGACTGTAAGAAAGTTGATAGGAAGGAGATCTAGGTTGAAGACATGACCGACTAGTCGGGCCGACCAGGTGGTCGATGACCAGGTTGACTAGTCGAATTGACTGGACAATCACTACTTATTATTATAGATAATAATAGTAGTGATGTGTAGTAGGGGCTACATTCTTAAATAGCCCATATGATGTATGAGTATAAATACATTTAGGGCAAACATAAAGAAGGTAGAATAGAAAGCTAGAGGCAGAGTGCTGTTGTGAAGCGCGAGAGGAAGAATAGTGAGAAAGAGCGGCACCATAGCTGAGTGTGTGAAACAGGACACACCAAGAGCCCTGTGAGGTTGATACACTCCACAGAGAGTGTTGTAATCTTCCCTGTTTGTATATCCACTATATAGTGAAGCTTTGTTCCCGTGGTTTTCCCCGTTTAGGCTTTCCACGTAAAATCTCTGTACACTATTGTTGTGTGTGTTCCGAGTAGTGTATTTCAACGTATTCTTCTTGTGAGTTAACGATTGTTTTTCCAACAGAATGAAACATGAAACCCCTAATGGCTCCATCCTTATGACGTATCTCTTCTTTCTTTCTTTCTTTCTTTCTCTCTCTCTCTCTCTCTCTCTCTCTCCCCCCCCCATATTTATTCACAACTAGTATCAAAGCAACCTGCTATTCGGCGACGACGAATAGTAGAAAAGACAGAGAGAAGACGGAACCCTACAGTTGAAGGAAAAGACCAGGTTAATAAATCTCACTTCAAAGAACATGGCTTCAACATTTGGAATAGGAGTTGAAATTCGAAAGTTGACAACAAAAACTTTGCCCTGTTGAAGGAGATGATGCAAGATGTGTTGATCATTCGAAGACAAGTCGAAGCCATTCGACATAGTGAAAAACCTGCTTCAATGATAGCTGAAGAGTGGAGATTAATAGACGAAATTGCTCCTCCACCATTCGAATGCACCTAGCCAAAAAATTCTATTTCAGAATGGCAAAAGAGATGACAACGTTCTCATTGTGGGAGAAGCTACAAGCAATCTATGAGAAGAAGTCCGCATCATCAAAACTAATATTGATCAGACAACTATTCAACATGAAGATGAGAGAGACCGATCTAGCCACCTCCCACATCAACACCTTCAGTTGGGTGTTGTCTGAACTTTCCCCACAAGGGATCAATTTCAAAGAAGAAGTGAAAGCCCTTGCCTCCTATCGAGCTTGCCGGTGAGTTGGGAGGTATTCTGCTCAACATTCGCCAATAGCCGACCAAATCTAAATCTAGAGGAAACAGTTGGCGAAGTTCTCATAGAGGACATTAGGCGAAAATCGATGGGACTCACCATCGACGAGTCGGTAGAAACCCACCACTTGATCGAGTCGATCGACTGATTCAGTCGATGGAGAGAACAAGTCGATAGAACCGGTCGGAATACCAATCGGTCAAGAACGAGGGGAGACCCACAGTGGTCGATGTCGGCAAATAGCTGACCAAGTGACTTCTACACCCACTGCAGACAAGCCGGTCACAACGTTTCCGACTGCTGATCGATAAAGAGAAAAGAGAGTGGTCGGCGATTTGAGTGGAACCCAGGACGATCTAACTCGAACTGCTCTCCCGTCGACAACCAAGTCAATGTTGCCGACACCTGATCATGAGAAATCCTCTCCTTAGAAGACTTGATGATCGGAGAAGTTCTCTATAGTGCACAAGATGCACACACGTGGTTATTGGATTCCGGTGCCACATTCCACGTGACCCCTAATATCGAATGGTTTTCGAACTATTCGGCTGGAGCCAGCGGCACAGTCCGACTAGGCAACATGCATGATTGCAAAATCGCTGGAGTCAACGATGTACCAATCCAATTGTCGAATGACAACACGATAATCCTACACCAAGTCCGGTTTAGGGTGACGACGAGCCAAACTAAAGCCAGAGTTCTGGGCCGAAGCATTGCAGACGAAAATATATCTGATGAATATATCATCGTTGAAGGCAATCAGGCTCAAAGTGCCACAAACACTATGGTCAGGCAAACAACCGACCTACAATAGGCTCTATATATTCAGATGCGAAGCCTAAGCATTCACCCCCAAGGAGAAAAGGACCAAGTAGGCACCACATGCAACGAAATGCATATTTCTCGGTTATGGAATTGATGGGGAATTGAGCTACAGGCTATGGGACCTAGAGAACTGGAAATTGATCCGGAGTAGCAACGCAATCGTCAATGAAGACTCTACTCTCTCGGAGAGGAACCAACAAAAAATAGTTGGTAAAAAGGTCTCCTTTGATATCGACAACGACACCATAGAAAGACTGACCCACTAGGCCGAATCAAGGATTCGACAAACAGTCGAACTCGACCAAGCCAACAATACACTTGTCGACACTGAATCAGCAAGAGGTCCACTAGTCGTAATGGACTCGACTAAGAGATTGCCAAGATCAACACTGGCCAACCAAGGCAAAGCCGAATCGACAAGAGTTGAGACAAGCAAAGCCAAGAAGGGTCAAATCGACAAAGACAGTGCAGATTCGGCCGACACACCCAAAAAGGCTAAGGGGAAAAGCCGACATGAGTCGGCGAAGACTCCTACCTTCAAGTCAATCGATTCCGAAGCAGGGGAGGATGATGTGACATCGCCGAACTCCAATTATAAGGGCGACTCATACAACAGGACTCCTGACATAAGTGGTTCAACAAATGCAGATCGACCGATAGAGCCGATCGAAGTATCTGAACCGATCACTTTGGCATTGAGGAGATCCAGATGAGTTCGAACAAAGTTCTATCAACTCGGCATGAACTACGTCAACTACACTGATGTAGGTGAACCATGTACATAGGAAGAAGCCATAGCTGCACCGGATGCCGATACATGGCTACAAGCCATAAGATCCGAGAGGGACTCGATCCATTAGAACAATACTTGGGAGTTGGTTGAACTACCAGTTGGAAGAAAGCCACTACCTTGCAAATGGGTATTTCGATACAAATATGTATCTGATTTAGAGAAGCCCAAATACAAAGCTCAGCTCGTCGCGAAGGGGTTCAAACAGGAACATGGGGTTGACTACGACGAGATATTCTCACAAGTCGTCAAGATGACCACCCTTCGGCTCCTACTAGGGGTCATGGCGACAAAAGACCTAGAGCTGGAGCAAATGGACGTAAAGAAGACGTTCCAACACAGAGATCTAGAAGAAGACATTTACATGTCTCAACCGACATGCTTCACGACGACAGGGAAGGAAAGACACCTCGTATGTCGATTGAAGTAAAGCCTTTATTGCTTAATGTAAAGAATCAAGAGATGGATTCTTGTGAAGCGGAATAGGTGTGAACTGTGTGTGTATGAGAGAGAGAGAGAGAGAGTGAGAGAGAGAGAGTGAGAGAGACAAGGAGTAATACACAGAGAATACGCAAGGTAAAAATTATATTAACAAAGGAGAAAGACTCAACATTATACAAGGTGGGAGGAGGGTGCTTTATGTAGTCACCCTCTCTCTTCATTAACTACAAGCCTCATGGAGCATGGGGAATGTGAAAGCTCATAAGTTATGTGTCATAGAATATGATTCTATGACTCATACTAAATGCTAGAATACAAAGTGGTGACATAATGGTGACTCTTGACCGTTGGAGTGTCTCTTCACTCTCAAGGTGAGTTCACACACTAGACCAAGTTGAGCTTGATTCTCAACACACCCCCTCAAGGTCAAGTCGGGTCGGTTTCAGACTGTATCTGAAATCCGCTTCAACTCGCGTTCTAGAGTCCGCGTCAACTCGTGTCGACTCGCATGTATGCGGAGTTGCGGAATCCGTGCTCCAGCTTGCGTTGTGCATAGTTGCGAAGTCTGTGCTTTGGCTTGCGTCTTTCTTCGTGGCTTTGTTGCGTGGTTGCGGAATCCACGCGTTATTGCGTAGTGTCTTCAGTACTCCCCCTCAAGCTTGGCCGGTTAGGGATCGTCAATCCGAGATCGGTCATGAATTGCCATAGCTTGTCAGCTCCTAAGGCTTTAGTGAAGATGTCAGCCGTTTGAAGATTGGTGCTAATGTGTTGTAGGTCGATATCGCCAACTAGAACGCGCTCTCGGATGAAGTGATAGTGCACTTCGATGTGCTTTGTCCGCGTGTGGAACACCGGGTTCCGAGCCAGATAAATACTGCTCATGTTGTCGCAGTAAAGGGGAGTTAGATCCTTGATGGGAACGCCCAAATCCTTCAAAATCCTCTTAAGCCATACGGCTTCATATGCAGCTACGGCTGCGCCCCTATATTCCACCTCCGTACTCGAAAGAGCGACGGTAGGCTGCTTCTTGCTACTCCAGGATATTGCTCCGCTGCCGAGGGAGAAAACAAATCCGGAGGTTGATCTTCTATCGGCTTTGTACCCGGCCCAATCGGCATCTGTGTACCCCTCGAGTCGTATTGGCATTTCGGTCTTGTTGAGGATGCCGCAATCCATTGTGCCGCTCACGTATCGTAGAACTCGCTTAACACAATCCAAGTGAGTATCATGTGGTGTTTGCATGAATTGGCTAAGGAGACCAACCGGATAACTAAGATTGGGTCGAGTGAACGTGAGGTAGATGAGACTCCCGATGAGTTGCCGATACTGAGTTGGCTCACACGCTTTGGTGCCGGAGTTCGCATCTAGTTTGAGATTACGATCGAGCGGGGTTGCCACGGATTTGCACTTAGCCATCCCGAACTTGTATAACAAGTTGAGGATGTAGTGCCATTGAGAGATCATGATTCTGGCTGGAGTCCGAATTACCTCGATGCCGAGGAAGTGGTGGAGCTCCTTCATGTCCGTCATCTTGAACTTGTCGGAAAGGAGGGATTTGACCTTAGTGATTTCGATGAGATGCTCACCTCCAATGACTAGTTTATCCACATATAAGATGATGACGATTGTGGAATCGCTTCATATGTAGAGGGAGTTGTCCGATTTTGACATACGGAAGCCGATTTGATGAAGATATTGCATTATCTTCGAATGCCAAGCACGTGGTGTTTGCTTGAGGCCGTAGAGTGGCTTCTTGAGTCGGCATACGGCTTTTGGATGAGTGCTCGAGTTAAAGCCGGGTGGTTGGATCATGTACACCTCCTCTTCTAATTCACCTTGTAGAAAGGCGTTCTTGACGTCCATTTGATGGAGGTGCCACCCTTTCGCTGCGGCAATCGCAATTACGGTCCGTACTGTCGTCATCTTTGCCACCGGGGCAAAGGTCTCTTCGTAGTCGACGCCATGCGTCTGAGCGTATCCTTTCGCTACGAGTCGAGCTTTGTAGCGGTTTACGGAGCCATCGACGTTATACTTCACCTTGTAGATCCATCTGCATCCGATCGCCTTTTTGTGTGGTGAGGTGGGAACGAGATCCCACGTCTCGTTCTTCCGTAGTGCCTGCATCTCCTCGTTCATTGCTTCGATCCATCGCGGGTCCTTCGCGGCTTCCGAAAAGGTTTCCGGCTCCTGTATTGTCGCTACCTTCATCATAAAGGCGTAATGGTACGCCATGTAATCGTTGTAGCCGAATCGGCTTACGAGGTTCTTTTCACGAGTGGATCGGTGGAGCTTTTCATTTGCAGAGATGAGGGCTTTCTTGGCTCTGATTGGTACCTTGAAACCGCCGAACTCACTGTCGAGTGAGTGAGTCGATTCATCATCGTCGAAGCGATCGTCTTCATATTCCGCCATTTTCGCCTTGCCTTTGTCCATCTTCAGGCTAGGCCGTGATGTGCTTTGATCCCTCAAAGGCTCTTGTGGTCCGCTCAGTCGGGTCATGATCGGACTTTCTTCGAACATGCGCGTAAGATGATCTTCATCCTCTATCTCTTGTTCGGTGGATTTTGGGTCGAGCGGAGTCGGAGGCGAAGTTGTCTCTGGTGCGTACCAGGATGCGGACTCGTCAAAGACGACGTCTGGACTTACCCGAGATTTTCGAGTTGAGGGGTTGTAGCACTTGTACCCCTTTTGCTCCAGTGAGTATCCTACGAGGATACATTTCTCCGACTTCGGGTCGAGCTTTTGACGCTTCTCGTCGGGGATGTGCACGTACGCACATCCCCGAATATCCGAACATGTGATAGGTTCGGCTTCTTTCCGAAGAATCTTTCGTGCGGAGTGACCTCGTGCACGCCGGATGTTGTGCACCGGTTCATTAGGTAGACGGCCGTATTTGCCGCTTCAGCCCAATATGACTTGGGCATATTCTTCTCATTCATCATGGCCCGCGCTACTTCGAGGATGTGCCAATTTTTGCGCTCGGCTACTCCGTTTTGTTGCGGAGTGTGTCGGCAAGTGAATTCTCGCCGAATTCCTTCCTTTCGGAGATACACCGTGAAATCATTCGAGAAGTACTCCTTGTCGCCATCCGATCGAAGGCATCGTACATGTCAGCCCGTGGCTTTCTCGACTTCATTCTTGAAATTTTGGAAGTGTCCGAACACTTCGCTCTTTTGCCGCATCGGGTAGATCCAAGTGTGCCTAGAAAAGTCGTCGATGAATAGCACGTAATATCGGCATCCGCCGAATGTCGCCGTTTGAGCCGGACCCCATACATCGGAATGAATTACATCGAGTATGCCTTTGCTCACATTCCGCTCTTTCAGAAATGGGTGTCAGTGTTGCTTGCCGAATTGGCATGCTTCGCATACACCTTCAATCTCCTTCTCTTTGAATGTCGGGAGTTCGATGATGACTCCTTTCGATTTCATTGCTTTGAGTTTGTTGAGATTGATGTGGCCGATTCGCTTATGCCATAGCTCTATGTCGGAGTCGGTTTTCGTGCTTTTCGCGAACATGGCGGATTTCATGTCGTGCGAATTGAGAATGAACATCCGGCCCTCTCTTCTTCCGCGTGCGATGATTCAACCTTCTTTTTCGATGAAGCACCCTTCTTGGTTGAATCGTACTTGCATCCCTTGCTCAACCATTTGGCCGACCGAGAACAAATTCTTTGTGATGGTGGGTACATGCAAGACATTTATAATGTATGTTTGCTTACCTCTTTCGCCGAACGGAACATTGCCGATGTGCCGAATCGGGTGCGTAGTGTCATCTCCGGTTTCGACATAACCGGGTCGCTCCGGCTCTCGAAGTTCGAGAAACCATTCTTTGTGGGATGCCATATGGTTTGAGGCTCCGGAGTCAACAAACCATACGTCCTCCGGATTGAGGGCACTAGTTGAGGTAGAGGCCGACATAGACTTTGCTCTATGTTTCATCATGAACATTCCGCCACGATCCTCGTAGTCGGAGTTGTGCCCGTACATTCCACTATACTCTTCGTAGTCGGAATTGTGCGCGTAATTCGTGAGTTGTCGGCTTGTGGAAGCCGATTCACGCATCTTCTTTCGGCACTCTTCTTTGTGGTGGCCGAGCTTTCCGCAATATCCGCATTCGGTTTCGTTTTGACGGCTCGGGCCGGAGTGGAAGCTCCCCCTTCTTGCAAAGGTTCCTCGTTGGCCTCCGTTTTGCGGCCGAAATTGGGAGTTGTTGTCGTAGGTCGGACCTCGTCCGCCTTGTCCTTGGCCGAATCGGCCTCTCGCTCGTCCGCGTCCTCTTCCTCCATTAGAGTGCGTGTAGAGCATGTGGCCTTCCGACTCATTGCTCCTTGTACGCACGTGGTTTTCTTCAACTAATAGCATTGATTGGAGCTCGAAGAAGGAGGGAGATTTCTCCCGTGCTAGAACGGCGGTTCGCATCGCGCTGAACCGTGGTGCGAGGCCGCCGAGGCATATTTGCACCATCTCATCATCATCTATACTTACGCTTATTGAGCCGAGCGAGTCGCAAAGCTCCTTGATCTTCAAGGTGTATGTCGTGATAGACATATCCCTTTGTTGAATGTTGTTCAACTCTTGGCGGAGTTGAAGCTTCCTCGCGGTCGTGTTGGCGGCGAAAATCTTTCGTAGGTTTTCCCACGCTTCCTTCGGCGTCTTGGCTTCTCGAATGTAACCGAGCATGTGGTCGTGAACACATGTCGCCAAACAATACATCACGCGGCTTGCGGCTTGCTCCCATGTTGCGTATCCGGGAGCCACTTCGGCGGGTCGGTCTTCATGCGCTCCTTTGATGTAGCTCCAATAGCCTTGTCCGACAAGGTATTGGTGCATCTTGTACTCCCAAGATGCGAAGTTGTTTCGATCCAACTTCTCGGTAGGGAGAGCGCTCCCCATTTGAGTATTCATTATGTCGATTCTTCTTCTTCTTCTTCTTCTTCTTCTTCTCTCTTGAATGCGAGCTATGTAGCGAAGCTACGATAGCGATGAGCTGGTTCTTGGTCATCGGCGTGGAGCACAACACACGATCATGATGAGGCGAATGGGCTAGATCGAGCTACCAAATCGCTCTGATACCATGTAAAGAATCAAGAGATGGATTCTTGTGAAGCGGAATAGGTGTGAACTGTGTGTGTATGAGAGAGAGAGAGAGAGCGAGAGAGACAAGGAGTAATACACAGAGAATACGCAAGGTAAAAATTATATTAGCAAAGGTGAAAGACTCAACATTATACAAGGTGGGAGGAGGGTGCTTTATGTAGTTACCCTCTCTCTTCATTAACTACAAGCCTCATGGAGCATGGGGAATGTGAAAGCTCATAAGTTATGTGTCATAGAATATGATTCTATGACTCATACTAAATGCTAGAATACAAAGTGGTGACATTGTCATGATATGGCAAGACTCGAACCCATGACCTTATGCTACATGGGTCGAGCTCTTACCATTAGACTATGAATTGTAATACGTAGAATATTATTTTCATTTATGTTTTATCATAGAAAATTGATGTATATTCCAGATCTCTCTGGAACATTCTAGAAGCTTCAGGATTATTCCTGAGAACACTATAAAAGAGGGCCCTAGGCATTATGTTTAACCAAATTGGTTCAACGCCAGTCTTAAGGGTTTTAGCCATTTTGTACTTATCCTTCACATAATATATTGGCTGTCATCATAATCTCTCTCTCTCTCTCTCTCTCTCTCATCCTCGCTATCTCTCTCTCGGGAGTCTTACGCAGTCCCGTCCTCTTAGTACTAATAGTACTGCTCCTCTTTAGTACTAATTCCATCTCTGCTTAGTACTATTCCTGACAGTTTGAACCAATTTTCTTTTCTCCAACCTACTTGTCGTTCTCCCTCATCCTCCTACCCTTTTCCCTATACTATGGCTACTGTTAGCGCCCAAGAATATCAATCCATTTTCTCCGAGCTACAGTGCTTAAAAGAAAAATTTGTTGCCTTGGAACAAGAAAACCAACGGCTGATAGGGGATCTGCAACAAATCGCTTTAGAAAAACAACAAACGCAACAACAACATGGGGAGTTAGCGTTACGGGTGCAACAACTCGAAGCAGCATTGCAACAACAAGGATCAAGTCCCCAAGGATTTCATAAAGAGCCGAAGATTGGACTTCCTGTGAAATTTGATGGAACGCGATCGCAGTTCAGGGGATTCCTTAATCAGGTACGATTAGTCCTCCAAATGCATCCTTCCCATTATCCCAATGATGCATCCCGAGTCGGCTTAATAGGCACATTGCTTAGCGGCTCAGCCTTAGCATGGTTTGCTCCGCTTCTAGAAAAACAATCGCCCTTGCTTAATAACTTTGAAGATTTTATTAGTGAGTTTAAAGCTTGCTTTGGAGACACCGACAGCATCAGGACGACGATCAACAAGATCCGGCGATTGCGTCAAGGCGATCGTCCAGCCTCTGCCTACGCGGCAGATTTCCGCCTACTTGCTTCAGATATACCCTGGGATGATCAAGCACTAATGGAGCAGTTTCGCTATGGCTTGCGAAACGATGTCAAAGATCTACTTCTAACTTTCCCCGAAGAACCAAAATCTCTTACGGAGGCAATCAGTCGAGAGGTCCGATGTGAGAACCGCCTTTTCGAACGACGTTTAGAACGTCAATTACAGATACCACACTCTAGGCCGGTGCCCACTTACGCCGCAGTCGCGGCTAAACCGTTTGCACGAGACATACCTCAAGCAAATACTTCGACACCGATGGAGATCGATACCATGCGTCGACGCGGCCCGTTATCGGAAAAAGAAAAGCAACGACGACGTGCCAATCGATTATGTCTTTATTGCGGTGGACCAGGACATATCGCCATCAATTGTCCCCATAGGCCAAGAAGATAGGTAAATCAAATCGTCGCCTGTACGAAACCCGAGTCAATTCTTCCCTTCGGAGTGTCTGATAGTATTAATAGTACTAATAGAGTGTTAGATAGTATTCATAGTACTAATAGCCCAAGTATCTCAAATAAATTTGAAATCCTTAGTCAATTAGATGAAGAGTTAAACGATTGAGTCCAGCCAAAATAGGAGCTGTTTGGTTGGACAACAACCCTAGATCTGTACAACCCATTAGTGGTTCCATTCCTTCCAAGCAAGTTAGTAATGTGTTCCTAGCCCAAGTCATTGTTAGTACTAAAAGTACTCCCCCAGTACCCGTCCTAGCACTTTTAGATTCCGGAGCTAATTCTTGTTTCATGGATCGAAATTTTGCCCAAGCTTCTCAGATATCCTTAAGAAAAATTCATTGTCCCGCATCTGTAGTAGTCATTGATGGTCGTCCCATTGCTTCCGGGAATATTGTAGAAGAATCAGAACCCATTCAAGTTGTCCTAGGTAGTTTTGTGTGTATAATATCATTTAATATAATTAGTAGTCTAGAGCATCCCATTGTCCTAGGATTACCTTGGTTTGAATTACATAATCCAGCCATAGATTGGCGAACAAGAGAAGTCCGATATCGACCACCCCAAGAATCAACTCACCGAGTTTCGACCATTTCACTCCATCAACAGTTTCGACCATTTCACTCCATCAACTACGCGAAGAAGGACCCAAGGAGGCAATGTTCCTATTTGCCATATCAGTACATCCTTCCAGCACTATTAAGAAGGACTCCTCAGTACAACTTCCGGCAAAATATCATCCTTATGCCGATGTATTTGACAAGGTAAAAGCCGGTACCCTTCCTCACCACCGTCCCTATGACTGTCCCATCGATTTACAACCAGGAACCGAGCCACCATGGGGACCAATTTACAACTTGTCACCCACCGAGTTAGAAGTCCTTCGAGCCTACATAGAGGAGAACTTGGCAAGCGGGTTCATTCGTCATTTGAAATCTCCGGCCGGTGCACCCATCTTCTTTGTCAAGAAGAAAGATGGCTCACTTCGTCTCGTCGTTGATTACCGCGGATTGAATAAAGTCACCATCCGGAATAGGTATGCACTTCCTCTTATATCAAGTCTTTTAGAGCGAGTTAATGGTGCCAATTTTTTTACTAAAATCGACCTACGAGGAGCGTATAACCTCGTGCGGATCTGACCGGGAAATGAATGGCAGACCGCCTTTCGCACGCGGTATGGGCATTTCGAGTATACTGTTATGCCGTTCGGCCTAACCAATGCACCCGCATTCTTCCAACACATGGCAAATGATATATTCAGAGACCTCTTGGATATCTGTTTGATCATCTATCTGGATGATCTATTGATTTATTCGAAGACCCAGGAAGAGCACGATTCTCATGTACTATTAGTACTAAAGCGACTCCGCGAGAATGGTCTTTATGCCAAGCTAGAAAAATGTAGCTTTGACTGCAAGCAAGTGGAATTTCTAGGCTACGTCATCTCCTCAAAAGGCATCGCCATGGATCCAGCTAAAATCCAAGCTGTACTAGAGTGGCAAATTCCACGGTTTTCTAGGTTTTGCTAACTTCTACCGTAAGTTTATATAGGATTACTCGAAGATTATTTTACCTCTCACACAACTTTCGAAGAAGGGCCAAGCATTTCTTTGGTCCATCGAAGCAGATATGGCTTTTCGGCATCTTAAGAAAGCCTTTACATCAACACCGATTCTAGCTCATGTGGATACAAGCAAACCATTCATCATGGAGGCCGACGCATCAGATTTCGCCCTCGGTAGCATCCTTTCTCAACAAGGAGATAAAGAAGAGTTGCATCCGGTGGCTTTCCATTCGCGCAAATTTGATGTCGCAGAAATCAACTATGAAATACATGACAAAGAGTTATTAGCCATCGTGGATTCATTTGTGCAATGGCGGCATTTCTTAGAGGGCTCTTCACATCAGGTCATTGTCTTTAGCGATCATAAAAATCTTGCTTATTTTCAGAACGCTCGCGTACTAAATCGACGACAAGCTCGGTGGGCGCAATTCCTCACGCGTTTCGACTTCAAAATCATATATCGACTGGGGAAGCAGCAAGGAAAAGCAGATGCACTATCACGGCGGTCATATCTTGCACCTCGTCCTGGTGATGCAACCTTTGATAATCAAAAGCAAGTAATCTTGGGACCAACACGATTGCACACGACGCGGATTTTTCACACCCCGATGGATTCACGGATTACCGATGACATACGTGCAACCTTGAAGATGGATAGTTTTTCTCAAGACATCCTGGCGCACATTGATACTTCTCGGGTATCCTGTTCTCAGTCTCAACAACCAGGTATTGACTATCGACAATTCGAATATCATGAGGGTTTGTTATTCTTTAAAAAGCGCGTATATGTCCCCCATTGCTCTTGTCGCCTTCAAATTGTCCAGCATTGTCACGACACCCATACGGCAGGACATTTCGGTAGTACTAAGACGTTGGAGCTAGTGCAGCGATCTTTTTGGTGGCCCCACATGCGCCGTTTTGTCGACGACTACGTTCAGACCTGTGATGCTTGCTGCCGAGCAAAGATGCCACGACACCATCCATATGGCTTGTTGGAACCCTTTCCGATTCCAAGTAAGCCGTGGCACTCTATTTGTCTTGATTTTATCACAGATCTGCCGGTCTCGAAGGGGTTCGATGCTATCCTAACCGTCGTCGATCGATATACGAAGATGGCACATTTTGTGCCGTGTACTAAAACCATCACTAGCGAGGAAACCGCCGCCCTTGTTATGCGTGAGGTATTTCAGCATCATGGCCTCCCAGATAATATCATCAGTGACCGAGGACCGCAATTTGTCTCCAAATTTTGGCAGCATCTCTTCAAGATGCTCAAGGTCTCCTACAACCTCTCCTCCGGCTACCATCCTCAGATCGACGGGCAGGCGGAACGAACAAACCAAACACTGGAGCAATATCTCCGGTGTTTCCTGAGTTATCAACAGGACGATTGGGCCGAGATTCTCCACTTTGCGGAGTTTGCGTATAATAATGCTATTCACTCCTCGACTCGGGTCTCCCCATTTTTCGCTTATATCGGTTCTCATCCTCGCTGGTCGGTGATCGACACCCCGGAGCTACCTACCAATCCTCGTGCCGGGGATCATTTGGAGAGACTACGCAAGATCCAGACAGATCTCTCGACTCATCTTCATCATGCTCAATAGACGCAGAAGACTTACGTGGATTGTCATCAGCTTCCCTCCTCTTTTGCCATCGGAGATCGAGTATGGCTCTTACGTCGTCACATCAAGACTACTCGACCGTGCGACAAGTTGGATTATCGACGACTCGGTCCTTTCCGTATTACGGGTAAGGTTAATGATGTCACATTCCGCCTTGATCTCCCTCCGCAGCTTCAGATACATCCGGTTTTCCATTGTTCTCTTCTTGAACCTTATAAGGCAAACACCATTCCCGATCGTGTTACACCACCGCTGCCCCCGCTGGAGTTGGACGCCGGCCCAGAGTATGAAGTTGCTACCATCCTCGATTCCAAACTTGTTCGCAACAAACTTTATTATTTGGTCGATTGGCTCGGTTATAGTCCAAGCGAACGTACTTGGGAACCCATCGTGCCTATTGCCAATGCTCATGATCTTCTTGCTGATCTCCACCGAAAGTATCCAGACAAACCCGGTCGGCAATCAGCGCCGACTCGTTCCACTCGTCGTCTTTAAGGGGGAGATAGTGTCATGATATGGCAAGACTCGAACCCATGACCTTATGCTACATGGGTCGAGCTCTTACCGTTAGACTATGAATTGTACTACGTAGGATATTATTTTCATTTATGCTTTATCATAGAAAATTGATGTATATTCTAGATCTCTCTGGAACATTCTAGAAGCTTCAGGATTATTCCTGAGAACACTATAAAAGAGGGCCCTAGGCATTATGTTGAACCAAATTGGTTCAACGCCAGTCTTAAGCCTTTTAGCCATTTTGTACTTATCCTTCACATAATATATTGGCTGTCATCATCATCTCTCTCTCTCTCTCTCTCTCATCCTCGCTATCTCTCTCTCGGGAGTCTTACGCAGTTCCGTCCTCTTAGTACTAATAGTACTGCTCCTCTTTAGTACTAATTCCATCTCTGCTTAGTACTATTCCTGACAGACATAATGGTGACTCTTGACCGTTGGAGTGTCTCTTCACTCTCAAGGTGAGTTCACACACTAGACCAAGTTGAGCTTGATTCTCAACACTTAAAATAAACGCTGAGGATGTGGTACCAAAAGTTCGACTCCTACATCGGGCAGCTTGGATACTGCCGATTCGACTCCGACCATGTATGTATACTTGACAATTGGCCGATGAGTCTTGGATCTAACTGATCCTATATGTCGAGACATGCTGATTGTAGGAAGCAATCAAGCCGAAATCGGAAAGCTAAAGCGAAGTTTTCACAAAAATTTTGCAATGAAGGAATTCAAACAAGCCCGACACATATTGGGCATGAGGATAGAGGGAAATCAGATACCAAAAACTCTTTGACTCTCCCAGTCCAACTATATTCGCAAGGTGTTGAAGCACTTTAACATGGAGAACGCGAAGCTAGCACCAACACCGCTTCCAACATCGATCCGACTATCGGATAGAGACTCTCCTTCGACAGATAATGAGAGAGAACTAAATGGAAAGATACCCTATGCATCGGCCATAAGAAGTATCATGTACGCGATGGTGATGACCCGGCCCGATCTTGCCTATGTTGTAGGGGTAGTCAACCGATACATGTCAAACCCAAGAAGAAAGCATTGGGAGGCCGTCAAGCACATCTTCAGGTATCTAAGAGGGATCGAAGATGCACAATTGACTTTCGGATTGGCAAACTCGACCAAAGTAGAAGGCTACATCGACTCTGACTATGCCGAAAATTCAAACAATCGGAATACGACATTAGGCTACATCTTCACCTATGGCAGTGGCGCCATATCATGGAGGTCGAAGCTGCAAGAGTGCACGACTCTGTCTACCAAAGATACCGAGTACATAGCAACATCAGAAGCAGCGAAGGAAGCGACTTGGCCGTTCCGGCCACTGAATTTTGGTTTGCATTCTCAAACCTGTGGGAAGTTGACATGGCCGAACCACTTGTGCCATAGGTCAATGTCCAACTCGAACTTTTGCCCTTTTTCAAACATTTCCATTCTGATTTCTTTGTTTCGAGGATGAACATCCTCCCTTCTTGGCGCCCTTGTGCGATGACTTTGCCCTCTTCTTCGATGAAGCATCCGAGGTGTGTGAACCGAACTTGCATTCCCTTGTGTGATGTGTGAGTCTCCACATTTGTCCCATGTCATGATACATTGGCATTGCAAAAAGGCCTCATTTACAGAGGAATCTAGTGATGCATCATGAAACAAGTGTCTCGCATCCCATCTACCAAACCATTTTTCTATATCTTGCATCCAACCGGAACACAAAATTTTGCTTTTATGCGTCTTTTGGATCTTTTTGCTTGCTTCCTATGCAATTCTAGGAAGTCGATGTGAGGGACTTTTTTGAACCTTAAGCATGTATTCAACAACCCTTTCCATCTCAATGGGAGGCGATCCCGTCTCAAGGAGGAGGGTGTAGGGCGTTTGTTTCTTAACTTGTAGAACATTTGTAAAGAAATGTTTTTGGACATTTTCAAACTCTTTCCACATAGATTTAGGGAGGCTACCGCCCCATACTTCCATCCTAGAAGAACCGGTGTCACCAAAGTGTCGAAAAGATATTTCTTGAGGAGCCAACACTTAATATCTCCAAGATTGCACGTGTTCTCAAATGCATAATATGCTCGTTGACCCGCCTCTAAGAGTCGTGTAGGACATTCATTCCATCTATGATTTGAAGGAACTTCAAGGACAAGATATTTGAAGCTTTCCACACATTCAAGTGGCTCATTGTTGTACATGATGGCACATGGTTTATCTCATTTTTGGCTCTACACAAGCATAATCTTTGTTTTAGAGCTATTGACACTTAATTTAGTATGCATGCAAAAAATTTCCAATGCCTTCATAAGTTTTGTGCATCTCCTAAAGTATTTGCAAAAAGAACTACATCATCTGCATATATCAAAAGCATATAATCACAACATTCCCAATGGCAACTTCTTCAACACATTATTCCTTTGCAAACTTCGTAACCATTTCTTCCAATTCATCAATGCATCGACCAAATTGTGTTGGTGAGAGAGAGAGAGAGAGAGAGAGAGAGAGAGAGAGAGAGAGAGAGAGATTAAAGAAAGATAGGGAAATAATTTGCACACAATCAAATAGACAATAAATGATCAACAAAAACTCGATTAACAGCAGAGATAGATAAAATCGCACCTCGAACCCAGAAATGGTAGAACAATCACATTAGATACGTGTAGGTGAAACTCCAGTCAAGGAGCACATGGGCTCGCGGTAGTGAGTGGAGGCCTCACGCAACACTGACAGAGGGTGATCACTCGGGACTGAATCTCTACCTTCCTAACACTCTAAATTCCCCAAAAGAGAGGAGACAGTCCACAACCATTAGCCTTCCCCATTTTATAGCTTCAAGGGGTGGGATTATTATTACAATGGGAATGCCCTGAAATTCCTCTCCTATCAAAGAGGAATCTCTGTCACAATCTTCCTCTTAACTACCCCTCCTTTCTCTCCTACGTGTCATTAAAGTACACATCACACGAGTTCCTTTAGTGTATGTTCGCACTTTACATTTTACATTCGACCCTCACTTTGTTCTCCTAATGTGCATGTGCATAAACCCCTTTTTGTGTGTGTATATGTGCACATGCCCAATTCTCCTGTTTCAGTGGTTTTTCTCGCTGTCGTTGGAATTCTTCACGACATCGTGACAGTCGCTACATTTGAAGCCATTTGGCTCAAGTGGCTATTGAAGGATTTGTGGTTGTAGGTGTCCGATCCAACGATGATCTACTATGACAACCTCAACAGTATCCAATTAGCGAAAAAACCTGTCTTTCACGCTCAGGCGAAGCACATCAAAGTGCATTATCACTTCCTGCCTGAGTGCATTCTCTTTGGTGAAGTGGAACTGGTGTATGTTCCAATGGATCGGTAGGTGGCAAACGTTTTAACCAAACCTCTCGGGTTTGACAAGTTGTGGTAATCCTCGGGCATGCTTGGGTTACAACACCTCGACTTGTCGAACTTGAGGGGGAGAGTCAAGGAGAGGCTTGACGAGAGAGCAGTCAAATCGGTTGAGGAAGCCGAATCGAACCAGAGAACGACTGGAAGAAGATCGGCTAAGGGAAAACAAGCCGACTATAGGGCGAGCGGAACGAGCTAGCCAGACCCAACCAAACACAAGGGGAGAACTGGAAAGGATAGAAAGTTGGGAAGACTTGGGCTAAGATAGCCAAAGGCTGGATTAAAGACGAATCAGAGACAACCGATTCAGTCAGTGGTGGACGAGCCGAATCATATGAAGGCCAAATGGATGAAAAGGTAGCCAAAGACGAGGCTAATACGGATGAGCCGACGGGTCGAAGGGTGCCAAATGTGCAGAGGCAAGGAAGCCATGACCTGGGAGTAGACAAGCCAACCGGAAAAGTTGAGGAGTGAGGAACCGAACGGGTCGTGGAGCGTGAACAAGGAGGTGTGAAACTAGGAGAGGTTGGAGCGATGGACTAGTTGGAGCTAACAAGGAACCTCAAGTTGAGCTTGAGGGAGAGTGTTGCGAGGCAAGCTCAACATGAGCAGGATCGGATGAAGAAGCTAATAGTTGAGTTGGTTGAGGAGGATCGGCTGAAGAAGCTGATAAGGAGATCAATTGGGAGCCAACAAGCCATTAGAGGCCTACATTTCTATTTTAGTAAATATGAATACTATTGACATTTAGTGTCAAAGCTCACGTGGGAGCATTGAAGTATGTATTTAGTACTTCTTGTATGTCCTTTGGATGACTTGTATAAAAGGTGCTTAGTGAGCACATCATCTTCTTGTACAGAGCGTTATCATTGGTACCAAGTTTGTCATAAATACTTAGATGGTTGAGTGATTCCACCCTGATGGTAATGAAACATTATCATTCCATTCAATTTGTTAGAGTTATATGCCCTAAATGCGATAAATACTTAAACACTAGAACACTAGAGAAGTCCAATACATTACAAGCCCAATCCATACGAAAATAATAATGGAGATAGTGGAATGGGTAAAATCAACGAAGCCCTATCATACGAGATAAGCCTCTATCATCCGCATCATCCGATTAATGAGATTTAAGGTTGCCTGCATTAACTAACGATGGAGAACAGCTTGCATTTCTTAATTCCTTTGGTCATGAAACAGATCAATGAGAATTTGCAGTGGCCAGCCTCTCATAAAAATTGGAGATATTATGTAATTAAAAGTAAATTGGGGACTTAATAATCCACACCTCACAAAGGCGAAGAGTAACAACTTTATTATTTGTACAAATCAAATATAAGAAAGTGAGAGAGGCGAGTCGTTATATAACCCAGACTCATTATATAAGCAGATCTAGAAGGAAACAGCACCATGAGAGTAGGGTTTAGGGTTTAGGGTTTAGGGTTTAGGGTACCCAACACGAGAGAGCAAGAATAATAACAAACAACTCCTTATTTATTGGTCTATATAATTTAATCTTCAACAACAGTAAGAAATGAATTTAGAAAACAGGGAGGTGGAGAATTGCGTTGATGGGGATGGAGAAGACATGGATGGGGATAATAAAGTAATGGCAGGAAGCTAGTAGAGAGTTGTGAGAAGAGGAGGGAGGGTGGTTTAGGGTTAGGGTTAGGGTTAGGGTTAGTGCAGGAGGAAGGCAGCAGCAAGGGAGGAGAATAGGAAGGGGAAGATGAAGGAGGAGGGGAGATTGGGGGTGGAATATGAGATGAGAGGAGGAGAGGCACTGGGAGATTGTGCAAGGGCAAATTGAGCCATGGCCAAGAAGGGGAAACAGAGCCCCTCCTCATCACCACTATAATCCATCATCATTATCATCATCATCATCATCATCATAAACGCAGACACGATCATCATTTTGCAGGCAAAGAAGAAGGGGAAGAAGGCCATGGCTGCTTTGGGTATGGAAGTAAATTACTACTTTGAGGCAATTAATTACAAGGATAAGTTACTACTAACGAAATGCTTCAAAGAAAGGATTGGATGGATATGCCAAAATGAAGCCAAATGTACATATATATATATATACATATATGTATATGGTATATTCACAGGACATTACATAGTACACACCATCACTATACATACATATATGTACATACATACATAGTAGGCACCTCATTTACAAACATCATCCACATTTTGTCCCATCATTGACCATTCCATAAATACATCCTCACATTCCTCACATCTCCCTTGCCTTGCTACCCTAAAGGATTCAATATACCTGAACCCCCATTTGATTTGGTAGAACCCGTCAATGCTACATTATTCATAGTGTGCCCCATGGTTCCATTATTATAAACGCCTTCATTAACCAAGCAATTCAAGTGGATGGGAACGGTTATGAAGTAACAAGCTCGATCTAGGTTGACGAGTAAACACGCGGAGACATTTTCTGTATGGCGAGAGTAAATTTGAAAATAGATAATAACTAAGAGAAAATTTAAGAAACGTGATTCGAAATCAGAAAATCAAAGGAATAGGTTTCTTTACATGTGACATCTAGAAATAAAGATGTAGAATGCATGATTTCATTTCCATATACATAATAAAATGCAAGAGTGTTTATAGATAATTATTGTTCAAATTGCATTGTGAACAATGTATGTTTTCTATGTTTCCTTCAAACAAGAGAAGAATTCTTCCACGAGCTTGTTGAGCTTGAAGAAATTAAACACGTTATTGATATACAAAAAAGTCTAAAATGGTTTAGAAGATAACCATCATGTGACACGTAGTTAACTAAAACAAAGCACACAATTCAGAAAGTTGAGAATAATCATTATACATTGATGGGAGGACCGAAGCGTGATTACAAAAAAGGCTTTGCTTTGATATAAAGGAAGCTCTGGCTCATGTGCTCCGATTTGCCAATATATTGAAACAACTAAGTGGGTGAAGTGAGAGCTAACCATGGCCATAATATGTTCTAGTATACTAGGTTGTTTAAGTATACTAGATTCAATGCACCCCTTATTTTGTTGATTGTTCTTTGGTGGTTGGCGTTTTTTCATGCCTAAGCACATTATTTGTAACAACCACATCATTAATTCTGTTTATTGTTCAATGCACAACGCACGTTGCACAGGATTGCCCCATCTCTTAGGATCAACTAACCCATGTCCAATTGTTGTTCACATGGAACCTTTCTCCACTTCGGTCTTCAAAGTTCTCATTTGAATATTTGCTACTACCACCAAGATCTGCATTGGGGGTAGTTTTCCCAAGCTTTATCATCTCAATGGAATCTGTCAACAAGAAAGAGTACCCACATGTTGTCGTTATGTGGTATTTATAGTTTATGAAAGGTTAAAGATCAAGTTGAAGAAATGACTTGAATGAAAGTGACACGACGAAACTCCAAACAACAAAAAGATATAATTAAACTCGCAACGGTTAACCCTTGGATTGATAAGGTCCAAAGTTTGAATATAGTTAGGGGTGACGAAGGGAGAACTGTGATCTATATAGTATGCAAGCTATATCATTGAGGTATGTGGTAAAAATGAAAAGAGAAATTATGTCAATCAAGTTTCAAGATCAAGTGCTACAAAAATAAACATATTGTTTTGGTAGATAAGCTCTAAAAACCCATAAAAAGAGGACTCGACCCATTGCTAGGAAGGAAGGGGAGGATAACTTTTTGCATGAGGCGGAAGCACATGCAAAATTTCATTCATCAAGTTAAGGATAGTCAATCAAGACAATGTACAAGATTAATTGTCAAAGTGTTTTTAGAATTCAAGCATTGTCAAAGTGTATGGAGCATTCACATCTGGAGGGTAAGAACACGAACCAAGTTCTTGAGGAGAAGTCAAACTAAAAACGGGAGACATGGAGAAAAGTGAAAGGAGAAAAAGTGGGCCACCTAAAAACAATCTAAAAAAACGCTCATAACGCTTTGGTTTGGAACCCAAATATCATGTTCAAAAATGAGTTGGGAGCTTGTGAAGTCAGCTATGTTTAAAATTTTATATCTCTAAATTTTGAGCTCTGGTGGGGGAGATATGGTGATGAGAAGGTCATTATGTCATAGCTAAAACTAGGAGATGAAAAACTTCTAAAAAAAGTGTGGAAAAGAAAGGAAGGGGATGAAATTAGCTAGGAGAGGATACCTTTGTAAGAAGGAAGGGGAGTAAGGCTGTGTTGAGGGGTTCTTGGTTTATTTCTTATGGTGTTTTCTTTCTCGTTCATGTAGTGTGGTTGATGTGTTATCAATAGATGTTTGGCGATTTGGATTTATATATCTTCTTTCTCTCTTCTTTCTATCATCATCATTCATTTTTGTGCTCCAAGGAGGGACGATCTCTTTCGTATCTTGGGAAGGTTGATTGTGTCGTAGTATTGCGTGGATATGGCTTTTCAATTTGTGTTTGTAGGTGATGGCAGTCAAGATGCAGGAGCTTTTTTGGCATCCTTTGAGCATCATGAGGTTTCAGTTGGGAAGGTGAATGACATAGAGAAATGTTAAGGATTAGGTAATTAATTAAGGAATAATTATTACCTAATTATGTGATTAAGTTAAGCAGAAGATTATGTGATATGTGTGTGTATGTGTGTGAGAGGAAGAGAGAAAGAGAAAGAGAGAGAGAGACTTATGAATAACACAAGATGGGGGATGAGTAAACTAGAGTGTATATTATAAAACATCATCAAATCCAAAAATACCCACAATGAGGTATATATACATCTCATGTGCAAAGGTGCACATGTGTGAGTAGAATATAGGTACTAATGTGTAAGTCATATATTAAATGTACTTAGGAGTGGAGGATCTAGAATATCCCACTTAAGTACAAGGTCCTATTTAAGGCGTTATAGTCAACACTTCTAACTAGATTCTATCTAGGTAACTATGAAGTTACATTGTTGACTAACTAACTAAACTAAGTTGAGCTTGATTTCTCAACATGCCCCCTCAAGCTAAGTGTGAGGCGTCCGACATCCGACGTTGTTTTTGGCGTTGTCCGGCTTTCGATGTCGGCTTCTGTGTGGCTTCCGTCTGGCCTTCGGCTTTCTTCGCCGTGGCAATCTCGGGTCCTCCCCCTCAAGCCAATGACGAAGGCTTGTAGTGTGTGGGCGAAGGTCGGCTACTTCCACCCATCATGGGTTACGAGCCGCTTCGGTGGAGCTCTTGGGCTCTTGTTCGGCAACTACCTTCATCGTGAAGGCGTAATGATGGGCCATGTACTTGTTGTAGCCGTGCCGAGTGACGGGGTTCTTTGCTCTAGATGAGCGTCGAAGTTTTTCGCTCGCCGATGTGAGTGCCTTCTTTACTCCGAGTGTACGCATGATGGGTACACCAAAATCACTATCTAGCGAGGGAGCCGATCCATCCGAATCATTGTTGTCGGGGTGATCACCTTCGTATTCGGGCATCTTACGTTTGCCTTTGTCCAAGTTCGTACTTGGCCGCGATGTGCTTGGGTCCGTGGGGGCTCTTGTGGCCCACTAAGCTTAGTTGTAATTGAACTTTCTTCGAACATGTGTTAGAAGTGATCTCCATCTTCTACCTCTTGTTCGGTGGATTCCGGGTCGACCAAAGTCAGAGTCGAAGTTGTCTCTGGTGCGTACCACGATGTGGACTCGTCGAAGACTACGTCTCGACTTACCCGAACCGCTCGGGTAGAAGGGTTGTAACACTTGTACGCCTTCTTCTCGGACGAGTATCCTATGAGGCGACTTTGCGTCAAGCTTCTGTCGTTGTTCTTTCGGGATGCGATGTCGTGACGATTTTCGGCTACGGTGTGAAACCGAGTGAGACGAATAAACCAAGGATGTGCAACATTGCACATACACTTAGCAAATAAGCCTCCTAAGGCCTAGTGGCACTTGAGTTCATACAGAGGGGTGCAAGCAAGGATTGAACCTTGCACCTCTAAGATACAAGATAATTGCCTTACCACTAGGACAACTATCATATAGTGTAGATTTTATGTATTTCCTTTTCATATACAAATTATAGACGAAACAACCATAGAAAACCATGTGCACAAAACCATGGTTTTAAACCCATGGTTTGTGCATGACATAAGCAAAACCGTGTGCACAAAACCATGGTTTTAGCCCATGGTTATGTGCATGTCACGAACATGGAAAGACCTATAAAAGCCTCTAGTTGGGCTTGTGTAAGGGGGGCTCAATATGTGATATCACCAACACCATTATCATCAATATAATATTTGTCTTTATCTTCTTCATATTTTTCTACTTCTCAAGTGTACAATTTTTCTTCTTCTCAAGTAAACCATTTTCATTTAATCTTACATTGATCGTCATCTAGCGTCGATAATTCCGCGATCATCCTCCCCAGTCCAAGACCCAGGTGGTCGCTCGAGTAGCACACGCACGCGCGAATCTTCGCGACAGCGTACATTCACAAAGCTTCCGAATACCTTGAGGTGCGACAGGATCGGCTTCCTCTGACGAGGAGCTCGTATGGAGTTAGCTCATGGACTCCATTGGTGGTGCACTGGTTCATGAGATAGACGGCCGTGGATGCCGCGTCGGCCCAATAGAAATTTGGTATGTGCTTTTCATGCATCATGGCGCGTGCTACCTCAAGTATTTGCCGATTTTTCCTTTCGGTGACTCCATTTTGTTGGGGTGTGTGTCGGCACGAAAATTCTCTCCGAATGCCTTCACTTTGGAGGTAGGAGGTGAACTTGTTGGAGAAGTGCTCCTTTCCTCCATCCGATTGTAGGCATCGAATGTGCTGACCGGTTTCTTTTTCGACTTGCCCCTTGAGCTTTTGGAAGTGGGAGAACACTTCGCTCTTCTTCTTCATCGGGTAGATCCACGCCTAGCGCGAGTAGTCGTCGATGAAGGTTACGTAGTATCGGCATCCGCAGATCGTCGACGTTTGAGCTGGTCCCCATACATCTGAGTGTATGAAGTCGAGGAGGCCTTTGCTTGCAGAGCTCTCCTTCGGGAATGGGAGTCGATGTTGTTTGCCGAGTTGACGGGCTTCGCATACTCAGTCCACTCGTTTCGACTCGAATGTCGGAAGTCCGATGACGACTCCCTTTTTTGCATAGCTCGGAGCCGTTGGAGGTTGATGTGGCCGATTCTTTTGTGCCACAACTCGATGTTCGTCTCGTTTTTGAGACCTTTAGCATACATTGTCGATTTCACCTCGTTTGAATCGAGGATGAACATTCAACCGTCTCTCCGTCCTTTGGCTATGAGTCGGCCATCTTTTTTGATGAAACAACCTTCGTTGTTGAAGCGGAGTTGCATGCCTTGCTCCACGATTTGGCTGACCGAGACCAAATTCTTCGTTATTGTGGGCATGTGCAAGACATTCTTGATGCAAGTTTGCCCGCCTTCTTTCCCGAATGGGACATTGCCGATGTGCCAAATGGGATGCATGGTGTTGTCTCCTGTCTCTATGTAGCCGGGTCGATCCGGTGTACGCAAGTCATTGAACCACTCCTTGTGGGATGTCATGTGATGTGAGGCGCCGGAATCGACGAACCACACGTCTTCGGAATTGGAGGTGCTTGCGGAGTTGGAGGCTGTCATAGAGTTCACTCTATGCTTCATTACGAACATTCCGTCACGGTCTCCGTAGTCGGAATTCGATGCATGATTCATGAACATTCCGCTACGATTGTCGTAGTCGGAGTTCGATGCGTAATTTGTGAGTTGTCGACTTGTTGAAGCCGACTCACTTCTCTTTTTTCGACACTCCGCCTCGTAGTGGCCGATTTTGCCGCAATAATTGCAAGTTGCGGGCCTTGTTTGCCGACCTTGTTCGGCTTGGAAGCTCCCCCTTCTTTCGAAGGTTCCTCGATGACTTCCGTGAAGGTTTGAGTTCCCTTCGTGTGATGGGCCGAATTGACCTCTTCTACCTCCGCGACTTCCTCCTCGGCCACCGTCCGAATTCGAGAAGAACATTTGTCCTTCCGGCGTCTTGCTTTTGGTTCGAACGTGGTTCTCTTCGACCAATAGCATTGATTGTAGGTCGAAGAATGAAGGAGGGTTTTCTCTCTCCAAGATTGTCGTCCGTAATGGATCGAATCGTTGTGCAAGGCCGCCCAAGCACACTTGAACCATCTCGTCTTCGTCGACGTTTATGTTGATGGAGCCAAGTGAGTCGCAAATGCTCTTGATCTTGGCGGTGTAGTTTGACATGGACATGTCTTTTTGCCAAATGTTGTTCAATTGTTGTCGGTGTTGAAGCTTTCGGGTGGTCGTGTTGGTGGCGAAAATTTTCTTTAAATTCACCCACGCCTCTTTAGGCATCTTGGCGTCTCGAATGTGGCTAAGCATGTGGTCGTGGACACATGTTGCCAAGCAATACATTACCTGACTTGCTCCTTGCTCCCACGTTGGGTAGTTGGCGTTTGTGATGTCGGGCTTCTTTTCGAGGGTGCCGTTAATGTAGCCCCAATACCCTTTGGCCGATGAGGTATTGGGTCATCTTGTACTCCCAAGATGAATAATTGCTCCGGTCTAGCTTTTCGCTAGGGAGCGAGCTACCCATTTGTGTGTTCATTTTGTTGTTGTGTCTTCCTTTTTGTCTCTTCTTCCTTCCGTCTCGTAGATGTGCTACGTGGCGGCACTACGGTAACGGGTGGCCGGAATTTGTCGTTGGCGTTTCAAATACACAATCATGAAGAGTCGGGTGGGCTTATTGGATATGCTAAACCACACGCTTTGATACCATGTTAAGGATTAGGTAATTAATTAAAGAATAATTATTACCTAATTATGTGATTAAGTTAAGTGGAAGATTATGTGATACGTGTGTGTATGTGTGTGAGAGGAAGAAAGAGAGAGACTTATGAATAACACAAGATGGGGGATGAGTAAACTAGAGTGTATATTATAAAACATCATCAAATCCAAAAATACCCACAATGAGGTATATATACATCTCATGTGCAAAGGTGCACATGTGTGAGTAGAATATAGGTACTAATGTGTAAGTCCTATATTAAATGTACTTAGGAGTGGAGGATCTAGAATCTCCCACTTAAGTACAAGGTCCAATTTAAGGCATTATAGTCAACACTTCTAACTAGATTCTATCTAGGTAACTATGAAGTTACATTGTTGACCAACTAACTAAACTAAGTTGAGCTTGATCTCTCAACAAGAAACTTCCCTTGTTGGTGGCAACTTTCTACTCAAGAGCCCGGGAGTGGTATGAATCACTACCTCCCAACCAACAAACCAACTACCAATTGCTCGTTCAACAATTTCGAAGCAAGTACATCAGACTTCATAATGCGATGGAGGTGCGAGAGGAACTCTTCGTGTTGCGTATGACAATATCGATGGAGTATTCTGAGTATGAGAGGGTGTTCAAAGAGCTTTGGTCAACATGGATTTGTCTACGACGATGCATAGACGATGAGTGGTTCAAGATGGATCCCTTCAAAGTGGGCTTGAATCCTTACTTTGCAATGGAGACGAATTTGAATAATCCAACCAATTTTCAAACTCTTCTACAATTGTGTCAAATTTATGATAGAAAACTAAAAGTGATGCGGATGGGACTCGACACAATGGTGGCGATAGTTGGTGCGAATGTGGTGTCGACTCTAAACGTTCCACATCTATCCTCTATTGTACATGGAGGATAGGTTTTTCCGAACATATTTAATTCTACTATAAATAACCAAGCTAGTATACCAACGATGCAAGATGTAGATCATCTGAGAATTTATGGAAATTTCCCCGAACAGCTAAACCGATGACTTGATGAGCTAACGAATTCCGCCAAATGAAATCTAGTTTCAACACCAACCAAGTTTGAGAGGTGCCACAAGAAAAACAAGTCCCGGTTTATTATTCTTATGATGTTGAAGGTCATATTGCTACACAATGTCCTACGAGATGACAAAAGGTTTAGGATGAGGTATCTATCAAGTTCAAGGAGGTTCAAATTCCCCTAACAACCATGCAAATAACAATAATCAATCTTCTAGGGATGGAGGACTATTGCCAATGGCTCAAGTTCCAACAATACCTCCCAATGTAAATCTTCTTGATTTTATATATGATGTTAATGATGATTGTGGTGTTGTTCCAATCATGAGAACTCGAGCAACCCTTAAGGAAAAAGAGGTGGAAGGGGAGTCAAGTAACCCTCAAATAAAGGAAAAAGCTAAGGAGTATAAGATGGAGAATCCTTCAAAAAACCGTCGTTCAAGGAGAAAGATAATTATGGAGGACATGCCCATGAGGAAAGGAGTCGAGCCTTTCGACATCAAGCAATAGTTGACTACTAATGGACCCCAGATCACTTGGTAGCAACTTCTTCAACTCTCTCCAAAAATACGGAAGTAATGGGGATTACTGGTGAGCATACGTCAAAGTACCAAAATAGTGCACAATGCGGGGGTTGTACGAGTGAAGGAACGAAAGGATATCTGACCTATTATACCGGTATCTTGAGAAGCAAGCATAACATGGGCCGTATCGGCTAAATAAGCCGAGAGCCGGATCAGATGAGGACCGATTCGGTGGGAGTCGAATCGGTGGAGAACCGGAGTAATGGAAAATCGGATTGTTGGAGAGCTAGATCGGCTAGGAGCTAGTAGGCCATTAGAGGCCTACACGCCTACTTTAGTAGGTAGGAATAGATTTAGGAGTAGTGTCAAATGCCTTTATGTGAACATTGAAGTACTGACAGTACTTGTGTCAGCCCGTTGTTAGGGCTTGTATAAAAGTGCTCATTGAGCACGGTCATATGTACACAGAGCATATTGTTTTTTAATTTAGTTTTGAGTCTTTTGCTCTCTTTGTCTCTCTCTAACGTACTGTGTATCTTCATACTCTGTGTGTGTTTTCTCTGTTGTTGTCCGGATGAGCCAATTGTGTTCTGTTTTAGCCTCCGCACGTAATCTTTACATGGAATAAGAGCGCAAGGGGTGAACATCCTCTACTTCCGACAAGCGCTTTAGCTCAGACAAGCTTTTAATCTCTAGACAACTACAAATAGGAAAAAATGGACAGAGGAATAGGTGGTGCTCTTCCAATAGAAAAGTTGGACAGAAGCAACTACGCATCCTAGGAATACAAGATGCACCAGTACCTACTTGAGCACAGCTACTGGAGTTACATCCATGGAGAAAACGAGGTAGCGCCATAGTTGACACACAAGGATTTTCTAGTGTGGGAGCAAGCGGCAAGTAGAGTCTTGTATTGCCTTGCATCCTATGTGCACAACCAGATGCTAGGCTACATTTGGGATGCAAAGACGTCGAAGGAGGCCTGGGAAAATCTTGAAGAAGATTTTCGCCGCGAGTACCATGGCCTGCAAGTTGCAGCTCCATCAAGTGCTCAACAATATCCGACAGAGAGATATGAAGGTGACCAACTACACCATGAAGATCAAGGAAATCTATGATGCCTTCAGGTCTATCAATGTGATGGTTGACGAGGATGAAATAATACAGATCTGCCTTGGTGGTATAGCGTAGAGGTACAAGCCGATTAGAAGGGCAATTTGCATGAGGGAGAAACCTCTGACCTTCTGCAACCTGCAATCGATGCTTCTAGCCGAAGAAAACCATGCAAGTGCATCAAGGAAAACACACTCTGATGGCCAGATGTTGTACACTAAGGCGGATCAGCCCCGTGGACGTGGAGGACAAGGTAGATCGGCATGCAATGGCATTAGCCGACAAGAACAGAATCAGAGGCATAATTGACATGCCAACAACAGTTCCAGACCCTCCACGAGTAAGGGGAGTCAATGTGGCACTGGAAACCGGCAAGGGAAGGCCATGACAGACTATTGGTACTGCGGCCAGAAAGGCCACAAAGAAAGCGAGTGTTGGAAGAAGAAGGTTGATTTGGACAAATCCGGATATGGCAGAGCCGAACAGGTAAATCGACAGTGGTCGCACTATGCAGAAGGCTCAAGAGGAGTCGGAACGGGCCCAAGCTTTATGATGAAGCATAAGGCCAATTCGATGAAGACGAGCACTACTGAGCAGACAAGCTCAACCGGATCTGAATCAGCTGAATAAGCTAGAGCCGGATCGGTATCCAGAACGGAGAACCGGATAGGTATTTAGAACCAAGAGCCGGATCAAAGTGTAACCGATAGGCCGTTAGAGGCCTATGGTCTTAGCCAAGTACGTTGTCGTGAAGGATTTGCTTCACGATATAAAAATAAAGTTGAATATTGTATTAAGTAATATTTGAGAGACTTGAACCCGTAACCTCACACACCAAGGACAAAGCATATACCATTAAGATAAGTTATTTTTTATAGATATGTTTTTATCACCATACTTATGACATGTGTATCTTCATACATTAGAGCTTAAATGAGCACGATGGCTATCATGCATCACATGTAAAGCATGTGCGCCAAATGGCGATCATGCATCACATCCATTACATGCATGCCATGCACCCCTATATCATCATATGCATGAGAGAACCTATAAAGAGAGGTAAGGAATTAAGGGATGAATCAAGGGGAAAACAGGGTAATCAATCAATGAAGAGAAAGTTAGAGAAATAAGAAAATCAAAGAAACAAATAATAAGTTAGCTTGTTGGTGAAGAGGCTCGTGTTTCCAAGTTAGAGTCAAGGGTTCAAATCCAGAGTTTGGCAAAGGAAGATTGCATCTTGCAATGAAGCATTGTACAGTTGTCCCTACGACTTCGCCACACGAACTACAACTACCCCGACAACGTAGGCATCTTTCTTGGAGTTAGTGTCAGTCGCTTGTACAAACATTGAAATTGAGTTTTTACTATTTTTCTCTCTCTATCTCTCCCACATACTCTTTGTGTGATTTAAGCTTTCCATTAAACCTATGTATATTTTCTGTTGCTATCCGGTGAAGCTAGTTTTGTCCGCACACAATTCTTTTCATGGTATTAGAGCGCGAGGGTTGAAAATCCTCTGCTGCCGACAAAAAGTGCTAAGTAGACAAGAAAACCTAACTTCTGGAAAATAACAGGCTGAAGAAAGATGGACAGAGGAATGGCTAGCTCGCTTCTAATGGAGAAGCTCGACAGAAGCAACTATGCATCTTGGTCTTACAAGATGCACCAGTACCTGCTCAGACACAGTTACTAGAGCTATGTCAAAGGAGCAAATGAAGTAGCATCGGAGTTGGCACACAAGGACTTCTCGGCATGGGTGTTATACCGTCTCACATCCTCTACGCACGACCTAATGCTAGGCTACATCAAGGATGCAAAAACGCAGAAATGAGCTTGGGAGAATCTGAAAAATATTTTCACGGCAAGCACGACGGCCCGGAAGTTCCAGCTTCAACAAGACCTCAACAACGTCCGACAACAAGATATGTCGGTTACTGACTACACCACCAAGATCAAGGAGATCTGCAACGCAATGGGTTCCATCAACGTGACAGTAGACGAAGACGAGATAGTTCAAATCTGCCTCGGTGATCTAGCACAATTGTACGGGTTAATCCGGATAGCAATTTGCACCTGGGAGAAGCCATTGTCCTTCTTCGACCTGCAATCAATGCTGATGGTCGAAGAAAACCACGCGAGTGGGTCGAGGACCACTCAACCGGACAGCCGGATGCTATACATGGAGGCGGATCGGCCACGTGGGCATGGAGGACGAGGTGGGATGGCACGCAATAAAGGCGGTCGGCAAGAGCAGAACCGGAGGCACAGAGATGGTGCTGACACCAATTTCGGACCCTCCACAAGTAGGGGGAGTCAAGGCGGCTCCGGAAACCGGCAATCTAAAGTCATCACGAAATGTTGATATTGTGGCAAGAAAGGCAACTAAGAAAGCGGGTGCTGGAAGAAGCACGCTGATTCAGATAAATCTGGATCTGCCAAGGCCAGACAAGGGAACCGGCAAAGCTCGTACTACGTAGAAGGATCGGAAGGATACAAAACCAGAAAGACTGGAAAAGGGCTAGCCTTTGTGATGAAACACAATGCGAACTCAATGAAGAGGACCACTTCCAGATTGGAGGAAGTGTCGTATGTTGACTCTGGAGCATCGAACCACATGACGAGCCACAAAGAGTGGTTCTCATACCTAGAAAAACCAGAGCAACCGGGTGTTATTGAAACCAGAGATGACATTCCTCACCCGATCGAGCATGTCGGAGAAGTCTCTTTGAGTCATGTCAGGCAAAAGGGAAAGCTAATGAATGGTTTACATGTTCTGAAAATCACGAAGAACCTGGAGTCGGTCGGACAGATCATTGACCAGGGGATACGAGTACAATTTATGCATCTCGGGTGCTTCATCGAGGAAGAAGGCCAGATCATCGCGCAAGGGCGCCGGGACGGGAGGATGTTTATCCTCGACACCAATGACTTCAACACCGCTTTATTTGCAAAAGGTCAGGAAGTCGAGTCGGATATCGACTTGTGGCACAAGCGGATCAGCCACATAAATTATCAAAGGCTTTAGGACTTGCAATCGAAAGAGGTTGTGTTTGGATTGCCTTAAGTCCGAACATAACAAAATCTTTTCACCAGTGGTGAAAATGACAACCCTTCGCTTTATGCTAGGCATCGTGGCAGCGAAGAATTTGCAACTGATATAGCTAGATGTCAAAACGGATTTCCTCTATGGTGACCTAGAGGAGGAAATTTACATGGAGCTGTCGAGAGGCTTCATGGTATCCGGCCAGGAACATCTAGTTTGCCGACTTAGGAAGAGTCTCTATGGTATGAAACATGCACCGAGACAGTGGTACAAGAAGTTTGATGACTTCATCTGTTGAGAATCAAGCTCAACATAGTGCAACGTGTGAACACACTTTTTGAGAATCTATGATTACTCAAAGGTCAAGAGTCACACCACTACTCTCTACACATTAACTATGTGTCATAGAATTATATTGTATGACATATAACTAATGAGTTGCATATTCCCCATGACTATGAGTATTCACATTCCCCAAGAGAGAGTGGTTGGTGTAGTTAGTTAATGAAGAGAGAGGATGACTATATATAAAGCACCGTCCTCATACTTCATATTAAGTCAGTTGTGACTCCTTGTAATGCTACATTTTTGTATCTCTTACTTTACTTCTAAATATACATCTTCTTCTTGAGTATTTCATTGTGTTCCCATTCTATCTAATCTATCTTGTGTTTCTCTTCTCTTCTCTCTTTCCTCTCACACATACACATAACACACATCTCTTCCGCCACAAAAGAATCATACCCGATTCTTTACATGGTATTAGAGCGGTTTGGTAGCTCGATCTAGCCCATCCGCGTGTGTTGTGTTCTACGCCGACGTTTGAGAAGAACCGGTCCATCGCTATCGTAGTGCGACTACATAGCTCGTATTCGAGAGAGAAGGAAAAGAAAAGAAGGAAGAAATCTTCATCGACAATAAATACTCAAATGGGGAGCGCTCTCCCTAGCGAGAAGCTAGATTGAAACAACTTTGCATCTTGGGAGTACAAGATGCACCAATACCTTGTTGTCCAAGGCTATTGGGGTTACATCAAAGGAGCACAAGAAAACCGACCCGACCAAAAAGAAGCCGACTACACAACATGGGAGCAAGCGGCAAGCCGAGTGATGTATTGCTTGGTGACATCTATTCACAACCACATGCTCAGCTACATTCGAGAAGCCGAGACGCCAAAGGAAGCGTGGGAGAATTTACAAAAGATTTTCGCCGCCAACACAACCGCGAGAAAGCTTCAACTCCGCCAAGAGTTGAACAACATCCAACAAAGGGATATGTCCATCACGAGCTACACCTTGAAGATCAAGGAGCTTTGCAACTCGCTTGGCTCGATAAGCGTCAATGTGGACAATGATGAGATGGTGCAAATATGCCTTGGCGGCCTTGCACCACGGTTCGGCGCGATGAGGACCACCATATTAACACGGGAGAATCCACCCTCCTTCTTCGATCTTCAATCCATGTTGTTGGTCGAAGAAAACCATGTTCGAAAAAGGAGCAACGCCTCGAAAGGCCACATGCTTTACTCACACTCGGACGGAGGAAGAGGATGCGGTCGTGCAAGAAGAGGCCGATTCGGCCAAGGATGAGACGGACATGGCTCGACTTACGAAAACAACTCGCAATTTCGGCATCAAGACGGAAGCCATAGAGGAACCTTCGGAAGAAGGGGGAGCTTCCATTCTGATTCGAGCCGGCAAAACTTGGTCGAATGGGGATATTGCGGAAAAATCGATCACCATGAAGAAGAGTGTCGTAAGAAGATGCGCGAGTCGGCTTCCACAAGCCGACAACTCACCAATTACGCCACCAACTCCGACTATGACGATCATGGTGGAATGTTCATGATGAGACATAGAGAAAATTCTATGTCGGCTTCTACTTCGAATAGCACATCTAGTCCGGAAGACATATGGTTCGTCGACTCCGGTGCCTCGAACCATATGACGTCTCATCAAGAATGGTTCCGAGAACTTCGAGAGCCGAACCAACCCGGCTATGTCGAAATTGGAGACGACACTAGGCATCCGATTCGACACATCGACAATGTCCCATTCGGCAAAGAAGGCAACCAAACTTTTATTAAGAATGTCTTGCATGTTCCAACCATTACGACGAATTTGGTCTCTATCGGCCAAATTCTTGAGCAAGGGATGAAAGTACGATTTAATCAAGGTAGTTGTGTCACATGAATCAGAAGGGGATGCGGAAGCTTGCTGAGGATAAACTCATTCCGGAGGTCAAGAATGTGCAACTTGAAAAGTGCACAGATTGCTTGGCCGGCAGGCAAAATCAAACCTCCTTCTGAACTAGGCCCCCAACGAGGAAGAGAATACCGTTGGAAATCGTGCATACGGATGTATGCTATGTGGATACAAAGTCGCATGCTAGTTCACAGTATTTCGTAACCTTCATAGATGATTGTAGCCGGAAGTTGTGGGCTTCCGTGTTGAAGACAAAGGAACAAGTATTATCCGTCTTGAAGGAGTTCCAGGCAAGAGCCGAGAGAGAAACCGTCCAAAAGTTAAAAGCAGTCTGAGCGAACAATGGTGGAGAATACCAAGGGCAATTAGAAGAGTATTGTCGAATGCAAGGTATTCGGCTAGAGTACACAATACCAAAAACTCCATAGCTCAACAGGTTGGCCGATGTTGGCCGTTGGCAGCCAAGTATGTAATGCGGAAGGGGCGAGCCAGGTTGCGGATATATAATGATATTATTAATTATAGGAACGGACGGATCCAGAATAGGTATGCCGATCCGGATCTGGACTGATTCGTTGTGCCGGTTAGGCACCGTTTTGTAACACAGAACCGGAAGCCTATAAAAGGATCCGGGTATCGGTATATTAAGGGACAGAATGTTAATATAAGAAAGCTTTGTTATTATATCTTGTGGGTCTTTATGTTCTATTCCGTTCAGCGCTCAATGTATGGATCATACACGTGTAATTGGGGTATGTTGTGAAATACGAATACCGAACCGAAAGACAACCGGTTATGGTTGTCAAGTGTTGAATCCCTTACCATAACCACCCTTTGGTGAAGTGTTCCGAAGGGACACCTTGAGTTAGAGGCAAGTCGGGATGTAGTCTTTCTAGAAGACAAAACGATTGAAGACTGGAAGCAACAGAAGTCGGAATCAACTCCCCAGTCAACCCCGACTACCATCAACATAAGGCCAAGTGAGTCGTCACCGACAGCTGTAAGGAGACAATTGGCTGACAGAGCCGAATCCGAGTCGGTCGACTCGGAGAGACCGACTGACTATGAGTCAAAGTCGGCAGAGATGCAAAGGTCAATTGATGAATATGAGTTGGAATTACCCAACCTAGAGAGGCTGATTGACGAGCAGAATCCCAAGCAGAGAGAAGAGTTGGTAGAGACATCCGAAAGTGAGCCAACAATGAGTGGAAGAAGATACCCACTCAGAGAAAGGAAAGCACTGACTACATACGCCAGTCAATACATCCTCTTGACTGATGAAGGTGAACCGGAGTGTTACGAAGAAGCCATTGTCGATGAGCACAGAGTGAAATGGCTGAGCGCGATGCAAGATGAGATGGAATCCTTGCATGAGAACTACACCTACGACCTAATAGGGCTGTTGAAAGGTAAGAGAGCGCTCAGGAATAAGTGGGTCTACAAGGTGAAGACTGGAGAAGCTAACAGTGAGCCCATGTATAAAGCCCACATAGTAGTGAAGGGTTTCCAACAGAAGAAGGGCGTCGACTTTGACGAAATATTCATAGTAGTCGTTAAGATGACATCCATCCGAATTGTTTTGAGCATAGTGGCCAGCATGGACCTAGAGATCGAACAGTTGGATGTTAAAACCGCATTTCTGCACGGGGAGCTAGAAGAAGAAATCTATATGCAGCAACCTGAAGGCTTTGAGGAGAAAGGGAAAGAGAATCTGGTGTGTTGACTGAAGAAAATCTTGTACGGTCTGAAACAAGCTCCACGCCAATGGTACAAGAAGTTCGAGTCCTTCATGATGGAACATCGGTTCCAGAAAACACAGGTTGATCATTGTGTGTTCGTCAAAAGGTACGAAGAAGGAGACTTCTTGATTCTCTTGCCATATGTCGATGACATGTTGATAGTCGGTCAAGATACAAGGAAGATTGGAAGCTTGAAGAAAGCTCTTAGCAAATCATTTGCCATGAAAGACCTTGGACTGGCTAAATAGATCCTGGGAATGCACATAGTTCGAGACAGAACTCAAAAGGTGCTATGGTTGTCACAACAAAAGTATGTGACGAAGATCCTAGAGAGATTTAACATGTCAGATGCAAAGTCGGTCGGCTCAGCGTTGCCGACAAATTGCAGATTGAATGCGAAGCAGTCCCCAAAAGGAGAGAAGGAAAAGGCCGAGATGAGAAAGGTACCATATGCCTTGGCCATTGGCATTCTAATGTATGCTATGGTCTGTACGAGACCAAACATAGCATTTGTTGTAGGAGCAGTAAGCCGATATATGAGTAATCCAGGGAGAGAACACTAGGCAGTGGCGAAGTGGATACTCAAGTACTTAAAGGGCACTTCGGGGTTGTGCCTAAGGTATGGTGTCGGAAAACTTGTGCTAGAAGGTTTTACCGATTCAGACATGTCGAGAGATGTCGATTCAAGCCGATCCACGTCAAGGTACGTGATGACCTATGCAGGGGGAGTAGTGTCATGGCAGTCACGACTGTAGAAGTCTGTAGCCTTGTCGACTACAACGGCAGAGTATATGGCAACGGTAGAGGCCGGCAAAGAGCTAATTTGGATGAGAAATTTTCTCAATGAATTAGGGACGAAGCGAAAGGAGTTCTTGCTTCACTGTGATAGCCAAAGTGCCATACACCTTGCCAAGAATGCTGCATACCACTCCCAGACCAATCACATACAGAGAAGGTATCACTTGTTGCGGGAGGGAGTCGAAGAAGAAGAGTTTTCTCTTGTGAAGATCCATACTGACGACAATGGATCCGACATGCTGACGAAGAACCTACCTATGGATAAACTCAGAGTCTGTTGACAAAAGACAAGACTGACTGACTTCCTCCCACAGGAGTGAAGGGGGAGTTTGTTGGGAATATGTCCCTCCAGTGGGAGGAGGAACCGACTGTCCAGAAGTTGCTGAGAGTCGATGACTACGAGGAGCCGACTTATTGGACCAATGAGTGCCGACAGTTGAAGACAGGGAAGATCTGACTGTTCGGAAAGCCGACGGTCGAAGAGTCGAAAAACAGTGAGTCGACTGTTTGATAGTTTGACTATTATTATTATAGCAATAATAATAATGATACGTAGCAGAGGCTACATTTGTAAATAGCCCATACAGTGTATAAGTATAAATATACTTAGGGAAAAATGAGTGTGTGTGTAGAACAGAAGTAGCGTTAGAGCGTGAGGAGTAAACAAAGAGACAGAGACAGAGTGTGGCGCCATAGCTGTGTGCGTAACAGCAAACGCCAAGATCCCTATGTGGCTGATACACTCGGAAGAGTGCTATAACATACCCTCTGTTGTATATCCACCATATAGTGAAGTTCTGTTCTCCATGGTTTTCTCCCGTTTTAGGGTTTCCACGTAAATCTCTGTGCACTATTGTTTATCTTGTCTCTCTCTGGCATACTGGTGTGATTCGTATTTCAGCACAGTTCGTTTATTGTGATTCGACTGAACGATTTCTCAACATGATGAAGAACAATCTTCGGATCAACCACCAAATGGAACCGAGGCAGGAGCAACACAGCCAGACAGAGACAAAACAAAGCAAACGGATCGGAACCAGTAAAAGCCAAACGGGAGCAATGGGAAGAAGAACCGAGAGCAGAAGGAGCCGGAGAAAACGGGAATGCCAGAGATGGAAAGGACCAGCAACAGGAGCAGCGCGAGGAGTAGCCGGAGCGGGAGCAGCAAAGTGAGGAACCTCTCGAACCCCTTGACCAGAGTATCTTGGACATACTTGATGAAGAGTAGTGGAGCTACCCATGGGTTCAACGTACAATGTACTGTCCCACAGGCGTGCCATGTGTTGGCCATTGGCAGCCAAGTATGTAATGAGGAAGGGGCGAGTCGGGTTCCGGATATATAATGATATTATTAATTATAGGAACAGACGGATCCGGAATAGGTATGCCGATCCGAATCCGGACCGATTCGTAGCCGGTTGCCGATTAGGCACCGTTTTGTAACACATAACCAAAGGCCTATAAAAGGATCCAAGTATCGATGAATTAAGGGACGGAATGTTAATATAAGAAATCTTTGTTATTATATCTTGTGGATCTTTATGTTCTATTCCGTTCTGCGCTCAATGTATGGATCTTACGAGTGTAATTGGGGTATGTTGTGAATACGAATACCGAACCGAAAGACAACCGGTTATGGCTGTCAAGTGCTGAATCCCTTACTGTAACCACCCTTTGGTGAAGTGTTCCGAAGGGACACCTTGTGTTAGAGGCAATTCTGGCCCAGGAGAAACAACCAAGAGGATGAACCAAACCATAATGGAAAGGGTCTGAAGCATGTTACCAGATGCCATTTCTCAACTCTTGGGACTCCAATTCCGGCCTCTCCCTCATTGTGTGTTGGTTTTTGTAACCAACGGCTTTGGATCGGTTCCGGATTCACGGTCCTTCAGGCAAGCTTCTTCATCCAACAAGCTTGATAGGGATAGGTGTTTCCCTTCCGGCTCGGCGTTGCCCAAAGTGACAACCAATGTCTCCCAACTATCCGGGAGGGAACCGAGCAACAACAACTTGAGTACCTCGTCAACTAGAGGTACTTCCAACGAGGTAGACTGATTTATAAGCCCTTGGAAGGCATTCGTGTGCTTCGCCATGCTGTAGCCCTCTTGATATCTGAGTCTCACTAACTTCCGGAATACCGAGACTCGATTTATGGCATTCTTGTTTTGAAACATGATGCCTATCTTCTCCTAGAGTTCATGAGCCTTACTCTCTTCATTGAAGTTGTTGTACAAGCTCATGTCGATGAAGCATCGGATGTAGGTTGTAGTCTTCATGTGCATTACCTCACAAGTTGGCGCATCTATCTTGTCTGGTCTTGCATCTCCGAACTGTACCGGCATCCAAAGATCTTTGACCACCAACATGTCCCTCATCTTTGACTTCCATATTGGGTAGTTGGAGCCAGTGAGCTTGAACATGGCCGCCGAATGGGTTTTCCATGCTATATAGAGGCTTAAAAAACTTGCTCTGATACCATATTGTGGAGAAACAGTGCTCAGCCACAACCGAGTTTTAAATACACAATGGAAGAACGGAACAAAACAAGTATATTGATACACACTTGCACATGAAATAAGATGAGGATGAATGCACTTACACATTCAACACGAGACGACATAGGATATTAACGTGGAAACCCTAATCAGGGAAAACCAAGGGAGTTCACTGAACTCCGAACAAGATCACTCTGAGGAGAGGTATTACAAGGCGAGACTCTGAGGCAACAACCTCGAGCTCTGTCTTCGCCAACCGACGGTTACAACAGAAAAAGCTTTCTGTCTCTCTCTCCCTCCCTCCCTCTCTCTCTTTCTCTCTCTCTCTAAGTACAACAATACAACAACTATTGTTCGATACAATATAGAATAGTGTTGCCCTAGTTATATTTATACATATATAACTTTAGGGGCTATTTACAAAAGTGGCCTCAACGGCCCATAAGAAACATATTTACAAATCTATCTCTCTTCACTGTTCATACCATATCCGGTTGAACTCCTTCCGGATCCATCCGATCCAGCTTCGTCCTCCGGATCCTCCAATCTGGATCAACCGGTCCCCATCCGGAGGGACCAATATCTCAACAGTTATCTATAAAATACGTATTCTAAGTATTTTGTAGATAACATACAAGTATTCTACGTGTATTGTATGTTAAGTATTCTAAAATAATGTACAACATATAACCTTATTATAGATTCCGGAAATTGCAAGCATATATTCACTTGGCATCTCAAGTTCTTCTATTCATCTCCGAAGATTCTCACGAGGTACCATGTCATGCACTTGATTTTATCTTGCATAGCTACTTAATTTTAACAACAAATTTGTTTTGTGTTTGTATTTACCACACACTTTGTTGTCATCACTTTTGTATTGTAGCTCATAATTTTCATTTAATTCCCATTAGTGGTTATTGAGCTCTTGATCTAGTTATTTTGATGCTTAACTCTTATTGTTCATTTTCTTCTCAACCAGACTTCCAACCCACTTGAAAATTGACATTTCAGTGTTTTAATCCTTTCACACATGACACATCTTGACAATGTTAAGTTGGAGAAGCACTTGGTCTCTCATCATAAGTTGGTTGAATTAGTTGTCAAATTCAACAAGGATATTTAGGATCATCATATTTCTTGGATTCATTCGACACAATCCATGTATGCATGCCACACCATCTTTGTACCATTGTCAATGTCAAATGTTTCAAGCATGGCATACTCGAATCTTGCCCAACTTGTTTTGCCTTCTTGAAGACACAATTTTGTAGGTGTTCGATCGCAACTTGACCAAATGAATGAAACCCTCAATGCCTTGGCAACCCTCTCCACCTTGTAGTCATTTAAGTAACGATACATGTTATGACCATAGAATCGATGTCCCTCTTATCTCCACCTCACTTGGTGCCAATCTATTCCATTGCCACACTTATCTCCACATCACTTGTTGATCTTGTAGCATTTTTTCAAAAATCACCACCATAATGTTCATCAATCTCTAATTTTCTATCTCTTCACCACTTGTTCACAACAATCTATTTCATTGCCACTCTTATCTCTACATCACTTGTTGGTCTTGTAGCATTTTTTCAAAAATCACCACCATAATGTTCATCAATCTTGAATTTTCCATCTTGTCACCATTTGTTCACAACAATCTATTTCATTGCCACTCTTATCTCCACATTGCTTGTTGATCTTCTAGCATTTTTTTCATGAATCACCATCATAACGTTCATCACTCTCTAATTTTCCATATCTTCACAACTTGTTCACAACAATCTACTTCATTGCCACTCTTATCTCCACATCACTTGTTGATCTTTTAGCAGTTTTTCAAAAATCACCACCCTAATGTTCATCACTCTCTAATTTTCCATTTCTTCGCCACTTGTTCACAACAAGTTCACCAATTGTCGAGCGAAAGCACATCAAATCTGTGTCTATGTGAGTGGAACCACCAAGGTTCTAGAAAGAGCTATGGATGAGATGGATTAATAAAGGTATGTTGAGGGTGAAGTATACCCTTGGTGCAAGAAGAAATGGATACAATACAATAGGCTTAGTTGGGAAACATGTGTGTAATAACTTGAAGGGAAATACATAAAAGTAAATAGAATCAAACCGTACAACAATACAAAGCTTTGTTGGCTTTCATTCCTCTTGATGACCAACTTTTAGGGGTTAATTTAGATGTGGGTGAAACTATTGGTCGTAGGCAACGCAACAACTCTTCTTGTGATTGCCACTTCCAATCCATCTATTACCAATGAAGCATTTGTCATGATGCTGATGGATTCCTGGAAGTCCCTAGCTGAACATGGTCCCCAAACATCAAGCTCTTTGAAGCTCCACCAACATTAGAAGGTGTTATGAAAGATGAAGCCATCTTGGCTATCATTGATCTCTTGCCTCCCCTTACCTCCACGCCCTCCATTCTTACTTGAAATTGTTCATGGATTCCACTACCTCATGTGCGTACCATGTTGTTGGCCATTTGGTGAGTGTGTACATGGCTTGAAAGCCATACTACATAAAATAAGTAGTAAAATAAGTACAATAAATATGCTTTAGATGTTGTAGCACTAAATTATGATGATAGTAATTGTTGGTTAATAAACCAAAGTCTAAGATCGTAGTCGATTAAACGACATTATAATGATAGCAATTGTTGGTCAATAAACCAAAGTCCAATATCTTACTTGGGCAAGTAACCAAAGCTATAGAAGAAATTGGCAAAACTATGACCAACCTCCTTTCTTGTGCACAATGTTGTTGTTGCTATAGAAAATGTATGAATGGACATGTTTTCATTAATACATCCACATTGTTTGTAAGTTGCAAGTGATACTTTTTCGTGATTGAAGCATCACCCTTCACAAAAAGTGGGGTTTCCTTATCATTTCCTGACAAGAAGTTGAATGGTGGTGTGTATATCATTTTATGACAAGAAGTGTGATTTCCTTATCCACTCCAATGTATGTTTTCCACTCCCATATAGTTCCCTTAAAGACCATCTTTACATTTTCATATTAGGTTTTACAACACTATCTTCCAACAAAATATTAAATCAACACTCAAAGGGCAACCCTAAATAGATCATTTGAAATGATCAAATATAACTTCCTAGCACACAATAGTGTAATGACCAAAAGAATCCCTTTTAGGGCTACGACCATTCATTTCATGACACATTTGTTCAACAAAACAAGTTCTAAAGATTCTATCAAGTGTATATAGATGTACGTTGAGAATATTGAGGGACCCATACATTCTTGGGGAGCACAAATGTTCCAAACTTGACATTTCCTTTCCCAATGTTTGAGTATTTTTGGAGCTTAGCTAATCAAATTTTTAGGGAAGAGCAATAGATAAGTGGTATGTGGCAACGAATATAAGCATTAACTATAGATATCACATTTAAAAACTTGGCATAAAGTTTCCAAGTGGATAACTTCCAAGATTACAAAAATGCATTTACCTTCTTTAGCCCCTGCCACCAGTTCAAGTTGTGTATTTTGTTGAGCCATTCCGTTGTGGAGGATAACCAAGATGTCAGATCAATGCACTCAACCCAGATTGGCATTGAGGAATTTCAGGGCAAGCATAAACAATATAGAGCCAAAGAGATGCACATACACTTCACACACAAGATTGACAACGTCACCACGAATGATAGTGGCACACACAACTTGTTTGACCAATACAAGGGACAACCTAAAGATGTCTAACCAACACACACATACACACACACACACACACACACACACACACACACACACACACACACACACACACACACACACACAAGTTGGATAGAGAGGGGGTAATGTGTGATGACCACAGGTGATCCAAACAGACAGAACAAGGGACACAAATTGCCATTGGCATCTACACGGATACGAACATAAACATCGACATGGATATTGGTATTGATACTAACTAATGTTGACGGGGCAGGGGACACGTTAACCTTCGGATAGACACCATCCTTCTCAATGTACATATGTACTCCTAATAAGTTATAACCCTTTCTCAAGTTTGGGAGGTTTAGGCTATAGGCTATAGCTAGCTATATTCTCTTTCCTTCTCATACATATATTTTGTTCATAAAAGTATTTTCAAAGAGGTTTTTTGCTCTCTCTTTGTCTCTTCTGCTTCTTCTTCTTCTTCTTCTTCTTCGTCTTGCAAAGGAAAACACTCCTATTTCAACAGGTATGCTTTCTCTCTGTTTATCCCCCCCCCCTTGTGCAGATTAGTGTTAGATTTTGATCCGTTTTATTCTCACATCTAGGTTTGCATTCTCTTCTGTTTCTGCCATTAACTCACTTCTCACCTATAGATTTAGGGTTAGAATTTCCTTTTCTTATCCTTTCTGAAAAGTAATTGTGTCCTCAGTTTCTGCATGTGCTGTTGTAAGCATAAGTGTATGAACTAGATTTAAGCTTGCGATTAGTATCAGGGTTAGATTTCGTTGTTTTAATCATATGCTCAGAATTCTTCTTTTTTTTTAAAGCAGTTTTTCTTCTCTATTGCCGGATGTGGATTGTATAATCAGGGTTTTAAGGTTATAGCTTTTCTTCTTCTAAAAATCATCATGTTGTCTTACCCAAAGTCATTGTTTGAGCAGGAAAGTTAACTTTAAAAACATTTTTCTCAAGGAGATTGAATCAACCTTGAAGAGATTCTTTAGAGGAGAAAAGTTAATCCTAAAGACATAATGTCGAGGAGAAAAGTTAGCTTTAAAGCCATTTTACTAACAGAAAAGCGATGGCTACCTATTAACCATGATGATACATTTGAGTTTTTGCTGCAAGCTGCGGCATATATATAGTGCTTATGCTTTGGTGGCATGGCCTTTAATGGACGATATCCATTTCAAGTTTTGATTGTAAGAAAACGAATTTGTAAAGCCATGTTTTTTTAGTGGATAACTCAGCCTTAAAGTTTAGGGAGAAATGTGTTTATAAGTCCTAGGTCTGTAGATAATGAAGAACAGATTACTCTTTAAAATTATTGGATGTTCCCTACCAAAATTCAACCAATCTAAGATATCCCCATAAAAAGGTTTTTTAAAGGTAACTAGAAAACCCCAAAAAGTTTAAGGTATCCCCACCAAACGGTGACAAATGATTGGTTGATCTACATTCATGTCATGACTACCAAGGAATGAAGGATTGTAATGGTATAGGTTGTAAGGTTTTATTTGTAAAGTTTCTTTGAGGTTATAGAGTCCTATAGCATGTGCAGTTGTAAAGTCCTAAGCAGTTGCATGCAGAGCTCATGCGTTTTACATCTATAATATATATAAAAGGAGGATTCCCTCCGGCTTGATTTTAAGTAGATCAACATGAGGCATACAACATCAATCCTTTGATTGCTATCTTGTTGTTGCCAACCGTTTCTCCTTCCTTCTCGATTCTACACCTCTTCCCCACGGGTTCTGCCTAGGTTCATTGTGTGATCCAACATTGCTTGTCCATCCACTCATCCCTCCTCCATCTCCTTTGATCCATTCCCATCCTCTTGTCCAACCATTGGCCCTTGTCCTCTTCCTCTTCCTCATCTTTCTGCAATCCAATTACACTCATCCTTGTGCCTGCTAATTGTCAACATCCTCCAATCTGATCACATTCACCCATCTGCGAAAGTGGGGAGAAAGATGGGTTCGAAATTAAGGCATATCCGACAAAACCAGCTATCTATCCAGTACCCTATAGATTCTGTCAAGTTAACATTTCCTTTCCGAAAAGTATATTTTTTCACAAGATTGTGTGAATAGCACATTTCTTCTCAATATTCCTTTATGCACATTCCTGTTGATTATCTGTGTCAATCAGCTAGGGGCACACAATATTACATTGGATAGAGTCACACAGATTGCAGGAATTTCTCAGATTGCCCTGACCTTGGTGTGATGGACAATGTATACGATGTCATGAGATTGTTCTTCTGTTATGATGTAATTTAATAACTAATTTATGTATCATTATTTATTTTTCGACCCGCTTTTCAACAGCTGTTGAGATAGGGCAAGAAGACATTTTCTGGCCAATGTGGAATGGGCGAGTGCCCCAGTTCCTAGACTGGAGCAGCCAATGCATGCAAGTCCAGGGATCAATCATGTGGTCATTCCAGTTAGGGTTTGGTTCTGATGTGTATGGAGTTGTATGTAAAGTTGTACGTATAAAGTCACTGTAGGTTAGGCTCTGTATAAATTCACTCAAAAGTTATGAGTGGATGAAGATGGTTTTTTGAAGAGGTGACACTTGGTATCAAGAACTTTCCAATAGTGACATACTGGATTATATGTTGATCGGGTCATAAAGCTTTACAGGTAATGATAGAAAGTTGAATTGAATGATCTGATGGTCCTAAAGCACATTGGAAAGAATGATAGTTTCTAACCATGTATAGCACTAGGACGATGTTTTATTTTGAGGTGCTAAGATAGTGCCAACAGACTTTTACCGGTGGCCTCAGAGTTTTACATCATATGCTTAACTGGAACACAATCACCATCCGCATTTTATTTGTGATTATACTTTCGTAGAGATGTATACAGTTAGCGCTTTCACTTTGAGTGTTGTGTAATTTCTTGTGTTTGCTTGATCCTCAAATTAACTTAGGATGGTACATTGTAAGTGAGCAGTTATAGCCATTTATAGTTTTTGTTGTATGACCTATTGAGTTCAAGGAAATGTATAGTGCGTATGCTGTTTTATCAACAGATTAGCTATGAGGTTATGTTGTAAGCTGAGCATTTATATTCATCAATCATTGGGCTCTTTGTTATTTGTGCTATTTCGTGCATCAAGAAAAAAAACTATATCCATGAATCTTCGGCTTTTGGATTATCACCTCTTGAGTTGCAAGAAGTAGCCATTTTCAATGCTTAAATATTTGTTTATATGTGCTGTTTGAACACCCAATTAATCTACTATATTATTTTATAAGTGAGAGAACATGTATTCTTACAATTCATTTTGCTTTTAATACTTAGACAGTAAAGCAGCAGCAATTGCCTGCATGCCGTCAGAACATGGTCATACATCAACAGAAAGCAAGCCTCCACCTTCAAGATGGATGGTTCTTGTGGCTTCAATTTGGATCCAAGCATTCTCTGCAAATCCATACAATTTCTACTCGCCCACATTAAAGAGAGTCTTAAACATCAACCAATTTCAGCTGAACTTGCTTGCGGTTGCAAAAGACTTTGGCGAACATGCGGGTATTCTTGCAGGAATCCTATGCAATAAGTTGCCACCATGGGGTCTACTTTCCATAGGAGCACTTTGTGCATTTATTGGTTATGGCTCAATCTGGCTCGTGGCGAGTGCACAAATCAGCTTTTTGCCTTATGCCATGGTAAGAACCCTATATACTATATAAACTCTCTTTTTCATCATATAGAGTGAAATGTGATATGTGCTTTGGTATCAGAGAACTCTGAGAGACTATCACTACTTGTGTTCTTCTTCCTGACCTCGGCAGATGCTTATAGCGATCTGTATCGGTTCCAACAGTGCGACTTGGTTCAACACTGCTGCACTTGTGACATGCATGAGGAACTTCTCCCATAGTAGAGGATTGATAGCTGGGTTCCTTAAAGGGTTTGTGGGTCTAAGCTCGGCGATTTATACCCTAATTTTTACATCATTTCTCTCTGAGGACCCACTTCAACTCCTTGTATGTCTTGCGATTGGACCTGCAGCAGTTTCCTTGATCTCCATGAAATTTGTGAGGCCAATCAAATCTGAGGAGATGCGAGACGAGGAAGAGGAGCAATCAAACTTCTTCTTTGTATATCTATTGTGCATTCTCTTAGCGATTTACTTGCTTGGTGCAACTTTTGTGGAGGAATGGGTGTCCTTCCCAACAAAGTTGGTACCTAGTGTTATTGCTGGTGTTATGCTTTTGTTCCTTGTGGTACCAGCATTTGTTCCACTTCGATATTACATTGAATGGAATTTCTCAAGGCAAAGGGAGGCGCAAGCACATAGTGATTCAGCAAGGCAGCTTTTGCTAGCTTCAGGAAGAGTATCGAGGAGAAGAAGAAGAAGGAGGAGAGCAACTGAAAGAAGGCCTCGGCTTCCAGATATTGATGAAGGTGATGAAGAGGCATTTTTCCTTGCATTGGCTGAGGGAGCTGTTACAACAAAGAAAGGTCCTAGAAGAGGAGAAGATTTTAAGCTAAAGCAGGCTTTGGTGAAGGCTGATTTTTGGCTTCTTTTTCTTGCATTCTTTTGTGGTGTTGGTCCTGGCATAGTTACACATGACAACCTTGCACAGATTGGTGAGGCTCAAGATATCACTGACGTGACGACGTATGTGTCTCTCCTTAGCATTTTCAATTTTCTCGGCCGTCTCGCTGGTGGCTTTGTATCAGAGTACTATGTCAGGTTTGCATCCCGTCACTTGTTCTTCAGTAAGGCAATGCTATCAGCAAACCCTTCAAACCTGAACTTGTAAATTCATTTTTTTAGGATCAAAGTGTTTGTTAACCGTTTATGTAATGGCCTCAAAAATAACATTAGACCTATGCCTTCAAATGTGAACTGTAAACATTATTGTTTCTAGGAACAAAATATTAGTTAACTGATAATGTAATGTTCCCAAAGGGGAAAAAGATATGAATGCCTTCGATTACATTTGCCTACTATGCTATGAACGTTACTTTAGAGACACTCCTAGAGTTGCAAACCTCATTGCATAACGCCGTAAACAAGGAATGTAACATTACCCATTGCTTAATGACTTATATAATGAAAGTGACATTAAACCCATTGTGTTATACTTGAATCCATGACCTCAAGGTTGTAACGCATGAAAGCATACCACAAGACACACCATCACATTATTACATTTAATTATAATTTTGAATGGGCTTATAAAGACATTTCTGTCACATAATTCCTTAGCACCGATATCTTATTTTAATTCTTGATCTGCCATTGGTAGGACAAGGTTTTCTAATTTTGTGTGTGGTGTTCTTTGCAGAAGAAATGCTATTCCAAGGCCTGTTTGGATGGCTATAGGACAAGCCATCAATATAATAGCAAATGTTCTCTTTGCCTTTGAAAGAGGGGGTTTTCTCACACCAGCATCTGCGATCATGGGATTTTGCTTTGGAGTACAAGTGTCAGTTATGATCCCAACTGCATCTGAACTATTTGGACTGAAGCATTTCGGTGTCATCTACAACTTCATCAACATGAGCATCCCATTGACATCATTGTTCTTCTCGGCACTTCTTGCAGGTTTTCTTTATGATCGAAAAGCAGGACCAGGTAATATATGCTATGGGATGCAGTGTTTTCAGCTCACATTCATCACATTGGGATGTGTTTGTGTGGTGGGAATTCTTGTTAGCTTGTTTTTGAGCTATCGAATTAGACCAGTTTATAAGACTTTGTATCCAAGTGGAGTGCATGATACTACTCTTCCACAATCAGATATGTCATGGTCGATCCTTCCACAATCAGACCTCTCATCGTCTAGCCTTCCACAAATAGATGTCTCTTCTAGCATTGAAGATGTGCCAACTTCTTCATAGTAATTTACATGTTTAGAGATATATATATATAGAGAGAGAGAGAGGGAGAAAGAAAGAAAGATTACGTCTTTTTGTATGTCAAAGAGGAAAACCATGAAACGAAAAGAGAGCTGCCAACTAAGACAGTTAAATTCAAGATATTTAACACACTTTTTAGGAGTTTTTGTTACACTGCCATTTCAATTGGACAGGAGTGTGTTTTTACTCATTTTGAGAAACATTTTAAAGCTCGACTGTGCTTTCTCTTGCTGACATGAAACCCCATCATTGTTGTAACAATTTTGATCAGATTTTGAATCATTTTGGATTTTTTGGTTTCCAAAATTTTGAATACATATTTAGCTTCTTTTTTTCTTTCTTGTCTTGATGGATGTGTGGAAATATGAAAAAAAGCTTAGTTTGAGGTATTGGAACATATGTATCTACTGTGTTCATGGTTTCTCTAGAGTGGTTTCAAAGTATGGCTATACTTCATTGAAATTCATTGATATATATTGGATTTGGCAAGAAATACAAGGCATGCAAAAGCAATCAACCATCATAATACAAGTCATGAAATGCAAGTAATGTGTTCAGGTGCTTTAGCAAGTAATACTTGGACACTCTCCTAACATACAATTAATCATTCCTTATATACATGTTCTACACACACTTTTCTCTCATTTGGAATATCTCATTTGGAGCTCTTACATTATGCACTGAAGTGTTTGATCATTGAGGATAGATAACTAGAGGCATTAAGGATGGAGAAGTAGGGTGCTAAAATTGGAATAAAACATTGCAAAGGATGACCCCTCAATGTTTGCTCAAATACAAGGTATAAAATGCCAGAATGTATCCGATGATTGTTTCTTACTATCCTCATGAACTTTGGCTCTTTGAGAGCCTTAATATTTCTTCAAACTTTCTCACTCAAGTTAGGTGTTGGGGTAGCATCATAGCATCATAACCCACAAGTATGAAGATATGCAAGGCATGCAATTAAAACCTATTGACGATGAAAATCACTTATTGAATGCTCTTAGTGTGTAAGGTAATTCGAGAGAAGTATGATGACTTGTTAAATAGGCATGAAAAGTGTCATATTCAAATGTCTGTCATGAAGGATGAGCACACATGTGCATGCATTATTTTCACTTACAATATTTTTACTAGAGTAGTAACCCCCCTTGTAAGGAAGGAGTCACACAATAAGTCAAAATTAAACTCCTCATGGACAATAAAAAATCTATTCTATAAACTATTCCTTTCCATTGATCACATATTTGGTTCAATTGTTCCTCACTTTCTTCTAAAATGTTAGTAATTCTACCTTGCATGCTTCACTAATTGAAGTATCTCCTTTTTCTCAACGATACATATTGTTCTATTGCTTTCAACATGGTTGCTTAATAATCCAATGATGTATCATCAAATTTTACAATATGGTTCTTCTATTCCTTAGTATTTGAATGCAAGGATTCAACAAATTCTCATCTGCAACTTGAGTCGTTGAACAAAACACTTGTGTTCATCTTCATTGTTGATGTTTCTTTTGTAATCTAATATAACCAAAGCTATACACATGTTGAGTTTGGAATGATGGTGATGCTACACATTAAATGTAGGAGTAATGATGACCAAGAAATTATCATAATGACATGGATGAAATTGATGGGAAAGGTAGAGAATGAGAACCTCAAAATAACCAAACCCATATCCAACAAAACATGGAAATTGTCAACTTCAAGGGATCATAAGAACCGAAACATCAAGGCTTTATCCTAGTACTAGTTTCTTGTGAAACATCGTCACTCATCAATATGTGTATCTAGTGAGACTTGTAATCCATGATGATATATATCTACATATGATCACTCAACAATACGTATTATTGTTTTTAATGACCAAACCCATTCTTATATCTGATATTTGTATAAAACATGCACATCACAGAAGATATTTTCAGCTTTGAAATATTGGATGGCGAACTTTATTTTTCAACTTGTACATCATGTTGAAGGATAACTTGTGAGATGCAACAAAACCTTATATTAATGCACAAAGAAACTAGAAAAGACTGTTGATATTCCATAGTTGGGTAAACAGCTCATCAAGGAGAAAACAAAGAGCACCAAATAAGGTAAAAGAACTCAAGACATGAGAAAGCGTGTGCAGTTTTCAAAGCTAAATGTAATCCAGACAACTACACAATTTCCTGTTGTTTGTTTCGGTAGAATGTTGTTGTTGGCGAAAGACATCCACACAAAGAGGCAAGGGAAGGAGGTTGATGAAAATGCTACCAAATTATATCGGTTTATTTATCACACGAGAAATGTAGTACACATGTAAGTTGTAACTAACACATTCCATCACATCACATCAAATGATTTATTCAATCAATGTTGTTTGTTGCTTTCATTTTGCTTATCCTTTTTATATGTATATTAATATACATACATACATACATACATAAACATACATACATACATACATACCTACATACATATACATACATACATACATACATACATACATACATACATACATACATACATACATACATACATACATACATACATACATACATACATACATATACATACATACATACATACATACATAACATACATACATAACATATATACGCTTAAAAACTGAACGTCGTATTATGAACTAAACTTTGCTCATTATGTACAGGAAAGGAAAAATGTAATGGACACAAAATTTATAATTAAAATGAATGCAATGCTCTGATTCCCTCTCAGCGTCCCCGTTTCTGCGTCGCTCTCTTCCTCTTCACAAGGTCACTCTCTCTCTCTCTCTCTCTCTCTCTACACATAACATATATGTGTATGTAATTATTTACATGCGTATGTGCATATGTGTATGCATGCCTGCCTATGCATATATATATATATATATATGCTTTGTCTATGTCTGTAACTATCACTTCAGGCCTTAGATTCCATGATTTGTTTGCTGTATGCAGATAACTTAATAATTGGGCTTCAATTCTTTGCCATGTTTTATTATCTCTGTACATATGCTTCATAAATTTGTTCAATTGGTACTTGCTTAGAGAGAGAGAGAGAGAGAGAGAGAGAGAGAGAGAGAGAGAGAGAGAGAGAAGCAATGAAATGAAATAAAATTACATTGCCAAAAATTACCTATGAGACCAATGCTAGATAGATGGATAGATAGATAGATATTTTATTATTGTCCTCTGGGTCAAATATGCCCAATGGGAGCAAACTAAAACATTTTCACGTAGTATGTGTGGCACTGGCATGAAATTTCACGTAGTATGTGTGGCACAGGCATGAAATGTATAACCGAAAATGGCAGCCTATGGGACCAAAGTTACTGATGCTATGAAAATGCAATGACCCATGGGACCAAAGTCACAACCATCATCTGATAATTGAAGAAACAGAACAACAAAAGGTAATGTAACGTGGTAGTTAAAAATGACCTAAGAGATCAAAGTCACAACCATCATCGTAGAGGTGAAGAAATAAAGCCACAAAAGGTAATGAAATGTGATTGTTGAAAACAACCTATGATATCAAAATCACTAACATCATCTAAGAAATAAAGAAGTTAAAATAACTTCTACTACAGGCATTTCTGGACTTTAGGGACTGTGCATGTAACAAGGGAATGATTGCATTGAATTCTTTTTTGCATAACCTTCAAATGATTCATACAATATGATGCTTGCCATAACCGAGTTTGTATCTGTGGCAATAAATAGGCTATAAGAAATGCATGGATATTGTTTTGCATAACCATAAAATTTCCAGATAATATGGTATTCACTATGACCATAGAGATAGTTGGTAATTGGTATACTGTTAGAACGATGCAATAATATGCTCATACAGGGCACCACCGATACATATTGCATTATCTCCGCCTGCAGCCAATTTAGAAATCTATAATTATCATGCACGTGCAAAAATTTGTAGGATGTGTGAGTCATCAATAGTTAATAATTCCCAATAACATAAAACGGTTACAAGATATCTGTCTCATCTTGTTAAAATGGCATACCAAGCATTAAACTATTGCCTAAAGTTCCATTCCCCTCCTTTTTCTATTTAATAATGTCCTGTTACAGTGATGAGAGTTCTGACAAAATCTCTTTGAAAAATCGTAGTAAAAAAGAAGTTACTCCCTTAGTGCACCATACCCAAAACGGGTTTATAAAGGTAGGTAAGTCTTTCAGTTATCAAGAAAGTGTTTGTTTTGCTGAGTGTTGTGGGTATCTATGGCAATGATACACCAATCCCAATTATATTTTAGCTATACATGTTGACTCATGTCACAGGTTTTGGATTTTAGCAGCTACGGATTTGGGTCTTGGCCACGTTTTTCCAACGGGGCATATCCACTAGTTTCAACAGCTGTTAAATCCTCAAACATTAATCACAAATTATGTGACTACCTTAAATTGATGGCAAAAGAGATCACGGCGTCTTAGTGTATTATGGGTTGAAACTATGCTGTTTAGCTCTATTGTTTGGCTCCTCTAATAGGCGAGAAAAGTAACGTGCGTTCTTTATCAGTCTGTATCAGCAACCAAACTTTATTGGTTTATTTTATCACAATTAGATCATAAGCCTCTTTGGATAAATTATTTATTGTCTCATTTCAAATTTATGTTGTATAATATAGATTATTATGGATTAACTAATCGATGAATGTCTTTTGTGTTAATTTGGAAAAACTGCAAGTATGTAAGTGATAGTTCCATTGGTTAGAATTTGCTTCCAACAATTTGATATATATTCCTCTTTGTGAAGCTTCACAGCTTGTGTTTGGTAGCAATGACATCTGGTATGCTGGACAAGGCCCTACCGGCCACAAGACTTCTAGAGAAATGTCGTCTCATGTTCCAGGTACAAGAGGCTCTTGAGAATCAGAAGGTTGCATTTGCTAAGTAAGTTGATTGATAGTACGACCACTATAGATCAGATTGTATGTTCTTTCACACATCTTTTGTATGTGGAAATTATCGTACATAACCACACAATTGTATTTGTCATGTCCTGTGCTTAAAGTTCTTGTTCTTGTTATGTATTAATACTCATATATAATGTAAACTTAGGCAATACATTTTGCTAAGAATCCAGACCACTGTAAGTGATGACTTGTGCTAGACCAATGGTTTTGATCCCTCATCCTACACAATAATTGGAATATAGGTTTCATAGATGAGGGTAAAAAGATCCTGAGAATTGTTTTTTGTAGGACTTAATTACAGTCAATGAAATGCAATGTGTTGATTTAAGAGGCAATAATTCTTTATTGCCATGTGCAGAGGTTTCTTCACCATCTTGTTTCTTATTCATGACTTACATTCTACGCACTATTGTCTGCATTTGAACCGATTGTTCATAATGGGGCTTGGATGAAACCTTTGGGTTACCAGGATATCTAATTTTTCAAAGAAAATGTTTCTAGAAAGGATTTTGCATAAAAGTGATTTTCAATTTCAGGAAAATTAAGAAAGCAAAAAATAGTGACATTATGGATATTTTTACCACTAATGGCATTTTGACTGGAAACAGAAAAGAAGAAGAATTACAGAAACGAGAGGAGGATCTGAGGTTGAAGGATCGGGAGCTCCAAGATTCTCTTATTGGATTTTCAAAATTCTTGCAGGTATATTTTTTTTCTCATTTTGCAAAATAAACTACCATAAAGATACTGTTGAGTCCTAACAACAGTACTTTTGTATAGGAAAATAATACTAAAAGAGTTCGAGCGGAGAAGAAGGCAGATGATGAGGCTCGAATTCGAGAAGAAAAGGTTAGAGTTGGCTGATTTGTTTTCCCACATGTATCAGCAATGGTTTATGTGTATGTGTTTCACAATCATATACAATTACTGAAGGAGCTCAGAGATGCAGGAAGTTGAAATTAGAGAACTGGAGATGAAGTTAGAAGAGCTTCAAAAAGAAAGGGCAATAGCTCAAGCTAGTCTAGAAAGGATGCTAGCTTACCAAAAGTATCTTGAAATTGTGGTCGATGTGACACCAGAATATCATGAAATTAATGATCTCCTATTGAGGTTTGTGAGTACTCTCTACAATGTTGTGCCAGTATGCTGTATACAGTTGTATAATAAAACAACGAAAGAGCTGAGAAAAGAAGTCTCAATTATGAGAAACAAAAGCTTGTGTGGTGGGAAGTCGAATCTGTCTGAGCCAACAAAACTCGGGCTTGCACATTGAAAATGATAATTACACACATACACTTCTATATAGATGTAATTTATGTGGGGCTAAAGTCTTGTATTATGTTGGAATGGCTCCACCTTCGACACATGAAAAAGTAACCCAAATGTTTTCCACTGCATTGATAGGCATTCAACCCTGTCTTCAACAAAGGATGACCTGACGGAAAGTATAGAGGATTATACCAAATCATTGGAGAAGCTTCGAATGGAATTGCTAGCCTATCGCAAAACTACCCACGACGAGATTCTCAACTTGGAGAATGATGTTAGCTCTGCAAAGCAAGCATATGAGAAGAAGAAGAGGGAGACTGCAGAGATGCAATTGCAGGTGGACTCAATTCTACAAGTGGCAGCATCGAAGACACTTGCTCGAGGCCAGGTAACGATATGGGAAGGTTTTCATTTTTTTTTTTTCTCTAGGGATACTAACAACCAACAAACAATGTGTGTGGGATTTTCATGTGGAGGGGATAAGAGGTTCTAGATCAATGTAAGAATGCTGGTTTTCAATTTTGAAGGAATAATAGAAGAACGCTGGATGTTTATTCGTCGTCATTTTTTTTGTGTTGTACGTGTGGTTGTGTAGGTGTGCATGGCAGCTGAAAATCTGTTTTCTCGGGTCTGCCAGTCTTCCATGATCAATCATCCACAGCATACCAATCCTCTTAAACAACTTGACGTTGTGGGAGACTATATTACAGATATCGGACAAATAATAAAAGCATCTAAAGGATCGAGTTACAAAAACATGACCGTATAGCCGCAAAAAAGATATAAACACGATTTTCGTTTGATTTCATGATATTTGGATTTTGATCCATAATTTTTGTTTGAATTCCTTGAAGGAGCTTACTCCAACCATGATATTTGGGCCTAGCTTGACTTGTTTCAACAATTCATAACATCCAATCATCAATTTCATTGACACTAACCTTCTAACAACTCTCTACATGTTTCCATTTGGATTTTAAAACAGTCATTAACTTAATATTGTGATTCTATGATTTCCATTCGATCTTTAATTGATGATTAAAATCTACTCATCGATATTCAATCTTCAATATTGGCTCCAGTTAAACTTTGATTTCAACTCCTATGTAAGTGGTTTGTTTACTTACATCTTTGATCAAGTAGTTCTTATACACATTTTGTTAAGACACATGTGGAGTTATACTCTTCAAACAATTTTGTAGTGTGGTTAAATTAGGGTCAGGCATATCATTGTAATCTCCAAGTGCTAGAAAGAAATTCGAAGAATTAAGGTTTGGTTGCCTCCGACTCTTGCAAACTTTGATCTAAAAAGAAAGAAGAAGATTCGGGGCCATCTGATAAAATTGGAACGATACATAGAAGATTAGCATGGCCCCTGTGCAAGGATGACACACACAAGTCAAGAATGGTGTATGAAAGCCTCCAAAAAGTTAGATTGTTTACGTTAGGTTGTAAATGTGACCGGTTGTTATCCGCCTAGGAACAACAGTGCCGAGTCTTGGATAACATGATCGCGTTGTCGCGAAGTTTCACGCGTGCGTGTCGGATAGGACGGGACCACGGGGGTCTTGGATTAGGGAGTGAGAGAAGGGAAAGAAGCTTGGGAGTTTAATTGAGAAGGGAAAGATTAAGGTTAGAGCGGTTAAGATCGGAGAGATTAAGATTAGAGACAAGACAAGACAAGTATCATCGAATGATTATATTACGAAAACACCACATGAATTACAACCATGGCAGCGTAGGCCGAATGTAAACCCTAATCGGATAGGGGAAAAGAAGAAGAAGAAGAATGAAACCCTAAAACGAGATCCTAAAACTCGAAACCCTAAAACGAAATAGGGATCATTAAAACTCTAATGGTCTCCCCAAAACAACAAGATGACAACCCCTTCCCAAGTGACCCCTCACTCCCTTTTATAGTAATAAGGGGTGAAGCACATTACACAAAGAGAGGCCAAATATTCCCTTCCTTCAATGGGGAATATTTGCCTTGATCTTAGGAGGAGAGATTGATGGAGCCTTAACTCCCTCTCCTCTTAACCAACCACAACCTCTACTTATTACACCATACTTCCATGCACTCCCCTTTAGTCTACATGTGCATGAGCCCCTAAGTACACATCACCTTTATACTTCATAAACTTTGTAGTGCACTTTTAACACCTTACATTCTACCCTTCCTTTTACATTTGTTACTCTATTTTACAATTCTATCAAGTGCATGTGCAATGTTGCACATCCCCATTTTATTCATCCTGCTCGGGTTTTCTCACCATGGCCGAAAATCCTCACGACAGCGTAGCAATAGTAAATCACAAAACACAAACATATTGCTTCAATCATTTAGGAAATAAGGAAATAAAGAATACAAGTTTTCTTTTATCATCCTCGAATTTTACTAGAATTTCGGATTCCACTCGAATTTTACTAGACTGATAGTCACGTAATCCACTATGTCCTTGTGTCGTCAGGTCTGCCTTTCTTTTGACTAACGTTGTTTTTTGCCCTTGTCTCGGGTTATTTTCTTGAAATCCTTGTGTTGAATATGACACATGTATGTTTTTTCAAAAACTAAATATCTTTTTCTTCATGTTTTGAAATTGGGATTGACGGTGTTGCATCGTGTTCTTAGATTCTTCATGTTGTTTGAACTTGGAGGAGCCCCTTGGGTCCGGCATAACTAAAACCACATATGAGGGTGTGACAAGCTAGGATAAGATGCCCTCTTAGGGTAAAATATCAGGAATTTTGTTTTCTTTGATCAACATCTGAAATGGATTATCCGACATAACTCCATGATATAACTTGAGTCTGAAGCCATACACTAGTTTAGGCAAATATTGTCCTTGCAACATGCCTAAACGAAACGTACCATAATTGTATACTTTGAGAATCTAGAATGATCCGGTCCACCGAAGATTTAATTTACGAGGAGTAATCCTAATCATGATTGAAAAACCAATATTGTTGCTCCAAGAATGAGATCCATTTCCCTCTTTTTCTGATGGCGATTTACCCATCCCGCCCTTTGTGATTGTTGTACCTCACTTTGTAGCTCGCTTAGCTATCATTGCTCATCAAGCTTGAGGAGTATTTCTTTCCTCACTCTAACTCTTTCCTTTTCATCTAGTTGTTCTTTTACTGCAATGCATAGGCTTGGTATCATGAATTCCATAAGTATTACTACTTCCAAACGAAATGGGGAGCATCCTAAGATTTCTTTGCAAGCTATGCGAGTTGCCCATAGGGCTGATTGTAGACACATGTGCCAATTTGTCCGATGCTTGTTCACAATTTTCTTCAATATTCTCTACAAGGTTTTGTTCATTGACTCTACTAAACCATTTTCTTGTGGGTAATACACTGTTGATTTCTTGTGAATGATCTAGTGTGTGGAGGTGAGATTTTGTATGACCACATTGATGAAGTGAGATCCTTGATTGCTAACCAACTCCACTGGACATCCAAATCATGTCATAATATTCTCATACAGGAAACGAGCTACACTTTGAGTTGTGTTGTCTCACAAAGCTTTTGCTACACTATTGACATACGTCACATTCTTTTTTGCAAACTTGGTTGCATCGTTGCTAACTGTGGACCACCATAAACCGACCTGCCATATTTTTTGGGCTATGACTTCTCTAGAAAAATGACCTCTTGATATGTGTTGATGGGCCTCCAATATGCAGTTCCTTTGCTCAGAATGTTGGACACAACGATGGAAATTTCCAACTGCACCCAGGTCATATAGTTTGTTACCCATCACTTTAAAACGTTGTGACCTCAATGCTAATATTTTCCTTTGATCTTTACTCAGTTCAACGCGGAATGTGCTCATGGTATGAAACTGCACCATGTCATCTGAGCATTCTTTGGGATTGTTATGCGCCTATGGGACTTTGATGTGTACTTTGAATAAGTTAGCATTTGGAAAGTCATCTATGACCCAAATTGGAGGTTTTCCATCTTCCATTCTACTTAAATAATTAGCTATGACATGTTGGGCATTCAAAGTGTGCACTATGTCGAAGTCAAATTCTTGGAGTGGAGTATCCATTGTGCAAGTTTCCTTGTCATTGATTGTTCCTTTACTAGGTAGAGTAGTGTTGAACGATCAACATGAAAGGAGAACTTATTACCTAGTAAATAATAATGAAACTTCTGCACCGAATAGATCATGGCAAGTGCTTCCATTTATGTGTTGTTGTAGTTACCTTTTGTTTTGGAACGATGGCGACGAGTGTAGTAAACTAGGCAAAACTACCTCAATTCATGTTCTTGCATGAGAATACTCCCGATGGCAATGTCTAATGCATCAAACAAATGTGAAAAGGTTTGGTTCAATCGAGAGGTTGTACTACTGATGCTTTTGCCAAGATGATCTTAAGCTTGTGATATGCCAAGTCTTAAACTTCTGTCCAACTAAAGGGAGTAGCATGTACTGCAACATGTAACGGAGTGGCTAAATTCGCAAGAAAGTGTAACACCCAACTATGCCAACAAATATGTTCGCAGAACCTTATGAGTTGCTTTGTGTTTCTTGGGGCCTTCACATCCATGATAGCTTGGGCTTTTCCTGGGTCAATTGTGATACCTTCTTTGGAAACGATATGCCTAAATAGCATGCTGCTCCATATTGTGAATGCGCATTTGGTAGGATTAAGGCTTTACAACCTTTCCATGCAGCACTACTATAAGAATTTTGTCAAATATTTGATGTGTTCAAGGAGTGTGCTAAAGAGGGCGAAGTAATCCAAGAACACTTGCATGAAATTTGGTATGAATTCCTCAAAGATTTCCATCATTCTGTTACAGAAGATGTCTTTTCTTGGTACTTCTCTGCCATTGTTACTTGATTGTAGCCATTGAAGTCAGGGTATGCAAAAGTGTTGTGTGTGTGAGAGCGTGTGTGCGAGCAAGAGAGGGAATAAGAAAAAACAATGAGAAAATGAAATGTATATAGAATGGGGATGAGAGCACAAAAAAGAAAACTATATTGAACAACCAAAAAAATCAAAGAGAACACAATGGGCTTTATACATTGTTGAGAATCAAACTCAACTTCCCTAGTGTGGGAACACACCATAGGAGCATCCAAGTGTGTGAACACCCCATCACTTTGTATCATGATTCATGTGTCTGTTGAGAATCAAGCTCAACCTAGTCTAGTGTGTAAACACACCTTTTGAGAATCTATGAGCACTCAAAGGTCAAAAGTCACCACTACTTTCTACACATTAACTATGTGCCATAGAATCATATTCTATGACACATAACTAATGAGTTCCATATTCCCCATTACTAATGAGTCTCCACATTCCCCAAGGTTCTAGAGAGTGAGTGGGCATTTTAGTGAGTTAATGAAGAGAGAGGGTGACCCTATATAAAGCACCCTCCTCCTAATTTGTAACTATCAGTTAATCTCCCTTATAATGCTATTACCTTTGTGCTCCCTAATCTCTACTCCTTGTCAATATACATCTTGAGTATTCTATTTTCCTATCTATCTTGTGTCTCTCCTCTCTCCTCTTCCACACACATATAACGCATACCTCTAATCTATTCTACTGCATGGAATCACACACGTTTCTTTGCATGGTATCAGAGCGATTTGGTAGCTCGATCTAGCCCATCCTCGTGTGTTGTGTCAACGCCGACGATTAAAGTAAATCCAGCTCATTGCTATTGTAGTGCCACCACATAGCTCGTGTCCGAGAGAGAAGAAAAAGAAGAAGAAAATCTACATTGACCATCATGAATACTCAACTAGGTAGCTCTCTCCCTAGCGAGAAGTTGGACCAAAAAAACTTTTCATCTTGGGAGTACAAGATGCACCAATCCCTTGTCGGACAAGGCTATTGAGGCTACATTCAAGGAGCACAAGAAAACAAACCCGACCCAAAGGACCCCGACTACTAAACATGGGAGCAAGTGGCAAGCCAAGTGATGTATTGATTGACGACATGTGTCCATGATCACATGCTTGGCTACATTTGAGAAGCCAAGACGCCGAAGGAAGCATGGGAGAATCTCAAGACGATATTCGCCGTTAATACAACGAGACGAACGCTTCAATTTCGCCAGTAGTTGAATAATATCCAACAATGGGATATGTCCATCACAAGCTACACTTTGAGGATCAAGGAGCTTTGTGTTAGGAATAGTACTGAAACTGAGAAGAAATTAGTACTAAGAGAGGAATATTAGTACTAAGAGGAATAGAGGGTGTAGAACACTCGAGACAAGGAGACAAGGAGAGAGAGAGAGAGAGAGAGAGAGAGAGAGAGAGAGAGAGAGAGAGAGAGAGAGAAAATGATGATGACAACGATATATTATGTGAGAAGAATATACAAGGAAGGCTAGGAGGCTTAAGACTGACGTTGAACCGATTTGGTTCAAAATAATGCCTTGTGCCTCCTTTTATAGTGTTCTCAGGAGTAGTCCTAAAGCTTCTAGAATGTTCCAGAGAAATCTAGAATATACATTAATTTTCTATAGTAAAACGTAAATAAAAATAACATTCTACGTATTACAATAGATAGTGTAATGGTCAAGAGCTCGACCCATGTAACATAAGGTCATGGGTTCGAGTCTTGCCATATCATGCCACTATCCCTTTTTTAAAACGACGAGTGTCACGAGTCATTTTGGATATTGACGATGGAAGTCTTCAAGAAGAGCACTAGCATTGGTCACATTCTCTATTGGTTCCCAAGTATGCTCGTTGGGACTATATCCTAGCCAATCAACTAAATAGTAGAGCTTGTTGTGAACAATCTTGGAATTGAGGATGGAGGCAACCTCGTACTCAGGTCCATCTTCAAGTTCGATCGGGGGTGGAGGTTGTGGAATACGTCCTAGGATGGTGCTGTCTTGATAGGGTTCAGGAGAGAACTATGAAACATCGGATGTATGCGAAGTTGCGGGGGAAGATTGAGACGAAAAGCGACATCATTAATCTTTTCGATAATACGGAAAGGACCTAATCACAGATAATCCAACTTCTTGCATGGGCGAGTAGTCTTGATGTGTCGTCGTAGTAGCCATACCCGATCTCCAATGTTAAAACCGGATGGAAGCCGATGACGATCCACGTAAACCTTGTGTGTTTGTTGAGCTTGATGTAGATGAGTAGATAAATCTGCTTGTATCTTGCATAACCACTCCAAACGATCCTTTGTGCAAGGATTTGTGGGTAACTCTGGGGTTTCAAATACACACCACTGGGGGTGACAACCCGTATAAGCATAAAATGACGTAACTTCAGTCGATGAGTGGACAAAGTTATTATAGGAAAATTCGGCGAAGTGGAGAATACCCGCCCAGTTATCCTGATGATAGCTTAGAAAGCACCGAAGATACTGCTCCAACGTTTGATTTGTTTGTTCTGCTTGGCCGTCGGTTGCAGGTGGTAGCCGGAGGAGAGGTTACAAGTGACCTTGAGCATTTTTAAAAAATGCTTCCAGAATTTCGAGACGAATTGTGGTCCACGGTCGCTGATGATATTATCAGAAGGCCATGATGCCGACATACTTCACGCATGACAATTTCGGCGGTTTCTTCACTGGAGATTTCCTTAGTACATGGCAGGAAATGAGCCATCTTCGTATATCGATCTACTACTGTTAAAATCGCATTGAATCCCTTAATAGAGACTGGAAGATCTGTGATGAAATCTAGAGCAATGGATTACCACGACTTGCTTGGAATTGGTAATGGTTCTAATAAACCATATGGATGATGCCTTGGCATTTGTTGGGAGACAGGTCCCTCCGGATAGGAAGGAAGAAGAACAGTGCTGATGAACAAACTCGGCCGAGGTCGATAGGCCTCGGTATGAACCGGATGAGGAGTACCTGGCTACAGAGAGCCGGATGGTGCAAGCCTGGTATGAACCGGATGAGGAGTACCTGGCTACAGAGAGCCGGATGGTGCAAGCCTGGTATGAACCGGATGAGGAGTACCTGGCTACAGAGAGCCGGATGGTGCAAGCCCGGTATGAACCGGATGAGGAGTACCCGGCTACGGAGAGCCGGATGGTGCAGGCCCGGTAAGAACCGGATGAAGAGACATATTCGTAAATATGTTTCTGAGAGCCCATCGAGGCTACATTTGTAAATAGCCGGAAAGTCATATTAGTATAAATATGACTTAGGGCAAACTTTTAGTAACTGTTGTTGTTGTCATTTTCTTGTTGGTGCAAGAAGAAGAGAGAGCACGTAATAGTGTACAGAGAGAGAGAGAGAGAGAGAGAGAGAGAGAGAGAGAGAGAGAGAGAGAAAGAGGTCGCTGCCTCTGTTGTAACCGCCGCCTGTGGCGAAGATCGTGAGCACGAGGTCGTTGCCTTTTGTGAACTCACTGTTTTGTACATTCCAACTTAGTGATAGTTTGCAGCCTGTGGGCTGCCGTGGTTTTTCCCTCTTTGGGTTTTCCACGTAAACATTTTGTATTATTGTTTTTCCTCTCCACTGTGTCGTGCATTTGTTTCCCGTTTTCTGCGTATGAAAAGAAGCTCGGTTGTGGCCGAGTGTTGGACATAAGGAGCCTTGAGTTCCCGTCAGCATTTTTGCTCTGCAACATGTATCACAAGTCCGAACAAAATCTTCGACAAATTGTCGCATACAGGGCCACCAGAATGATCGTTGTACTAAATCTAATGTCTTAGTACTACCAATAAGCCCAACTGTATATGTGTCATTACAGTTTTGGACTACTCGAAGGCGCCAAGAACCATTAGGAACATACAAGAGTTTCTTAAAGAATAGTAATCCATCATGACATTCGAATTGTCGATAGTCCGTACCTGGTTGTTGCGACTGTGAACAAGATGCTCGAGAGGGATCAATTTGTGCTAGAATGGATTGGGTGAAAGCATCTATCTTCAAGTCCTCACGTATGGTATCGATAATGTGGGAATCCAAGGGCATGCCGAAGACCTGTGTTGCTTGGAGTCGTGCCGGTCCCAAGATTACTTGCTTTTGGTTATCGAAAGCTGGCTCGCTGGGACATGGTGCTAGATACGAACGCCGTGATAATGCATCTGCCTTCCCTTGGTGCTTCCCCGGATGATATGTAATTTTGAAGTCGAAACACGTGAGGAATTGGGCCCACCGAGCTTGACGTCGATTTAACACACGAGCACTCTGAAAGTAGGCAAGGTTTTTGTGATCACTGAATACGGTGACTTGATGAGAGGATCCCTCTAGAAAATGCCTCCATTGTGTAAAAGAGTCCACTATTGCTAATAGCTCCTTATCATGAATTTCATAGTTGATTTCAACGACGTCACACTTGCATGAGTGGAAAGCCACAGGATGTAGCTTTTCATCATCACCTTGTGACAGAATGCTACCCAATGCGAAATCCGACGCGTCCGCTTCCATGATGAATGGTTTTTCCGAATCAATGTGAGCTAGAATAGGAGCCGATGTAAATGCATTCTTATGATTCTCAAAAGCCATGTCCGCTTCTTCAGACCAAACGAACGATTGTCCCTTCTTAATAAGTTGTGTGAGAGGCAGAACAAGCTTTGAGTAATCTTGTATAAACTTGCGGTAGAAATTGGCAAAGCCTAAAAAGCATTGCACATCTTGCAACAAACGTAGAGTTTGCCACTCTACTACTGTTTTGACCTTAGCTGGATCCATGGAGATGCCTTCCGAGGAGATGACATAGCCCAAAAATTCCATGTGGTTGCACCCGAAACTACATTTTTCCAACTTTGCATAAAAACCATGTTCTCGAAGTAATTTTAGTACGAACAGTACATGAGAAACATGCTCTTCTTGGGTCTTCGAATAAACCAATAGATCATCCAAATAGATGATCAAACAAAAATCCAAGAGATCTCGGAATATATCATTTGCCATGTGCTGGAATATTGCTGGTGCATTAGTGAGGCCGAACGACATGACCGTATACTCGAAGTGTCCATATCTGGTGCGAAACGCGGTCTTCCATTCATCTCTTGGTCGGATCCATACGAGGTTATATCCTCCCCGTAAGTCGATCTTCGTGAAGAACCTTGCACCATTGATCCATTCTAAAAGACTTGAGATAAGGGGAAGTGCATACCTATTTTTGATGGTGACCTAATTCAAACCACGGTAATCTACAACGAGACGAAGTGATCCATCCTTTTTCTTGATGAAGAAAATGGGTGCGCCGGTTGGAGTGCATAATGGACCTAGGAATTCGATATATAATTTATGGCACACATTTATGGTGCACATATCAATTTATGTTGCACGTTTATGTTGCACATTTATGGCACTCATTTACATATGTAATTAAAACACTCTAGTATTTTCAATGGTAGTTTTTTGCATAGTTAATTTATTAATGATGGCTTTTTACTAAAATGACTATTTATCAATGGTAGCTTTTGGCATAGCTAATTAGCTATGTCAAGGACATAGCTAATTGTTTCCACTCTCATGCTTTCACCCTATAAAGAATCGGGTATGATTCTTGTGTAGCGGAAGAGATATGTGTTATGTGTATGTGTGAGAGGAATTAGAGGAGAGATGAAAGAACACAAGATAGATAGAAAAAGGAATACTCAAGAAGAAGGTGTATATTAACAAGGAGAATATGATAAATGAAAATGTAGCATTACAAGGAGTCACAACCGACTTGGTATGAAGTATGAGGAGGGTGCTTTATATAGAGTCACCCTCTCTCTTCATTAACTTTACAACAACCACTCTCTCTCTCTTGGGGAATGTGAAGACTCATAGTCATGGGGAATATGTAACTCATTAGTTATGTGTCATAGAATATGATTCTATGACACATAGTTAATGTGTAGAGAGTAGTGGTGTGACTCTTGACTTTTGAGTAATCATGATTCTCAAAAGGTGTGTTCACACGTTGTGCTATGTTGAGCTTGATTCTGAACACGCCCCCTCAAGCTCAACTCGGGTTGGTTCCTTTCGATTGATGTCCGCTTCGGTTGGTATCTAGTCCGGACGATCTTTGGTGTCCGCTTCGGCTCGTACTTGGTTCGGACGGTATCCGGTTCTCGCTTGTACTCCCCCTCAAGCTTGACAAGTCAGGAATCGTCAATCCGAGGTCTGATATGAATTGTCGAAGCTTGTCGGTCCCTAAGGCTTTGGTGAAGATGTTGGCCGTCTGAAGATTCGTGTTGATGTGTTGAAGGTCGACATCTACGACCTGTACGCGCGGAGTTTGCATGAATTGGCTAAGGAGTCCGACTGGACAACTAAGGTCGGGTCGAGTGATCGTGAGATAGATGAGGCCCCCAATCAGTTGACAATATTGGGTCGGCTTGCACTCATCTATGCCAGAGTCACCATCTAGTTTGAGGTTTTGATCGAGAGGAGTAGCGACCGATTTGCACTTCGTCAGATGTCCCGAATTTGTATAACAAGTTGAGGATGTAATGCCGTTGAGAGATCATAATGCCGATCAGAATCTAAATTACTTCTATGCCAAGGAAGTAATGGAGCTCCTTCATGTACGTCATCTCAAATTTTCTGGAGAGGAGGGACTTGACCTTGTTGATGTCGACTAGACTTTCACCTCCAATGACCAGATCATCCACGTATAGGATGATGACAATTAAGCTTCTAGAGTCGTGTCGTACGTAGAGGGAGTTGTCGGATTTCGACATTCGAAAGCCGATTTGATGAAGATATTGCGTAATCTTCGAATGCTAAGCACGCGGTGCTTGCTTGAGGCTGTAGAGAGGCTTCTTGAGTTGGCATACGGCTTTGGGACGAATGCACAATTCAAAGCCGGGTGGTTGTACCATGCACACCTCCTCGTCTAATTCGCCTTGAAGAAAGGTGTTCTTGACGTCCATTTGGTGGAGGTGCCACCCTTTTGCCGCTGCAAGTGCGATCATGGTCCGCACCGTCGTCATCTTTGACACGGGGGCAAATGTCTCTTCATAGTCGATGCCATGCGTCTGAGCGTATCCTTTCGCTACGAGTCGAGCTTTGTAACGGTTTACGGAGCCATCACGTTATACTTCACCTTGTAGATCCATTTGCAACCAATCGCCTTCTTGTGCGGTGAGTGGGGAACGAGATCCCATGTCTCGTTCTTGGAGACTGCTTGCATCTCCTCATTCATCGCTTCAACCCATCTGGGGTCCTTCGCGGTTTCGGAAAACGTTTCTGGCTCCCATATTGTCGCTACCTTCATCAAAGGTGTAATGGTTTGCCATATAATCGTTGTAGCCGATTTGGCTTACGGGGTTCTTTTCATGGGTGGATCGGCGGAGCTTCTCGTTTGCGGATACTATGGCTTTCCCCACTCCATTTGTTCGGATCTCAAGGCCTTCGAACTCACTATCGAGGGAGTGAGTCAATTCGTTGCCATTGAAGTGATCGTCTTCATACTCCGGCATTTTCGCTTTCCCTTTGTCCATCTTTGGACTCGACTGAGATGTGCTTTGATCGCTCGGGGGCTCTTGTGGCCCACTAAGACTTGTCGTAATTGGGCTTTCTTCGAACATGCGCGTGAGTTGATCTTCGGCTTCTATCTCTATTTCGGCGTATTCCGGGTCGAGCGGAATCGGAGTCGAAGTTGTCTCTAGTGCGTACTAGGATGCGGAGTCGTCGAAAACAACGTCTCGACTTTCTCGAGATTTTCGAGTTGAAGGATTGTAGCACTTGTACCCCTTTTTCTCCAGTGAGTATCCTACGAGGATACATTTCTTTGACTTTGGGTCGAGCTTTTGATGCTTCTCGTCGGAGATGTGCACGTATGCAATGGAGCCAAATATCCAGACGTGTGATAGATCCGGCTTCTTTCCGAAAAACTTTTCGTGTGGCGTGAGGTCATGCACGCCGGATGTCGTACACCGATTCATGAGGTATACGGCCGTGTTAGCCGCTTCTACCCAATACGACTTTGGCACATACTTTTTGTTCATCATGGCCCGTGCTACTTTGAGGATGTGCCGATTCTTTCGTTCGGCCACTCGTGCTACATGTCTGCCCGTGGCTTTCTCAACTTCATTCTTGAATTTTTGGAAGTGTCCGAACACTTCTCTCTTTTGCCGCATCGGGTAGATCCAAGTGTGCCTAGAGAAGTCGTCGATGAAGGTCACGTAGTATCGGCATCCGCCGAATGTCGCCGTTTGAGCCGGACCCCATACATCGGAATGAATTACGTCGAGTACGCCTTTGCTCACGTTCCGCTCCTTCGGAAATGGGTGTTGATGTTGCTTGCCGAATTGGCAAGCGGCACACACACCTTCAATCTCTTTCTCCGTGAATGTTGGGAGCCCAATGACGACTCCTTTCGATTGCATTGCCTTGAGCTTTTGGAGGTTGATATGGCCAATCCGCTTGTGCTATAACACTATGTCGGAATCAGCTTGCATGCCCTTTGCGAACATGGCCGATTTCATCTCGTATGAGTCGAGAATGAACATTCGACCCTCTTTTCGTTCGCGAGAGATGAGTCGGCCCTCTTTTTCGTTGAAGCAACCGCCTTGATTAAATCGAACTTGCATTCCTTGCTCTACAGTTTGGCCGACGGAGACCAAATTCTTCGTGATAGTTGGTACATGCAAGAAATTTTTAATGTAAGTTTGCTTACCTTCTTCTCCAAACGGAACATTGCCATGTGCCGAATCGGGTGCATAGTGTCGTCTCTGGTTTCGACATAGCTGGGTCGGTCCGGCTTTCGAAGTTCTCGGAACCATTCTTGATGCGACGTCATATGGTTCGAGGCACCGGAATCGACGAACCATATGTCTTCCGGACCGGAGGCACTAGTAGAAGTAGAGGTCGACATAGAATGCGCTCAATGTCTCATCATGAACATTCCACCGCGATTGTCATGGCGTTGCTCCTCGTTCGAACATGGTTTTTTTTTACCAACAACATAGATTGAAGATCGAAGGAGGGTGGATTCTCCTATGCTAGTACGGCGGTCCGCATCGTGTTGAATTGTGGTGGAAGGCCGTTGAGGCATATTTGCACCATCTCATCATCGTTCACATTGACGCTTATCGAGCCATGCGAGTCGCAAAGCTCCTTGATCTTCAAGGTGTAGCTTGTGATGGACATATCCTTTTGTTGAATGTTGTTCAACTCTTGGCGGAGTTGAAGCTTTCTCGCGGTAGTGTTGGCGGCGAAAATCTTTCGTAGATTCTCCCACACTTCCTTTGGCATCTCGGCTTCTCGAATGTACCTGAGCATGTGGTCGTGAACACATGTCGCCAAGCAATACATCACTCGGCTTGCCGCTTGCTCCCACGTTGCATAGTCGGCGTCTTCCCACTTGGGTCGGTTTTCTTGTGCTCCCTTGATGTAAACCCAATAGCCTTGGCCGATAAGGTATTGGTGCATCTTGTACTCCCAAGATGCGAAGTTGTTTCGGTCGAACTTCTCGCTAGGGAGACCACTCCCCATTTGAGTATTCATTGTCGATTAAGCTTCCTTTCTTCTTTTCCTTCTCTCTCGAACACGAGCTATGTAGTAGTACTACCATAGCGATGGGCCAGTTCTTCTGTCGGCGTAGAGCACAACACACGATCATGATAAGGCGAGTGGGCTAGATTGAGCTACCAAATCGCTTTGATACCATGTAAAGAATTGGGTATGATTCTTGTGTAGCGGAAGAGATGTGTGTTCTGTGTATGTGTGAGAGGAATTAGAGGAGAGATGAAAGAACACAAGATAGATAGAAAAAGGAATACTCAAGAAGAAGGTGTATATTAACAAGGAGAATATGATAAATGAAAATGTAGCATTACACGGAGTCACAACCGACTTGGTATGAAGTATGAGGAGGGTGCTTTATATAGAGTCACCCTCTCTCTTCATTAACTTTACAACAACCACTCTCTCTCTTGGGGAATGTGAAGACTCATAGTCATGGGGAATATGTAACTCATTAGTTATGTGTCATAGAATATGATTCTATGACACATAGTTAATGTATAGAGAGTAGTGGTATGACTCTTGACTTTTGAGTAATCATGATTCTCAAAAGGTGTGTTCACACGTTGTGCTATGTTGAGCTTGATTCTCAACAAGTACTAAGAAAGGAATATTAGTACTAAGAGGAATAGAGGGTGTAGAACACTTGAGAGAAGGAGAGAGAGAGAGAGAGAGCGAGAGAGAGAGATCGAGGGAGAGAAAATGATGATGAGAACGATATATTATGTGAGAAGAATATACAAGGAAGGCCAAGAGGCTTAAGACTGGCATTGAACCGATTTGGTTCGAAATAATGCCTTGTGCCTCCTTTTATAGTGTTCTTAGGAGTAGTCCCGATGCTTCTAGAATGTTCCAGAGAAATCTGGAATATACATTAATTTTCTATAGTAAAACTTAAATAAAAATAATATCCTACATATTACAATAGATAGTGTAATGGTCAAGAGCTCGACGAATGTAACATAAGGTCATGGGTTTGAGTCTTGCCATATCATGACACTTTGTGATTCACTCGGCTTAATAAGCGTTGTCGTATGATTTTTCACACAAAATAAGAAAAGTAATGAAATAATAATTTTAGGTTAGCTTAAATGGCTTAGTACAAGAGATGGACGTCTTCAAGAGCTTCCAAACACATTTTACTACATACGAAATAGATAACTATGTATCAAGTTATATGACTATGAAGTTTGAGAAGATGAGGAAATCCAAATTGTGAGTTATCCCACATAGATGGGACAACATCGAATCCAACAGTATATTAGCAGAGCCAAAATTCATTACTTCATATCTTTGTGTTTCGAACATAGAATGATCAAGGTTATCTGTGTTGAACTATATGGATGATTTGCTTAGACCTGATTTTGGGTCACGGTGCACGGCTTGGTCAGGACGCGTGCATGCACAGACATGTCCATGGCGCGATCAGGACGTGCATGCACAACTTGGTCGGGACGAACGCGCGCAAGGATGCTTGCACGGATCGGTCGAGAGACGCGGACGCACGGATGCACGGATGATTTGCTCAAACTTGATTTTGGGTCAGGACGTGCGCGCACGGACATGTCCACGGCTCGGTCGGCACGAACGTGCGCGCACAGAAGTGTCCACGACTAGGTCGGGATGCGCGTGCACACGGATGCATACACGGATCGGTCGGGAGACGCACGCACACGGATGCGTGCACGACTCAGTCGGGACGCGCACGTAGGGGATGTTTGCACGGCTCGATATGGACACAGGCACGCATGGGATGCTTGCATGATTCGGTCGGGATGCGTGCGCAAAAGGGATGCTTGCACAACTTGATTAGGACACGCGCGCACAGGGGATGTTTGCACAACTCGATCGGGACGCACGCACGTAGGGGATGCTTGCACGGCTCGGTCGAGACGTGTGCATGATTTGCTCAGACCTGATTTTGGGTCACGGTGCACGACTTGGTCGAGACGCGCACGTGCCCAAACATGTGCATGATTTTCTCGGACCTGATTTTGGGTCATGGTGCACGGTGCACGGCTTGGTCTAGATGCGCGCATGCATAGACATGTCATGATTTGGTCAGACTTGATTTTGGGTCACGGTGCACGACTAAGTCAGGACGCACGCGCACGGACATGTCCATGGCTTAGTCGGCAAGGACGTGTCCACGACTCGGTCGGGACATGCGTGCATGGCTGGTCCATGTCTCATTTGGCACAAGCATGTCCACGGCTCGATCGAGACGCGCACACACGGACGTGTCATTGGCTCGGTTGGCATGGATGTGTGCACGACTCGGTCAGGATGCGCACGCACGGATGCGTGCACCGCTTCGTTGGGACGCGTGCGCACACGGATGCTTGCAAGGATCGGTCGGGAGACAACCGCGCACGGATGCGTGCACGGCTTGGTCTGGACGTGTCTGTGCACGGACGTGAAGCACGACTAGGTTGGGACGCGCGTGCATGCCTGTTCGGTCGCCACACACGTACGGATTGCGCACGGGCCGAACTTTATGATGATTGGATCATATGGCCGAATTATACGAACGTCGAATGCAACTAAAAGTGGGCGCATGCAACTAAAACTAGAGGCCATGCAACTAAAAGTGGATGCATGCAAATAAAGTAAAGGTCATTTGTGGACGCATGCAACTGAACATCAAGGGCCATGATCAACAAAGAATCCTTATATATTCCACTCTCTTTTTTTCTCCATGTTTTTTTGCTTTCTCTTCTCTCAATTCTTTGGGGAAAACAATCTCTCATATTTATATCGAACCACGCCTTATATGGTGGCTGAATCCTTTCTTTCAAAATTATCTTTCATTTAAATTTATATCCAATCTATTATAAAAGAATCTATTATTTTGATATAAACAAATGTTTTCTTTCACCCATGTGTCTTATGTGTAAATCTTGTTTGTGTTGTACGAGTGAGCTCTAAATCCTTCCAGTCCATAACCCCGGTGATTCCGCCTCACAATCCGCACATAGTGACGGATTTTTCACGACAATGTCAATGTGGAAGATGATGAGATGGTGCAAATATGCTTAGGCGGCCTTGCACCACGGTTCGAAGCGATGAGAACCGCTGTTCTAACAAGGGAGAATCCTCCCTCTTTCTTTGATCTTGAATCAATATTATTGGTTGAAGAAAACCATGTTCGAACCAAGAGCAACACCTCGGAGGGTCAAATGGTCTACACACAGTCAAACGGAGGAAGAGTACGTGGTCGAGCAAGAAGAGGCCAATTCGGCCAAGGATGAGGTGGACGAGGTCCAACCTATGAAAAAAACTCCCAAATTTGACAAGAAAACAGAAACAACCATGGAACATTTGGTAGAAGGGGGAGCTTCCATGCTGGTCCAAGCCCGGCCCGACAAAACAACTCAATATTGCGGTAAAATCAGCCACCACGAAGAAGAGCGTCAGAAGAAGAAGCACAAGTTGGCTTCCACAAGCCGGAAACTCACCAATTACGCCACCAACTCTGACTATGAAGACCATGGTGGAATGTTTGTGATGAGGCATAGAGCAAATTCTATGTCGGCATCTACTTCAACTAGTGCCTCTAGTCCGGAAGACGTATGGTTCGTCGACTCTAGTACCTCAAACCATATGCTGTCTCATCAAGAATGGTTTCGAGACCTTCGAGAACCAAATCTACCCGACTATGTCGAGACCGGAGACAACACTACTCATCCAGTTCGGCACATCGGCAATGTCCCATTCGGGAAAGAGGGCAACCAAACATACATTAAAAATTTCTTGCATGTACCGACCATCATGAAGAATTTGGTCTCAGTTGGCCAAATTGTGGAGCAAGACATGCAAGTCCATTTCAACCAAGGTGGTTGCTTCATCGGCAAGGAAGGCTAACTCATCACTCGTGGTAGAAGGGAATGGCAAATGTTCATTCTCGATTCGCACAAAATGAAATCGGCACATCCTTCAAGTAGCAAGGGCCATGTTGAATGAGAAGCATATGCCCAAGTCATATTGGGCAAAGGCCGCAAATGCTGCCATCTACCACATGAACCAGTGCACAAGATCTAGAGTGCACCATGTAACCCCTCATGAGAAATACTATGGAAAGAAGTTGGATCTATCCCATGTACGGATATTCGGCTCAATTGTATGCGTGCACATTCCCGACGAAAATCGGCAAAAGCTAGATCCCAAGTCAGAGAAGTGTATCCTCGTAGGGTACTCACTGGAGCAAAAGGGGTACAAATTCTTCAACCCTTCTACTCGGAAGGTTCGTGTAAGTTAGGACATCGTCTTTGACGAATCGACATCATGGGAGAAACCTGAGCCGACTTCCCCCCAACAACTCACAATCGATTTTGAAGAAAACCCTGACAACGACGAACAACTAAGGGCAATAGATGAGGAAAGTCCAATCTCAACCAGATCGAGTGAACCTCAAGAGCCTTTGAGCGACTGAAGTACGTCTCGTCCAAGTCTGAAGATGGACAAAGGGAAGTCCAAAATGTCGGAATATGAAGATGATTGATTCTATGGCAACGAATCAACTCACTCACTCAATAGTGAGTTTGGTGCCTTTGATGTGCCTCTTATGAGGACACATGGAGAGAAGAAAGCCATTGCCATGGCAAATGAAAATTTTGATGCTCTACCAGTGAGAAGCATCATTTTAGTCGATTTGGCTATAACGACTACATGGCATACCATTATGCCTTTATGATAAAAGGTGGCAGCTGCTCATGAACCAGAAAGCTTTGCCGAAGCCACGAACGATCCACAATGGGTTGAAATGATGAACGAGGAGATGTAAGCACTAAGAAAGAGCAAGACATGGGATCTTGTTCCTCACTCACCTCAAAAGAAGGCAATCGGTTGCAGATGGATATACAAAGTGAAGTATAATGCCGACAACGCTGGCAACCACTACAAAGCTCAACTCGTAGTGAAAGGATACACACAAACACATGGAGTTGACTATGAAGAGACCTTTGCCCCGGTGGCAAAGATGATGACTGTTCGAACCATGATTGCACTCCTAGTGGCAAAAGGGTGGCACCTCCACCAGATGGATGTAAAGAATGCCTTCCTCCAAGGTAAATTAGAAGAGGATGTGTACATGGTCCAAACACCCGGCTTCGAATCCAACAACCATCCGAAAGTAGTCTTCCGACTCAAGAAGCCTCTCTACGGCCTTAAACAAGCACCCAGAGCATGGCACTCGAAGATAACACATTATCTTCATCGAATCGGCTTTAGATTGTCAAAATCCGACAATTCCCTCTATGTAAGAAGCGATTCTGGAAGTTCGATTGTCATCATCCTATACGTGAATGATCTAGTCATTGGAGGTGAGCATCTAGTCGAAATCAACAAGGTCAAGTCCCTCCTCTCCAGCAAATTGGAGATGACAGACAAGAAAGAGCTCCACTACTTCCTCGGTATAGAAGTAATTCAGACCTCGAATGACATTATGATCTCCCAACAACAGTACATCCTCAACTTATTATATAAGTTCAAGATGACTGAGTATAAGTCTATGGCAACCCCTCTCAACCGAAATCTAAAGCTAGTTTCCGTCTCTGGCATAGAAGAGTGCCAGCCAACTCAGTATCGGCAACTAATCGGGAGCCTCATCTATCGATCACTCAACTCAACCTCAGCTATCCAGTCAACCTCCTTAGCCAATTCATGCAAACTCCACGAGATATTCATTTAGATTATGCTAAGTGATTGTTACGATACATGAGTGGAATGATGGACTATGGAATTCTCTATAAGTTGGCTACGCCAATTCGACTCAAAGGATATACAAATGCTAATTGGGTAGGCTACAAAGCCAACCGACGATCGACCTCAGGATTAGTCTTCTCTTTCAGAAGTGGAGCCATCTCTTGGAGTAGCAAGAAGAACTAACCGTCACACTTTTGATCACCTTTACTACGACAACATGAGCAGTATTCATCTGGGTTGTAACTCAGTGTTCCACGCGCGCACGAAGCATATTGAAGTGCATTATCACTTCATCCAAGAGCGCATTCAAGATGTAGATGTCAAACTTCAACACATCAACACGAATCTTCAGACAACTGGCATCTTCACCAAAGCCCTAGGAGCCAACAAGCTTCAACAATTCATGTGAGACCTTGGATTGATGATCCTTGACTTGCCAAGCTTGAGGGGGAGTACAAGAGAGAACCAGATACCAGCCAAAACAGACATCAACTGAGATGGACACCATACGAAGGCAGAAAGCCAAAAGCCGACCACAGTTGAGCTTGAGGGGCCGTGTTGAGAATCAAGCTTTGTGTTTCTTGGGGCCTTCACATCCATGATAGCTTGGGCTTTTCCTGGGTCAATTGTGATACCTTCTTTGGAAACGATATGCCTAAATAGCATGCTGCTCCATATTGTGAATGCGCATTTGGCAGGATTAAGGCTTTACAACCTTTCCATGCAGCACGACTATAAGAATTTTGTCAAATATTTGATGTGTTCAAGGAGTGTGCTAAAGAGGGCGAAGTAATCCAAGAACACTTGCATGAAATTTGGTATGAATTCCTCAAAGATTTCCATCATTCTGTTATAGAAGATGTCTTTTCTTGGTACTTCTCTGCCATTGTTACTTGATTGTAGCCATTGAAGTCAGGGTATGCAAAAGTGTTGTGTGTGTGAGAGCGTGTGTGTGAGCAAGAGAGGGAATAAGAAAAAACAATGAGAAAATGAAATGTATATAGAATGGGGATGAGAGCACAAAAAAGAAAACTATATTGAACAACCAAAAAAATCAAAGAGAACACAATGGGCTTTATACATTGTTGAGAATCAAACTCAACTTCCCTAGTGTGGGAACACACCATAGGAGCATCCAAGTGTGTGAACACCCCATCACTTTGTATCATGATTCATGTGTCTGTTGAGAATCAAGCTCAACCTAGTCTAGTGTGTAAACACACCTTTTGAGAATCTATGAGCACTCAAAGGTCAAAAGTCACCACTACTTTCTACACATTAACTATGTGTAATAGAATCATATTCTATGACACATAACTAATGATTTCCATATTACCCATGACTAATGAGTCTCCACATTCCCCAAGGTTCTAGAGAGTGAGTGGGCATTTTAGTGAGTTAATGAAGAGAGAGGGTGACCCTATATAAAGCACCCTCCTCCTAATTTGTAACTATCAGTTAATCTCCCTTATAATGCTATTACCTTTGTGCTCCCTATTCTCTACTCCTTGTCAATATACATCTTGAGTATTCTATTTTCCTATCTATCTTGTGTCTCTCCTCTCTCCTCTTCCACACACATATAACGCACATCTCTAATCTATTCTACTGAATAGAATCACATTCGATTCTTTACAGTGTCATAGAACTTAACTCCTATGCCACATAGTTAGTAGGTAGTTAAGTCTCAACCCTTTCCTAAGAGGTGTTTGTCGTAAGAGAGTATCGAAAGAAGGTGACTACATAAGCACCTTCTCCCTTTTTTTGTAACTGTTGCACCTTGCACAAATTGAACCTTGCACCTTTAAGATAGAAGACATTTATCTTACCATAAGGGTTACTACCAAGTACTTAAAACGTTATGTATTTCTTTTCATATTCTAAAGGCGTAGGAAACAACCGTACAAAATCGTGTGCAAAAAACCATGTTCCAAGCCTATGCTTTTGTGCATGCCACAAGAAAAACCGTGTGCCCAAAAACCATGGGTCCAAGCCCATGGTTTTGTGCATGTTAGATAGAAGCATGGATAGACCTATAAAAACCCTTGTAAGGCTTGTGTAAGGGGGGGCTCAATAGGTGATATCACCATCACCACCAGCATCAATATAATACTCTCATTTATCTTTTTCTAATTAATCATCTTCTGTCAAGTGCGTCAATTTTCTTAATCTTTTCAAGTGTGACATCGTCTTCCTCGACTCAAACATCCACATCATTGTCTTCCTCGACTCAAATATCCACATCATTGTCTTTTAACTTCACAAACGTCCACATCAGTCCGAGACCTCGGTGGTCCCGCTCAAGTAGCACATGCACGCGAGCATTTTCGCAACACCGTATGCATCGACTTCCTAGAATTGTATGGGAAGCAAGAAAAAGGATCCAAAAGACGCATAAAAACAAAAGTTTGTGTTCCGGTTGGATGCAAGATTTAGAAAAATGGTTTGGTAAATGGGATGCAAGACACTTGCTTCATGATGCGTCATTAGATTCCTCTGTAAATGAGGCCTTTTTGCAACGCCAATGTAGCATGACATGGGACAAATGTGGTGACTCATGCTTCACACATTATACTACAAATGTTGCACCTAACTACAAAACCGTATTCTTCGCGGAACGGGGAAGCTGTACACATCGATACATGTTAGAGCCCATCCCGATATCTGCCATTCGAACCATTGCTTCCATGCGACTTAGCTCGCATGCATTGAGATGTGAGACGGGGCGTTGGGGCACAAGCGATGAGAGTGGCCGACTATGTACACTTTGCCCTAAACAAGTTTGAGAGTCTGAGTATCACACTTTGATACAATGCTCTGCCTTTGATCATATTCGACCATGCTTTCCACATCTCTTCGATCGAGCCCAATCCTTGCACGAATTTCTCTCACAACCATGATGTGCACTCTCGATTGCAACATTCATTGGTAAAGTTCTTGAACATCGAGAGTCGCTACTCACCTTCACACGTATCACATGAAATGTAATATTTTTGGTCTCATAGGTCATATTTGATCTCCGAAGACGATAACATAATCTATCTATCTATCTATCTATCTCTCATACACACACACATACTTCTTCCGCTACACAAAATCACACTCGATTCTTTACATACAAGTCCTCAAGAGTTTACCATATTAAATGTGGTTGGTGTAGTCTAGTCATAGACATACAATTGAATAGAATTTTGTCATAAGAATATGTAATATTCTTTTACCACATTTGCACTTTACAACTAACTAGATGTCACAATGTAATTCGTCATGTAACTATATAGTTCACACAAATTAAAATGAAACGAGTTCACACACTTTTTCACAAATTGTGCTTTTTTCCATATGCACATGTTCACACAAATTAAGCTTGATCTCAACGAAGATGTTATAATGAGGGGGATAGGTAGGTAGTTTCCTTTATATAGTTCACTTCCTTAGGCTTCTAGACCACCATATGTCATAGGTCCCTATGGGATTCTTTCAAACCTTCAAGTCCTAACATCGCACACAATTCGATCTAACCGAAACAAATGTTTAGTTTGAGCACCAAGAATGTTTTTTATTGAATGTGGCTCAATAGTTAAATCCTTGTGAAAAACTAGATCATTTATGGTTATCATGTTGTCATTGTCCTAAGTATACACATAAAATGCAATAGTCATTGTGAATATTTGAACCCATGACTTTCTTGATAGATATCTTTAACTTTTACCATCATGATATACATGTAACTTTTTTTTTATATTAGCTACAATAATATTCCAAAATATTCACCCCTTGCATAGGTTGATGTTGTGCCGAAATAGCGTGCGGCCACAACCGAGTCTTCAACAAGGAATCAAAGAAATCAAACTAAAACCGAGATGACACAGGATGTTTATGTGGAAACCCTAAATGGGAAAAACCACGAGAGCCCACAGACTCCAACTATCACTATGAGGGGAGGAATACAATTTGAGACTCAAAGGCAATGACCTCGAGCTATATGTCTTCGCCAACGGCGATTACAACAAAAAACTCGTTATGTGTGTGTGCGTGTTTCTCACTCTCACTCACTGTGTACACACTCTATCAACAACTCTCATCGTACATAAAGTGATTGCCCTAAGTCAGATTTATACTTATATGAATTTAGGGCTATTTACAAATATAGTCTTGATGGGCTCACTATGAAACATATTTACACATATGTTCTTGGATTCGGTTTGCACCAGATCCATCCGAATTCACTCGATCTGGTTTCCGGGTCTCATTCGGAACCCTTCCGGATCTGGTTCCTTCATCTGACTCCGCCGGTTCTCATCCAAAGGGACCAAATTCCCAACAAACTCCCCCTTAACTCTAGCAAGGGATTTCTCGTTAATGTGATCCGTCTTCGGCATGCGTCCAGCTTGTCGGTTGAAAGCACCTTGGGCATCATATTCGATCCATTCTCCTTCGTGTGGATCTTCATAAGCATGAACTCTTGATCTTCTACCTTCTCCCGGAGCTAGCGATATCTCCTCTGGATGTGTGCTTGGTCTGGGAATGGTAGGCCGCATTCTTCGCAACGTGGATGACACTTTGACTATCACAGTAGAGCTGGTACTCCTCCTGTCGGATCCCTAGCTCTCCGATGAACTCCTTCATCCATATTACTTCCTTGCTGGCTTCCACAGCTGCCATATACTCTGCTTCCGTTGTTGATAGTGCAATGGACTTCTGCAGCCTCGACTACCATGATACGACTCCCCCTGCACAAGTCATGACATATCCGGATGTAGACCGGCTGGTATCCGCATCAACCGACATATCCGAATGTGTGAATCCATCAAGTTGGGGTTTATCGGATCCAAACCGGACGCACATACTTGAGCTGCCTTTGAGATACCAGAGTATCCACTTGACCGCGTTCTAGTGCTCTCCTCTGGGATTGCTCATGAACCGGCTGACTACTCCGACAGCATATGCAATATCCGGTCGGGTGCACACCATTGCGTACATTAAGCTTCCAATGGCAGAGGCATATGGTATCTTCGTCCTATCTGACTTCTCTGCCTTTGTGTTCAGGCTCTGCTTTCCAGACAACTTGCAATTTTCCGAAAGTGTCAATCCGACCGGTTTAGCCTCCAACATGTTGAACCGTTGAAGCACATTTGCCACGTACTTTTCTTGTGACAACCACAATAGCTTCTACTTCCGGTCCCGGATGATGTGCATCCCCAAAATCTGTCTTGCGAGACCCAAGTCTTTCATTGAGAAGGTCTAGTTCAGAGCCTTCTCATATAGCAGGAGTATTAGGAAGTCGCCTCCAACAAATTTCTTCACAAACACACAGTGGTCAACTTGCGTCTTGTGGTACCCTTGGTCGATCATCAAGGAGTTGAACTGCCAGTACCATTGCCGGGGAGCTTGCTTTAATCCGTATAGGCTCTTGTTCAGTCGGCACATCAGGCGTTGCTTCCCTTTCTTCTCAAATCCTTCTGGTTGATGCATGTAGATCTCTTCTGCGAGGTCGCCATGTAGGAATGTCGTCTTGATGTCCAATTGCTCTACCTCGACGTCCATGGTTGCCGCTATGCTCAATACCGTCTAGATGGATGTCATCATTACTACCAGGGTGAAGATCTCATCGAAATCCACTCCATTCTTCTGCTGGAACCCCTTCACCACGATTCGAGCCTTGTACCTCGCTGGGTTTTCGACGTCTCCCAATTTTAGCTTGTACACCCACTTATTCTAGAGTGCCCTCTTTCCTTTCGACAACTCCGTTAGTTCGTATGTGTGGTTCTCATGCAGGGAATCCATCTTGTCCTGCATGGCACTCAACCACTTATCGGACAACTGCAACCTCGAACAGCCCCCGGTATTCTCCTCCGTTATCTGTTTGAACCGCCTTGAGGTTCCAGCCAGTTTCCACTCTCGCATGGAGCTCCTTGAAGAATCATAGCTCCTGATCCTTTGTCTTCAATGGTGAGACCCACAGCTTTCGGTTGTGGTCGTCTATGAACGTCACGAAGAACTACGATCCGGCATGTGACTTCGTGTCCATTTGACACACATTGGTATGCACCAGCTCCATTGTTGCATTCCGTCACATTGGTGGTCTTGACTAGAAGGAGGTTCGATTTTGCTTGCCGGCCAAACAATCAGTGCACTTCTCAAGATGCACGTCTTTCAACTCCGGAATGAGGTTGTCTTCGGCAAGTCTTCTCATCCCCTTTTGGCTCATATGACACAGTCTCTTGTGGCACAACTCACCGGTAGTGTCGGATGCTACGTTCACTTCTTCCCGGCATATCCGGGCATGCATCAGGTACAATGTGTTGATCTTCCAGGCTCGATCCACAATCAGGCTTCCTTTGTTGAATTTCATGACTCCGTTCCGCATGCTACCCGTGTAGCCTTCATCATCTAGCCGACGGGCTGATGTCAGGTTCAACCGAACCTCCAGAAGGTGTCTGACTTCTTTCAGCAGCAATTTGCATCTGGTTGAAGTTGTCAACAACACATATCCAATGCCAACAATTCGGCATGTACCTTCATTCCCCATGTGGACACAACCATGATCTTCGGATATGTAGGATAAGAAGCATTTCCGGTCCGGTGTCAAATGGAATGACGCTTTGGAATCGACAACCCACATTGTCTCGTCGCCAACAAGGTTTAACTCATTCTCCTCGGCAATGAGCATCAGGTCTTCTTCACTTGTCGCGATCGTCGATGTTCTTTGTTGATCCGGTTCGAACTCTTCTTCAGATCGGTGGTGTCAACCCCTCTCTCTTTCCGGAAATGCCGTCAATTCTTCTTGAAGTGCCCCGGGTTCTCACAATAGAAGTAAGTAGGCTTCACTCTTGACTTTGACCTCGTCCCCGATTTTTCCCGGTTTGGGGACTCCGACACCAACCTCTTCCTCGGTTTTGGTCATCTTCCATGACCAAGGCCTTCAGATCGGTTCCAAACTCCCGGTCCTTCCAACGAGCTTCTACATCTAGCAAGCTTGATTTTACCCTTGCTAGGGATAATTGCTTTCCTTCCGGCCCAACGTTGCCCAAAGTGACAACTAGAGTCTCCCAACTATTCGGGAGGGGGAGCCGAGCAGGAGCAATGCGAGTACCTCATCGGCAAGAGGTACTTCCAACGAGGTTGCTTGATTTAGCAGCCCCTGAAATGCGTTCATGTGCTCCGCCATGCTGGATCCATCATGGTACCGGAGTCTCACTAACTTTCGGAATACCGAAACCCGATTTACGACGTCTTTACTCTCTAGCATGGTGCCGATTTTTTCTCATAGCACATGAGCCTTACTTTCCTCAGTGAAGTTGTTATATAGGCTCATGTTGATGAAGCACTGAATGTATGTCGTTGTCTTCATGTGCATCACCTCCCATGTCATGGGATCGATCTTGTCCGGTTTCCTGTCCCTGAACTGTACCGGCAACCAGAGATCTTTGACCACGAGCATGTCCCTCATCTTTGACTTCCAGACTGGGTAGATGGAGCCAGTGAGCTTGAACATGCCGCCGTATGATTCTTCCATTTCCTTTGTTCGCTTGAATACCCGTTTGTGCGGAAATAGCACTCGGCCACAACCGAGTTTTCAACAAGGAATTGAAGAGATCAAACTAAAACTGAGATGACACATGATGTTTACGTGGAAACCCTAAATTGGAAAAACCACGAGAGCCCACAGACTCCAACTATCACTATGAGGGGGGGAATACAATGTGAGACTCAAAGGCAACAACCTCGAGTTCTATGTCTACACCAACCGGCGGTTACAACAGAAAACTTGTTCTCTCTCTCTCTCTCTCTCTCTCTCTCACTCACTGAGTATACACTCTATCAACAACTCTCATCGTGCATAAAGTGATTTCCCTAAGTCATATTTATACTTATAGCCTCAATGGGCTCACTACGAAACATATTTACACATATGTTCTTGGATCCGTTTTGCACCGGATCCATCCAGATTCACTCGATCCGGTTTCGGGGTGTCATCCGGATCCGATTCCTTCATCCAACTCGTCCATTTCTCATTCAAATCCCACCGGAGGGACCAAATTCCCAACAGATGTGTGATTGAAAATGAATTGCGTATGTGAGTGCGAAGTGGAGATCATGCAAGGCTTCAAGGTGGTGAGCATGGATGTGCCCAATAGTGTTATATAATGTTGAGAACAGTGCCAAATATAGCTCAGCCACATCCGAGTCTTGAATCACTTCAAAAGAGAATGAAACATAGAAATGGGAAATGGAGAGTACACAAGGAAATGCACATGATCTTTACGTGGAAAACCCTAATAGGTAAAAACCACGGGAGCCCACAGACTCCAAACTATCTCAATATGAGAAGGGTACAATTAGAGCCTCAGAGGCAACGACCTCGAGCTCTGTATCTTCACCAACCAGTGGTTACAACAGAGTATCACTCTGTATCTCACACACTCTCTCTCTATCGTTTACTGTACAATAATTACAACAGTATGACAACAACTCCCTCGCTCTCTTAAAGTGATTGCCCTAAGTCATATTTATACGTATATGAACTTAGGCCTATTTACAAATATAGCCTCAATAGGCTTACTCAAAACATATTTACAAATATGTCTTCTCTTCCGGTTCTCATCGGGCCCATCCGATACGGTTTCCGGATCTCTTCCGGTTCTCACCGGGACCATCGGATTCGGCTTCCAGATCTCTTCATTCATAACTGGATCCCATCCGAAGGGACCAATTTCCCAACAAACTCCCCCTTCACTCCAGCATGGGATGTCTTATCAGCCCGATCCTTTTTCAACACGCGTCTAGCTTGTCGGTTGTCAGCACCTTGATCAGCATATCCAACCCGTTCTCCTCCGTGTGGATCTTCGTCAGCACGAACTCTTGATCTTCTACTCTCTCTCGGATCTAGTTGTACCTCCGTTGGATATGTTTCGTCCGGGAATGGTAGGCAACATTCTTTGCAAGGTGGATGACACTTTGACTGTCGTAGTAGAGCCGGTATTCCTCCTGTTGGATCCCTAGCTCTCCGATAAAGTGCTTGATCTAGATTATCTCCTTGCCGGTTTCTACAGCTGCCACGTACTCCGCCTCCGTGGTTGACAACGCAACCGTCTTCTGCAGCCTCGACTACCACGAAACAGCTCCCCCTACATAAGTCATGACATATCCAGATGTAGACCGGCTGGTATCCGCATCAGTTGACATATCCGAATCCGTGAATACGTCAAGTTGGGGATTACCGAAGCCGAACCGGAGGCACATACTCGTAGTGCCTTTCAAATATCGGAGTATCCACTTGACCGCGTTCTAGTGCTCTCCTCCGGGATTGCTCATGAACCGGCTTACCACTTCGACTGCATATCTGATATCCGGTTGGGTACATACCATCGCGTGCATCAAGCTTCTGACGGCAGAGGCATATGGTATCTTCATCATATCTGTCTTCTCCGCCTTTGTCCTCAGACTTTGTTTTCCGGATAGCTTACAGTTTGTCGGAAGTGTCCACCTGACCGGTTTCGCCTTCGACATGTTGAACCATTGAAGAACCTTTGTCACGTAGTTCTCCTGTGACAACCACAATAGCTTCTTCGACCGGTCCCGGATGATGTGCATTCCCAATATCTGTCTTTCCGGACCCAAGTCTTTCATTGACAAGGTCCTGTTCAGAGCCTTCTTCAGTATCCGAATCTTGCCTTGGTCTCGTCCGACGATTAGCATATCATCCACATATAGGAGGAGTATTAGGAAATCTCTTCCGTCAAATTTCTTTACAAACACAGAGTGATTGACATGCGTCTTGTGGTACCCTTGGTCGATCATGAAGGAGTCGACCTTCCGGTACCATTGTTGGGGAGCTTGCTTTAGTCAGTATAAGCCCTTCTTCAATCGGCACACCAGGTGCTCCTTCCCTTTCTTCTCAAATCCTTCCGGTTTATGCATGTAGATCTCCTCTTCGAGGTCACCATGGAGGAATGTCGTCTTCACGTCCATTTGTTCTACCTCGATGTCCATGCTTGCCACTATGCCCAATATCTTCCGGATGGATGTCATCTTTACTACCAGGGCGAAGATCTCATCGAAGTCCACTCTTTTCTTCTGGTGGAAGCTCTTCACCATGATTCGGGCCTTATACCTTGGTGGATTTCCGGCATCTCCCGGTTTCAACTTGTACACCCACTTGTTTTGGAGTGCTCTCTTCCCTTTAAGTAACTCCGTTAGTTCATATGTGTGGTTCTCATGCAAGGAATCCATCTCATCCTACATGGCACTCAACCACTTGCGGTTGTGGGTGTCTCTCTTTTCTTCTTCGAAGCTTTCCGGCTCCCCCTCATCGGTTAGCAACACATGCTCTACATCCAAAAATCTCTCGGGGGCTCTTCTCTCTCAGAGAGGATATATCCGTCCTTCGTTTCTGACTGTTGGTTCCTCCGTTTGCTCCTCATCTGAATCCAATTCGGGATCTTGTCCGATTCCGGTGTCTTCTTCACCTTCTTCTTCAGTCGGTATGGTTTCTTGTCCGTATCTGGCCAGTTCGTCGAGTGTCATCCACTTACCGGCTACCGTCCGGTTTTCAGCCGGGTAAGTCCTTGTGTCCTCAAGTCGGTTTTCATTGAATGATCCGGAGTTCATCATCATCTTCTCCGACTCCCAGTCAGCAATGGTCCTGTCTTCCATGAAGACTATTTCCCGACTCCGGAACACCTTCTTGTCGATTAAATCCCACACCCGGTAACCGAACTCATCATCGCCTATCCAAGGAATATGGCTTGGACTTCGGATCCAGCTTTGCTCTCTTGTCCTTTGCAACATGCACATATGCGAGACACCCGAACACCTTCAGATGCCGGTAAGATACATCTTTACCAGTCCATACATCCTGAGCTGAGTCTCCTTCCAAGGGTCCTGAGAGTGATCTGTTTATCACATAGGTCACAATCATCAGCGCCTTAGCCCAAAACATCTTGGGTAACTTTGCATGTGCTAGCATGCTCCGGACTCTCTCCATTATGGTCTGGTTCATCCTTTCGGCCAACCCGTTCAATTCTAACATCTTCGGCACGATAAATTCGAGTCGTATTCCCTTCGACCAGCAGTACTCCGCGAACAGCCCCTGGTATTCTCCTCCGTTATCTGCTCTAACCGCCTTTAGCTTCTGGCCAGTTTCTCTTTCCACTCTTGCGTTGAGTTCCTTGAAGAAGAATAGCACTTGATCCTTCGTCTTCAATGGTGAGAGCCACAGCTTCCAGCTGTAGTCATCTATGAACGTCACAAAGTACTGCAATCCGGCATGTGACTTCGTGTCCACTTGACACACATCGGTATGCACTAGCTCCAGTGGTCCATTCTGTCTCATCGGTGATCTTGACCGAAAGGTGGTTCGGTTTTGCTTGCCGGCAACACAATCAGTGCACTTCTGAAGTTGCACGTCCTTCACTGGAATGAGATTGTCTTCGGCAAGTTTCTTCATCCCCTTCTCACTCATGTGACACAATCTTTTGTGCTATAGCTCACCGGTAGTGTCAGATTCTACGTTCACTTCTTCCCGGCATATCCGGGCATGCATCAGGTATAGTGTGTTGACCTTCCAGGCTCGAGCCACTATTAGGGTCCCTTTGCTGAACTTCATAACTTTGTTCCGGATGCTACCTGTGTAGCCTTAATCATCTAACCAACCAGTTGATATCAGGTTCAGTCGAACCTCCAGAACGTGTCAGAAATCCTTCAATAGCAACTTGCATCGCTATCGCCGACATTCCTTTCTGATCTCGGCCTCTCCGGTCCGAACCATTTCGGTTGGAAATCTTCTTTGAATCGGTGGTGCCAATCTCCTTCTCTTTTTGGAAATGCCGACAGTTCTTCTAGAAGTGTCCCAGCTTCCCACAATAGAAGCATGTGGGCCTCCCCCTTGACTTTGACCTCATCCCTGATTAGTCCCGGTTTTGGGGACTCCGATACCGGCCTTTTCCGTGGTTGTGGTCATCTTCCAGGACCAAGGCCCTCGGATCGGTTCCAAACTCTGGGTCCTTCCGGCGAGCTTCTTCATCTAGCAAGCTTGATTTTACTCTTGCTAGGGGCAACTGCTTTCCTTCCGGCGTGGCGTTGCCCAACGTGACAACTAGCGTCTCCCAACTATCTAGGAGGGATCCGAGCAGGAGGAATGCGAGTACCTCATTGGCAAGAGGTACTTCCAACGAGGTTGCCTGGTGGATTAGTCCCTGGAAGGCATTGATGTGCTCCGCCATATTGCAGTCATCTTGGTACCAGAGCCTCACTAGCTTCCGGAGTACCGAAACCTGATTAATAGCATTCTTCTTCTAGAACACGATGCCGATCTTCTCCTAGAGTGCATGAGCCAAGCTCTCTTCATTGAAGTTGTTGTACAGGCTCATGTCGATGAAACACCAGATGTATGTCGTCGTCTTCATGTACATCACCTTCCACTCTATGGTGTCGATCTTATCTGGTCTCTTGTCCCCGAATTGGATCAGCACCCAAAGATCTTTAACCACCAGCATATCCCTCATCTTCTACTTCCACACTGAGTAGTTGGAGCCGGTGAGATTAAACATGCCGTCGAACGATTCTTCCATTTCCTGTGTTGTTCGCTCTGATACCATTTTGTTGAGAACAATGTGGAATATAGCTCGGTCACAACCAAATCTTGAATCACTTCAAAAGAGAATGAAACACAAAAATGGGAAATGGAGTGTACACAAGGAAATACACAGGATGTTTACATGGAAAACCCTAATAGGGAAAAACCATGGGAGCCCAAAGACTCCAAACTATCTCAATATGAGAAAGGTACTATCAGAGCCTCGGAGGCAATAACCTCGATCTCTGTATCTTCACCAACCGGCGGTTACAACAGAGTATCACTCTGTATCTCACACACACTCTCTCTCTGTCGCTTACTGTACAACAGTTACAACAATATGACAACAACAACTCTCTCGCTCTCTTAAAGTGATTGCCCTAATTCATATTTATACTTATATGAACTTAGGGCTATTTACAAATATAGCCTCAATAGGCTTACTCAAAAAATATTTACAAATATGTCTTCTCTTCTGGTTCTCACCAGGTCCATCCAATCCGGCTTCCGGATCTCTTCATTCATAACCGGATCCCATCCGGAGGGACCGGTTTCCCAACATATAAGGAGGTGTTCTAGTCATTGATGAACCATTCTTGCTCAAGGTTATTCTTCGATGTATTATTGTTCTTCTTGTTAGTAAACTCATAGTTTTCTCTTATTTCCCTCTTCTTTTCTTCTTTCCTTCTTCAATTCAATCGTGTTCCTTGCTAGAACATTGATAGTTTGAAATGTAACCACCCTTCTTCATTTATTTTTTGTTGGGAAATTGGTCCCTCCGGATGGGATCCGATGATAAATGAAGAGGACCAGGTGAGAACCAAAAGGGATCCGGAAACCGGAGGAGACCTGGTGAGAACCATAAGAGAAGAAATATCTATAAATATGTTTTGAGTAAGCCTATGGAGGCTACATTTGTAAATCGCCCTAAGTTCATATAAGTATAAATATGACTTAGGGCAATCATTTTGTGTAACGAGAGCGTGAGACAGTTGTTGTTGTCATATTGGTGTACAGAGAGAGTGATAGAGAGAGATTGTGTGAGATACAGAGAAATACTCTGTTGTAATCGACGGTTGCCGAGATATAGAGCTCAAGGTCGTTGCCTCCTAGGCTCTGTTTGTACCCTTCTCCTATAGTGATAGTTGGAGTCTGTGGGCTCTCGTGGTTTTTTCCCTAATAGGGTTTTCCACGTAAACATCTTGTGTACTCTCCATTTCCCATTTCTGTGTTTCATTCTCAATGAAGTGTTCAAGACTCGGTTGTGGCCGAGCAATATTTTGAGCCATTCTCTTCAATCTGGTATCAGAGCGAACAACATGTTGGGATTACGGTCCCTTTCGGATGGGATGGTCGGATATCGGAGATGAATGCCGACAAGCCCGGTTTCGGTTTCGGATCCGGATGACGAAGACCCCGGTTTCGGTGCCGGATGACGAATGTCCCCGGAGAGCGATCCGGATGCAGGGACATATCCGTGAATATGTTCGCTATGGGCCCCTGAGGCTATAGTTGTAAATAGCCCAAAGTCATATAAGTATAAATATGACTTAGGGCAAACAGTTTTACTGTTGCTTCTCATTTTTCTGTTTTTCCACTTTAGAGGAGTGAAGAGGGAGCAGCCGTGAGAGAGATAGAGCGTGAGAGAGGAAGAGGTCGACGCCTCTGTGTAATACCGCCGCCTGTGGCGAAGAAAGCGAGCTCAAGGTCGTTGCCTTGCAGCTCGCCATTGTATATTTCTCTGTGCATAGTTTGGTTTGGAGTCTCGCACTCCCGTGGTTTTTCCCGTATAGGGTTTTCCACGTTAATCCCTGTGTATCGTGTCTTTCTCTGTATTTCCTATTTTCTGCTCCATTGATTCGCGATTTCTCGGTTGTGGCCGAGTGGTGAAGGTGAATCGAAGCGTTGATTCCCAACAAACTGGTATCAGAGCGAGTTGCTGCAGAAAATGGAAGGCGGCGGCAGCGGGCAGCCGGGGATGATGGTGCTGAATGCGCAGAATTACGCCGACTGGAAGATCAAGATGGAGGATCTTCTGATTGTTCGGGACCTGTACGAACCGATTGACAGGCCGGAAATACCGAAGGGTGTACTTGAGTCGGAGTGGAAGCTCCTGAACCGGAAAGCCGTAGCGACGATCCGACAATATGTCGATGTAAGCGTCCTACAACATGTGGCGATCGACACCAACGCATATGAGATGTGGAAGAAGCTGTCGGGCCTCTACGAGAGGAAGAATGCGTTGAACCGGACCTCCCTGATGAGGAAGATAGTGAATCTCAAGTACCGGGACGGCGAGAGTATGGTGGAACACGTAAGCACGTTCATGGGATTCGTGAATCAGCTTGCGGCGATCAAGTTCCCGTTGGAGGATGCAATGCAAGCCATCATCCTGATGTGTACATTGCCGGAAAGCTGGGAGAACTTGGTGGTGACTCTCAGCACCTCCTGCACAGAAGATAACTTGTCCTTACAAACGGTAAAGACAAGTATTTTGAACGAAGAAGCGCGTCGGAGAGATAAAGAACCGGCCTCCGACTCGAAGGCGCTGCTTACCGAATCGGATCGGGGAAGACAATGGAACCGGAGTCCGCAAAGACGAGAGAAGTCGGGGACCCGGTCGCAGTCAAGAGGAAGGCCCACATGCTTCCACTGTGGGAAGCCGGGGCACTTCCGAAAGAATTGTCGGCATTACCGAAAAGACAACGGAGCCGACGACACCGATTCGAAGAAGTCACCGGAGAGAAACGGTGCATACCGGGGAGCCACGGACCGGAGAGGTTCGGATCGGCGAGGGCAGGACCGGAAAGGAACAACGGCACTCGCGGCAAGTGAGGAAGAAATCATGCTCATCACCGAAGAAAGTGAAGTAAACATTGCCGGCGATGAGACGACCTGGGTGGTCGATTCTGGAGCATCGTTCCACCTGACCCCGGAGAGAAGATACTTCTCATCCTACACAGCCGGTGAGCATGGCTGTGTTCGGATGGGAAATGAAGGTACGTGCCGGATTGCCGGCATCGGAGACGTGTGGTTGACAACCCCGACCGGATGCAAAATGCTGCTGAAGGATGTTCGACACGTTCCGGAGGTTCGATTGAACCTGATTTCGGCCGGGAGGCTAGACGATGAAGGCTACACAGGTAGCATCCGGAACGGCGTAATGAAGTTCAGCAAGGGGAGCCTGATAGTGGCTCGGGCTCGGAAAGTCAACACACTGTACCTGATGAATGCCCGGTTATGTCCGGAAGAGCTGAACGTGGCAGCCGACACTGCCGGTGAGCTGTGGCACAAAAGACTGTGCCACATGAGTGAGAAGGGGATGAAGAGGCTTGCAGAAGACAACCTCATCCCAGTGAAGCATGTGCACCTGGAGAAGTGCACCAATTGCCTGGCCGGTAAGCAGAACCGAACCTCCTTCCACTCAAGGCCACCGACGAGACGTAGCGCACCATTGGAGTTGGTGCACACTGATGTGTGTCAGGTAGAAACGAAGTCACATGGCGGAGCCCAGTACTTCGTAACATTCATTGATGATCACAGCCGGAAGCTGTGGACGGCACCGTTGAAGACAAAGGACCAAGTGTTGTGCGTCTTCAAAGAACTCCACACGAGAGTGGAAAGGGAATCCGGCAAGAAGCTGAAAGCGATACGAGCGGATAATGGAGGGGAATACCGGGGGCAGTTCCAGGAGTACTGTCGCTCGAAGGGAATCCGACTCGAGTTTACTGTGCCGAAGACGCCGGAACTGAACGGGCTGGCCGAGAGGACGAACCGGACCATAATGGAGAGGGTCCGGAGTATGCTGGCACATGCGGAATTACCCAAGGGGTTTTGGGCTGAGGCGATGTCAACGGCGACATACGTGATAAACAGATCACCCTCAGTACCTTTGGACGGAGACACGCCGCAGAGAGTGTGGACCGGTAGGGAAGTATCCTACCGGCATCTGAAGGTGTTCGGGTGTCTCGCATACGTGCATGTGGCAAAGGACCGGAGAGGAAAGCTAGATCCAAAGACCCGGCCATGCATATTCCTCGGTTACGGCGACGACGAGTTCGGCTACCGAGTATGGGACCCGGTCGACAAGAAGATATTCAGGAGTCGAGACATCATCTTCATGGAGGACAAGACACTCGCCGACTGGGAGTCGGAGAAGAAGATGAAGAGCTCCAAGTCGACCGGTGAGGATCAACTCTACGAGGAGCAGTCCCGACCGGCAAGGGACCGGTTAGCACTCGAGGATCCGGCCGAAGACGGTGAAGAAACAGAACCAGCCGAAGAAGATGAAAATGATACCGGAACCGGCCCCGATCCCGAAATGGATTCGGATGAAGAAGAAGAATCGGAAGAACCGGTTACCGAAGCTCCCGAACGGAGATATCCTCTAAGAGAGAGAAGGGCCCCCCGGAGATTTCCGGAACCAGAGCACGTGCTGCTAACCGACGAGGGGGAGCCGGAGAGCTTTGAAGAAGCAAAGCACGACACCCAGAGCCGCAGGTGGTTGAGTGCCATGCAAGACGAGATGGATTCCCTGCATGAGAACCACACATATGAACTTGTGGAGTTGCCGAAAGGAAAGCGGGCACTTCGAAACAAGTGGGTGTTCAAGCTGAAACCGGGAGATGCCGGAAACCCCCCGAGATACAAAGCCAGGATCGTGGTGAAGAGGTTTCAGCAGAAGAAGGGCGTCGACTTCGACGAGATATTTGCCCCGGTAGTGAAGATGACCTCCATCCGGACGGTGCTGAGCATAGCGGCAAGCATGGACCTCGAGGTAGAACAGATGGACGTGAAGACGGCATTCCTTCACGGTGACCTCGATGAAGAGATCTACATGCAGCAACCGGAAGGATTCGAGAAGAAAGGGAAGGAGCACCTGGTATGCCGGCTGAAGAAGAGCCTTTACGGACTGAAGCAGGCTCCCCGGCAATGGTACCGGAAGTTCGACTCCTTCATGACCGACGAAGGGTACCTCAAAACGCAGTCCGACCACTGCGTGTTTGTGAAGAAATTCGAAGGAGGAGACTTTCTAATACTCCTCCTGTACGTGGACAACATGTTGATCGTCGGACGGAACCAGGTCAAGATACGGATGCTGAAGAAGGCTCTTCACCGAACCTTCTCAATGAAGGACCTGGGTCCGGCGAGGCAAATACTAGGGATGCACATCATCCGGGACCGGAAGAAGAAGCAGTTGTGGCTGTCACAGGAGAAGTACGTGACGAAGGTGCTTCACCGGTTCAACATGTCGGAAGCAAGACCGGTCTGATCGACCCTCCCGACAAACTGCAAGCTGTTCAGCAAGCAAAGTCCCAAGACAAAGGCTGAAAAGGAGGATATGATGAAAGTGTCGTATGCCTCAGCCGTCGGGAGCTTGATGTACGCCATGGTGTGTACGAGACCGGACATCGGATATGCAGTCGGAGTGGTGAGCCGGTACATGAGCAATCCCGGCAAAGAGCATTGGAACGCGGCCAAGTGGATACTCCGATACCTGAAGGGCACGGCAAACGTGTGCCTCCGATTCGGCTCCGGAAAGCCCGAACTCGACGGCTTTACCGATTCGGATATGTCGGCTGATGCAGATACCAGCCGGTCCACATCAGGGTATGTGATGACGTATGCAGGGGGAGCTGTTTCGTGGCAGTTGAGGCTGCAGAAGACGGTTGCGTTGTCAACCACGGAGGCGGAGTACATGGCGGCTGTTGAAGCCGGCAAGGAAATAATATGGATGAAGGACTTCATTAGAGAGCTCGGTATCCGGCAGGAGGAGTACCGACTCTACTGCGACAGTCAGAGTGCAATCCACCTTGCAAAGAACGCGGCCTATCACTCCCGGACGAAGCACATCCAGCGAAGATATCACTGGATCCGGGAAAGGATAGAAGACAAGGAGTTCGTGCTGACGAAGATCCACACGGACGAGAACGGGTCGGATATGTTGACCAAGGTGCTCACACCCGACAAGCTGGAAGCATGCCGGAAGAGGATCGGATTGGAGAGACATCCCATGCCGAAGTGAAGGGGGAGTTTGTTGGGATTACGGTCCCTTTCGGATGGGATGGTCGGATATCGGAGATGAATGCCGACAAGCCCGGTTTCGGTTTCGGATCCGGATGACGAAGACCCCGGTTTCGGTGCCGGATGACGAATGTCCCCGGAGAGCGATCCGGATGCAGGGACATATCCGTGAATATGTTCGCTATGGGCCCCTGAGGCTATAGTTGTAAATAGCCCAAAGTCATATAAGTATAAATATGACTTAGGGCAAACAGTTTTACTGTTGCTTCTCATTTTTCTGTTTTTCCACTTTAGAGGAGTGAAGAGGGAGCAGCCGTGAGAGAGATAGAGCGTGAGAGAGGAAGAGGTCGACGCCTCTGTGTAATACCGCCGCCTGTGGCGAAGAAAGCGAGCTCAAGGTCGTTGCCTTGCAGCTCGCCATTGTATATTTCTCTGTGCATAGTTTGGTTTGGAGTCTCGCACTCCCGTGGTTTTTCCCGTATAGGGTTTTCCACGTTAATCCCTGTGTATCGTGTCTTTCTCTGTATTTCCTATTTTCTGCTCCATTGATTCGCGATTTCTCGGTTGTGGCCGAGTGGTGAAGGTGAATCGAAGCGTTGATTCCCAACACAACACAAGAAATGGAAGAATCGTTCGGCAGCATGTTCAAGCTCACCGGCTCCAACTACTCAGTGTGGAAGTCGAAGATGAGGGATATGCTGGTAGTTAAAGATCTTTGGTTGCCGGTTCAGTTTGGGGACAAGAGACTGAATAAGATCGACGCCATAGACGCCATAGTGTGGGAGGTGATGCACATGAAGACGACTGCATACATCCGGTGTTTCATCGACATGAGCCTGTACAACAACTTCAATGAAGAGAGCAAGTCTCATGAACTCTGGGAGAAGATCGGCATCATGTTCCAGAACAAGAATGTTGTGAATCAGGTTTCGGTATTATGGAAGCTAGTGAGGCTCCGGTACCAGGACAGCTCTAGTATGGCGGAGCACATCAATGCTTCCAGGGGCTGATACATCAAGCAACCTCGTTGGAAATACCTCTTGCCGATGAGGTACTCACATTGCTCCTGCTCGGTTCCCTCCTGGATAGTTGGGACATGCTAGTTGTCATGTTGGGCAACGCCAGGCCAGAAGGAAAGTAGTTGTCCCTAGAAGGGGTAAAATCAAGCTTGCTAGATGAAGAAGCTCGCCAGAAGGACCGGGAGTCCGGAACCGATCCGAAGGCCTTGGTCACGGAAGATGACCACAACCGGGGAAGAGGCTGGTATCGGAGTCCCCAAAACCGGGACAAATCGGGACGAGGTCAAAGTCAAGGGGGAGGTCCACGTGCTTCTATTGCGGGAAGTCGGGACACTTCCAGAAGAACTGTCAGCCTTTCCGGAAAGAGAAGGAAACCGACACCACCAATTTGAAGAAGAGTTTGGACCGAAACGGTTCGGACCGGAGAGGCCTGGATCGGAAAGGAACATCGGCGATCGCGACAAGTGAAGAGGAACTGATGCTTTTTACCAAGGAGAATGACTTAAACCTTGTCAGCGATGAGATAACATGGGTTGTCGATTCCGTAGCGTCGTTCCACTTGACACAAGATCGGAGATGTTTCTCATCCTACACATCTAGTGATCATGGTTGTGTCCGGATGGGGAATTAAGCTACATGCCAAATTATCGGCATAGGAGATGTGTTGTTGATGACATCAACCGGATGCAAGTTGGTGCTGAAGGATGTCCAACACGTTCCGGAGGTTCGACTGAACTTGATATCAGCCGGTCGGTTAGATGATGAAGGCTACACGGCTGGCATCCGGAACGGAGTCATGAAGTTCTGCAAAGGGAGCCTAATAGTGGCTCGAGCCCGGAAGGTCAACACACTATACCTAATGCATGCCTGGATATGCCAGGAAGAAGTGAACGTAGAATGCGACACTACCGGTGAGTTGTAGCACAAAAGATTGTGTCACATGAGTGAGAAGGGGATGAAGAAACTTGCCAAAGACAATCTCATTCCAGTAAACGACGTGCAACTTGAGAAGTGCACTGATTGCTTCACCGGCAAGCAAAACCGAACCTCCTTTTGGTGTAGACCATCAATGAGACGGAATGCACCACAAGAGCTGGTGCATACCGATGTGTGTCAAGTGGACACGAAGTCACATGCTGGATCGCAGTACTTCGTGACATTCATAGATGACCACAGCCGGAAGTTGTGGGTCTTACCATTGAAGACGAATGATCAGGTGTTATCCGTCTTCAAGGAGCTTCACGCAAGAGTGGTAAGAGAAACCAGCCGGAAGCTGAAGGCGATTCAAGCGGACAATGGAGGAGAATACAGGGGGTAGTTCGAGGAGTACGGTCGGTCGAAGGGAATCCGGCTCAAATTTACCGTGCCGAAGACGCCGGAATTGAACGGGCTGGCCAAAAGGATGAACCAGGCCATAGTGGAGAGAGTCCGGAGCATGCTCACACATGCCAAGCTACCCAAGACATTTTGGGTTGAGGCGCTAATGACGGCTACCTATGTGATAAACAGATCACCCTCAACACCCTTGGAAGGAGACTCACCTCAGAAAATATGGACTGGTAAAGATGTATCTTACCGGCATCTAAAGGTGTTCGGGTGTGTCGCATACGTGCATGTGGTGAAGGACAAGAGAGCAAAGCTAGATCTGAAGTCACGGCCATGCATATTCCTTGGATACGGCGATGATGAGTTCGGTTACTGGGTGTGGGATTTAGTCGACAAGAAGGTGTTCCGGAGTCGGGAAATAGTCTTCATGGAAGACAGGACCATTGCCGACTGGGAGTCGGAGAAGATGATGATGAAGGGCGCGAATCGTGGTGAAAGGCTTCCAACAGAAGAAAGGAGTGGACTTCGATGAGATCTTTGCCCCGGTAGTAAAGATGACATCCATCCAGACGGTATTGGGCATAGCGGCTAGCATGGACCTCGAGGTAGAGCAACTGGACGTGAAGACGGCATTCCTCCATGGTGACCTCGAAGACAAGATCTATATGCATAAACCAGAAGGATTTGAGAAGAAAGGGAAGGAGCACCTGGTGTGCCGACTAAAGAAGAGCTTATACGAACTGAAGCATGTTCCCTGGCAATGGTACTAGAATGTTCGACTCCTTTATGACCAATCAAGGATACCACAAAATGCAGGCCGATCACTGCGTCTTTGTGGAGAAATTTGACGGAGGAGATTTCTTGATACTCCTCCTATATGTGGATGATATGTTGATTGTCGAACAAGACCAAGGCAAGATTCAAATGCTAAAGAAGGCTCTGAACAGGACCTTCTCAGTGAAAGACTTGGGTCCGGCAGGATAGATATTGGGAATGCACATCATTCGGAACCAGTTGAAGAAGTTGTTGTGGTTGTCACAGGAGAAGTACGTGGCAAAGGTGCTTCAACGGTTCAACATGTCAGAGGCGAAACCAGTCGCGTCGACACTTCCAACAAATTGCAAGGTATCCGGAAAACAAAGTCCGAGGACAAAGGCGGAGAAGACGGATATGATGAAGATACCATATGCCTTCATCGTCGGAAGCTTGATGTACGCGATGGTTTGTACCCGGTCGGATATCAGATATGCAGTCGAAGTGCTAAGCCGGTTCATGAGCAATCCCGAAAGATAGCACTAGAACGTGGTCAAGTGGATACTCCAGTATTTTAAAAGCACCACGAGTATGTGCCTCTAGTTCGGCTCCGGTAATCCCCAACTTCGCGGATTCACGGATTCGGATATGTCGGCTGATGCGGATACTAGCCGGTCTACATCTGGATATGTCATGACTTATGTAGGGGGAGTTGTTTCGTGGCAGTCGAGGCTGCAGAAGACGGTTGCATTGTCAACTATGGAGGTGGAGTACATGGCAGTTGGAGAAGTCGGCAAGGAGATAATTTGGATGAAGGACTTCATCGGAGAGGTAGGAATCCAATAGGAGGAATATCGGCTCGACTATGACAGTCAAAGTGCCATCCGCCTTGCAAAGAACACGGCCTACCATTCCCAGACGAAACATATCCAGTGGAGGTACCACTAGATCCGGGAGAGATTAGAAAATCAAGAGTTTGTGCTGACGAAGATGCACATTGAGGAGAACGGGTCGGAGATGCTGACCAAGATCCTAACAACTGACAAGCTAGACGCGTGTTGAAAACGGATCGGGCTAACGAGACATCCCATGCCGGAGAGAAGGGGGAGATTGTTGGGAAATCGGTCCCTCCGGATGGGATTCGGTGAGAACCAAAAGGGATCCGGAAACCGGAGGAGACCTGGTGAGAACCATAAGAGAAGACATATCTGTAAATATGTTTTGAGTAAGGCTATGGATGTTACATTTGTAAATAGCCCTAAGTTTATATAAGTATAAATATGACTTAGGGCAATCACTTTGTGTAGTGAGAGCGTGAGAGAGTTGTTGTTGTCATATTGGTGTACAGAGAGAGCAACAAAGAGAGTGTGTGAGATACAGAGAAATACTCTGTTGTAATCGCCGGTTGGCGAAGATACAGAGCTCGAGGTCATTGCCTCCGAGGCTCTGTTTGTACCTTTCTCCTATCGTGATAGTTGGAGTCCATGGGCTCACGTGGTTTTTTCCCTATTAGGGTTTTCCACGCAAACATCCTGTGTATTTCCTTCTGTGTACTCTCCACTTCCCATTTCTGTGTTTCATTCTCAATGAAGCGTTCAAGACTCGGTTGTGGCCAAGCAATATTTCACGTCATTCTCTTCATTTTTTCCTCTCTCCAATAACTTATTGTCCTATAGTCTCATAACAATGGCAAAAGTAACTGAACAAGAATATATGCACATTCTTACTAATCTATTGAGAGATCAAGCTCAACTTAGTTTAGTTAGTTAGTCAACCATGTAACTTCGTAATTACCTAGATAGAATCTAGTTAGAAGTTTTGACTATAACACCTTAAACAGGACCTTGTACTTAAGTGGGATATTATAAATCATCCACTCCTAAGTACATTTAATATAGGACTTACACCTTAGTACCTATATTCCACTCACACATGTGCACCTTTGCACATGAGATGTATATATACCTCATTTTATGTATTTTTGTATTTGATGATGATGATGATAATGCTAATTTCACATAGTTACTCATCCCCCATCTTGTGTTGTTCATAAGTGTGTGTGTGTGTGTATCTCTCTCTCTCTCTCTCTCTCTCTCTCTCTCTCTCTCTCTCTCTCTCTCTCTCTCTCTCTCTCTCTCTCTCTCTCTCTCTCTCTCTCTCTCTCTCTCTCTCTAATTTCACTCCGGCCATCGTTGGAAAGCTCTTTGAGAGGGCTTTCTAAAGAATGTTCATTTACTGAATTCCGTTACCGTGGCGAGAAGTTATGAGCATTTTCATCCGCAGCCATCTTTGCCCCACGGTTCCTCAAACGGAAGGTAGATTTTGAAGCCCTAAATCGAGTGAAAGGTACATTCTCTCTCCTTCCCTCTCTGTCTCTCTTTTCCCGTAGGGTTTGTCCCTACAATGGCAAATACTCGTAAAACCGCCACAAAGTTCGGGGGTATGATTGATAATGAGCCGAGATCACCAACAAATCTTTATTCTAATGCAATGGACAAAATGCTTATGAGTCACTTGATTTCTCTTCAAGAAACCATAAACAAGCAAGGTGAAGAGATTAGGACGTTAATGAAAGAGAATACTAAGCTCCAAAGTGTTGTCATTGAGAATGAAAGTCTTAAACAAGTGGTTGCAAAACTTCAAGAAGACATTCAAGAATGTAAAAGAGCTTCTTTTGAAACAAATGAGCACCTTAACAAGATTGAGTTAAAGGAAGCATTAAAAGAAGAAAAATTGGACACGATGAGGTGGGATGTAAGTGAGATGAAAAATGTATGTACAACGAAGTCATGGACCGATGTATGTGGTGGGGATGTGCTATCAAACTCATCTAATATGCATGTGATGCATCAAGAGAAGAATATAGAAAGCATAGATGTCCGAGAATTGAAAGAACGTGAACGACGATCAAAGAACATTGTCGTCTGTGGGATTAAAGAAGAGAGTATGGAAACACCAGCATCCCTTGGAAAGGCCATTGGTGAATTTTTTAGCATGCATTATGGGATGTCAGATGTGAATGTATATGGGGCACACTAAGTTGGGAAACATGGTGTTACTCACTCCGGAGAAAGGCCTATTGTATGCACAATGACAGATGATACAAAGCGGCGGATCATACTCGAAAATAGTTGGGTATACCTCAAAGGTACACAATGCTTTGTGAGTGAAGATCGTACTATCTCACAACAAAAGGCTCATCATAAAGCATATGAAGAAATATTGAAAAACAAGGTTAAGGATGTGCCGAAAGATGGAAATGTAGGCAAATAGGGACACGTGATCTATGAGACTAACACACGCCTTTTACGACTATGCTTTTGGAATTGCAATGGATACCCATGGAATGTGGGATTTGGCATAGAGGAGTTCATCGATGACTCGGATATCACACTTCTTGTTGAAACATGGGAGCATGATACTCAAAGTGTTCAAGGTTTAGGAAACTATAGTGTACACTCTTTGATATGGAAGAAAAATCCAAGACAAAGAAGAGGACAAGGAGGGGTGGCATGTTTGATTAAGAAGGAAATAGAGAAATATGTGT